>NC_036256.1:3064267-3137711 GCF_002742605.1 Olea europaea var. sylvestris | reverse complement strand
AAATTTCAATTTTCATATGCATGTTTTTATTTTTATTATCTATGACCACTCTTTTTGCATCTTCTTAGAAGTTGGTCCCTACCCTTTTTGTCCTTTTTATTATAGTTTATATTTTATTTTCTATTTTTTCTTTTCAATTTCTTTAATCCAAAGTTTTAATTTCAAAATTAGGTTCACTTTTCCTTTTTGTCAAAGCATGCACGCAGGCCAACTTTGATTGCATCCTCTATCTAATCTGGGCCAGGATGGTGGGATTGTTTCACATTTAGTCCCCAATTTATTTCTATGTTATCAAGTTAGTCCATCAACTTTTCAAAAGAAAAAAAAATTCTCAACCTTCCATTATAATTATATTATCAGTCCTAATTTGGGTAAACACATTACGTTGCTCGGCATGTTTAATTTTACGGGCGTTCGTATGTTTGAAGTGATAAATGTTTATATTAAAGTCATCACTGCATAAGTTGGTGACCAACTTACTACTTTGATAATACGTTGGAGACTATGGTGTAGGGATGTCAAAAAGGCTCGACGGCCCATGGCTCAGCTTGGCTCGTGGCTCAGAGAAATCGAGCCAAGGCTTGGGCTGAGCCCCATTTTGGGGTATCGGCTCGAGCCCGAGCCGGTCCGTAACAATAAAAAATATTCAATTCTCTATTCTAATATTCATTATCTTTTATTATAATAGATATAGACGGATTTTTCAAGCCAAAAAAAGAGGAAACTTGTAAATTGTAACTTTTATTTAATTTATAATTCGTATAAATTGTACGAATTTTAAATTCTTTAAAAAATGTTAGATTTGTCACCAATTCCAAAAAAAAAAAAAAAAAGCCTGCCCGCCCTGACTCAGCTCAGGCCCGTAAAAAGCTAGCTCCATTTTACTCAAGTCGAGCCCGAGCTTAGAATTTCGACTAATGAGTCGACTCGATATAATTCGTTGACATCCCTACCACGATGAACTAAAAGTAATAAAAAAATAAAATTAGGCATCAACATTTCATTATAGTTATATTACCAGTATGACGACACACCACGTTGCTTAGTTTATTCAATTTCATGAAATTGTCTTAGACCGTCGTTCAAAAATTTGATGCGACACGTATTTTCGTTAGGGTCACCTCACAAGTTGGAGATAATTAGATAAATGGTGAATTTTTCCAAACAAAAGAACAACCATTGATTCTCTCATATGCATAAATTTTATCAAATAATTTATGTTCTTTTTGACATTTGACAGGACTGATTTCTTAATTTCCTACATTTGACAAACATTAATGGTGTCCCTACATATTGACCAAATGGCAAACATTATTGTACCTAACAACGAAAATAAGTAACAACCTTCATTATTACATTCAACCCTTTTTGTTCACACAACTAATAAAGGGATTGTTTGAGCCCATTTTTCTCGATAAAATCATTTTGAATAGTGTTATGATAAAGAATGTATGGTTAAAGATTACAGAAAAGTTTTAAATTTACGTGTAATATTTATCTTATTAAAAAATATGTGGTTGAAATGACTGTTGAAAAATGTATTTTGAAGAAAAAATAGGGCTCAAACAAGGGCAAACTGTATAAGATTTTTCTTTCCTTAAACTTTATGCCATTTAGATTAATGAAACGTCGAAATCTCATCTTGTTCAAACGATGGAGAAAAAATAAGATATTTTTCGAATCAAGTGAAAAATCTATAGACGTCTTGTGCGTGTTCACATTTTGAGCTAAAGAAAAGGAGAAATAGATATAACTATTAGTATAATATAAAGCGAATTCTACTCCACTTTTATGCCTTTTTTTCCTAACAAGAAATGACAAGCTTACGCATTAAAACTCACTAATTTTTTTACCTTAATTCGAAGTTTTGAAATTATTTTGGGAATCACGTAAAAATTAAAAATTAAGAACTTTATTATTGCAAATGTGATGCCACATGGTTGGCCCAAACCTTTTTAATTTGTGGAAAAAAAATGTAAAAGAGAGATAGAGAAGACCAACCCAATTTGTACAAAGGGCCCACACAAAAGCAAGGAAGCTAGCCCAATGGGCCATATTCTAAGGCATCTTCTTCTCTTCTCAAGAAAGTTTCTATTTCTATTTTATTTTCTTGAAGATGAAACATTAAAATTTAATTCTGCACAATATTAGGTATTTGTCACGTTGTCATTTTAAGTTCAATATTTTGTGTAATTGTACCCATGCCATGTGCTAAACATATTGGACCACTAATCGACTAATATTTGTGGAAAGCAACATACATGATGAATGTATAAAATGGTTCAATTTGGAATAAAGATATAATCAAGAAAATGATGTTTGATAGCAACCATAAAAGGAGAATATTGGGAGTCAATTTACGAAAAAATAAAAATCGAGGTCCTCACTCTTCTTATACGCGAATACAAAAGGAAAGATTGATTAAATATGATTATGTTATTTTTTCATTGTCAATGTAAAAGTACGAATAATTCTGAACAAACACCAATATGATTGATAGTCGAACTAGATTTCGATAATTCATATATTATTAAGATAAGATTGGAATTTTCTAATGATAATTTCTTAACGGAATAAAGCTCCTGCGCAGACCCCTTTACACAGGGTCTGTACAGGGGCTCTCACATGAGAGTGGACCCCATATGTGGGGTCCACCCCCATGTGTGTGTATTTGTACAGATAATGTACAAATGAATTTGTACAAATAGCACCCCAACTCTTTCTTAACTTGGGCTAATAAACATTATTTCACTTCCCCTAAAAAATGTACTTACTCTACCAACTATTATATGTTCAGATACTTTTCCTTGTGTCAGGGTTTCCTTGCTCAAAAGTTCCATTTTCTAGTCCCAATTCTTACTTTCTTCTGTTGTTTCACATTGAATAAAAACTAGAAGTGGGATAGAATTGAAGACAATATAAGAGAATGCACAGTCATAGATAAAATTGTCCAAAACAATTGTTGAACTCAAGAAAAGGGGAGAACAAGAGAGAATAGGAGAGGGAAATAATTTCTTTCTTCATATTTTTTAGCCTCCATTTTGCCCCCATTATTTAAATTTATAATGTGTGAAATAGTATTTTTTTGAAGATTGTGTGGTTAAAAAGTTTTCGATTTGAGCGTAATTTTATTTTATTGAAAATTGTGTGATTGAAAGTAGGAGAAAAAAATTAAATTAAATTGAAGAGTTTTAAAGGGGCGAAACGGAGCCTTAGTTATTGTTGAGGCTGGGTGTAACGATCTTGAACACGCTAACTCATCCATACAGCCCGCTTTGGGAATGTTGGATGCCACACCCGAGGAACTTTTCGGGATCTAAAATGTAAATCAATAATAAAGTCGAGTCACTCTCTAACCCTAGTCCCAACCATGGTTAATTGCATAAATAGCTCCAGCAAGCTTAGCCTCGAACGAATAACAAATACATAGGACTAGAGAAACACTCTTTGACAAAGCCCGGCAAGTATGGAAACCCCATCATAGATAGCAATCCCTCGCACACCCAAAAGCCGATCCATCCATATTAACCTTAAGCTACCCCACATGAGGGTTAAGCCACTCCAGATGAGGAGTATGCCAGATGACCTTCAAAACTCGAGTAGCCTTAGGGGTCGGCCCAAGAGGTGAAGTACATGTGAGATCAACATCTCACCAATAGAGTGCCTTATACTATATGTGTGTAAAGAATCTACCTCCCAAATAGATTGCCAAAGGACTGCTAATCCCACAACTAAAAGTTGGTTTACTTCCTCAAAGATAGTACAATTTTGTAGAATCCATACATCTTCGAAGACAGAAACAATGGACTTGAAAACTGAAGGAATCCGGTGTCACAACCTCCCAAAGTTCAAGAGCAGTACTATCAACTTGGATCATCTAGGGAGTGTGGCCAAATCCATCCGTCCGTAAAAATAGTTAAGACGACTTTTCAAATTGGGAAAGAAAGATACAGGATCACTTTGGCATGAAAATGAATACATGAAATCGTTTTAAAAGAAACATGAATGAATCGCTAAAATAGTATTCATAAACGTACTTGAAGGTTTCGATGTAGAACCTAATCACAGATACTTTACTGCCAACAATAGAGGATTCTGCTTTTTCTTTCATCAGCTCTGATAGCTTAGTTCCTAGCAAACAAATTGAGTGGTCTTTATCCAAAGAAGCCAAATCAAAAAAAAAAAAAAAAAAAGGTTGAACCCCAACCTTGAGAGCCTCCATTGCCCCACCTTTAGAGCTTTGTGAGGGAGGTAAATCATGGAATGTGCTCCAACAGGCCAGGGAACAAGAGTTGCCTATACACTGCGCCTACAAGGAGTCTAATTCCATGTCTCAGGAATCGAACTCCCACACTGCAGCTACCAGCAAGACGTGAAATAACATCACTCCTATCTTTTGCACCACTGAGCTATGCCCTGGGAGGCTAAAGAAGCTAAATCTTCCAAGAATGATATGTACATAAAAAATATGAAATGACTTTAGATTGGTCAAAGTTAAACTATCTACATCATACACACATCGACAGGTACATACCATGAACAAAGATAGATAAGATAAATGAAAAAATAACCTTGAGGTTATTATCCGATAGTTAAATGTCTTCTTTCATTGATAATTGAGTTGAATTGGGAAGAGATCGATTAATATTCTCAGGCTGCATCGATGGTAGACCAAATCCTATCATTGGGTTGTGCTGGCGAATCGTCTCTGCTCAAGATTATTTTTGTTTTTACAAATCTTAAACAACTTCCCTTCTCAATTTGCTTACTCCATTATATCTTGGCTGTGAAGGCATCGAAAAAGACAAGTCAGTTAAATGAAAACTACAATAGTTACTAAATGCTGAAGCAGTAAATCAGAAAATTGATTAGTAGAAAATAAATCAGGATCCCTCAAAAAAGACTTTTAGCTTTTCCTTGTGATTATCATTTTATTGTATGATCCAGCAATGGCAACATTGTCAAGAAGCTTCTCCAGCTTGTTCTTAAATCAAGCATATTATTCTGAATTTCCTACCAATAACTTTCTCAGTATTTTTAATGAACAAAACGAAAGGGAATTTCTCTGCTCCCGTTAATATGGTAAGAAATGTAGAGGGAAATGCATGATTATATGTGTTGACACACAAAAAGTTTAGCCCAAGTCAAATAGCCCAAAGAATAAAGCCCAATTGGAAGATCCTTAAAATCAAATAGCCCAAAGAACGATCCAATCAGGCAATACAGGATAAAGGCCCAAATAGGAAAGCCCATGAACACGGTAATACCATCGCCCAAGGTTACAAGTCGCCCAAGATTTGAGCGAATGGATTGCCATGCAGTCGCCCAGAACTATACCCCTGTTCTCGCCCAAACCTTCGAGTCGCTCAGGATCTTAACAAACATAAGATGTTATGGTTACCCAAAGGTGCGGTTAATGAAGCAGTTATTGAGTAGCCCTATCACGTTCCACGATTCAAGAAATTCAATTAAAGACGGTTGAACGACAAAAAGTAATGGCAGCAGTTAGAGAAGGCAGTTCCATGACAAGTTGGTCACTACGAGGAAAGTGGACAGTTATAGAGCGATCGAGCAATTTTTAAGCGATTGATCATGAAGAGATCATCCAAGGAGTATAAAAGGAAGAAAAGACATAGAGCAAAAGGACCCCGAATCAAACACTCTCAAACAGAGAATATGTAATTTTAAATTTCTTGGTTTAGATTTAAACACTTCTTTTCAGTAACTTGTGTGCTTGCGCTCCTTGGAGGTATTCTGTTTTTATTTTCCAATTGTAAAGTCATCGCCAATAAAACACACCTTTTTGGGACTTTGTCTCAAGAGGTTTGTCCCTTACACAATCACCTGATCCCTTTTTAATTGTTAGCAACTAACCCGCGCGAAACAATTTGGCATGCCCAGTGGGACAGTGGTGTTTGGTGTTGAAGATACAAAAGATGAAACAATATGTCTCAGAGATTCGATAAGGAAGCAACAAGTCAGGGAGGAGTCTAGTCTGTGATCGAGCGATATGAGGAGCAGCATAGCTCTCCACGAACAGATGGGTAGAATCAAAGCAGTAACATTCGTTACGAATTAATGGCAGAGTTGAGTCCTCGAACTATGCGTGCACTACTTGGAGAACTCACACAAGATGTCGTTGAACAGGTAAATATTCGAAATATTCATAATATGGAAAGATTTACCCAGAATGGGAATGCACATTATGACAACATGGCCAAACAACTGAATACTTTGAACGAAATAATGAATAAGTTAGTAGATCAAATTTGTCAACCAGCTATGCCTCTTGCAAACCACTTTCAAACTAGGACAATTGTGGGACATAATCCTCCAGTCCTAAATCCAAATCAAGGGGTAGAACCACCTTTTGGTCCCTCTACTTCAAACCAGGGGGATGGTGTAATGCCAAATCAGAATAACGGTAGTGGTATGCCTAACTTGGGGGGTAAACCAAATGTAAGAGATAATGTCCTAAATAATGGGCAGAATACCCCACGTGTTAATGAGAGAACAAATGTTCAGGCTAATGGTAACAATGACCCAAATCATGGTAACTTTGTTCACAATCAAGGATCAAACATCAGGCCTTAAGCAAATCAACCGGTCAACCAACCTGTAGGGATTCTATATGACCCTAACGTCATGTTGAGGAATCAGATTATGGAAATCGTACGAGACCAGATGGCTTTTGGGGTACGTCCTGTCATTAAGCCGACTTACACAAAGTCATATCCTGATTGGGTAGACCAAGCATATCCATGGCCTAAAGGGTATAAAGTGCCAGAATTCTCACTGTTTACCAATTTAGGGGAGGTGTCTACTCTAGAATACATAGGGCGATTCACACTGCAAAGTGGTGACGTAACTGATTATCATAAAATGAGGTTTTTCCCTAATTCATTAACAGGAGTAGCTTTCTCCTGGTTCATCAATTTACCAGCGAACTCTGTTCAAACATGGCAACAATTGGAACAATTATTCCACGCTCAGTTTTATAAGACTGAATCTGAAGTTACTTTGGCCGATTTGACGAACCTACGTCAAATGCCAAACGAATGGGCAGAAGGTTTCCTCCAAAGGTTCAAGACAGCAAGAAATAAATGTTTTGTACCTCTACCCGAAAAAGAGTTTGTCAAAATTGCTCAAGGTTGTTTGAGCTTTGATTTGAAAAAAAAATTCCAAGATAAGGAGTTTCCTGACCTTTTCCAATTGAGCGCGAACGTGATTAGGTATGAACGATTGATAAGAGAAGAAGAGCAAATGAAAAATTCTAGTAAGGGGACTTATTATAGAGACCCAAATTTTGATGTTCATACCATCAATAACGAGTCATATGATCAGACTGAAATGTGTTTGGCCGAATTAGTCAAAGGAGACACGTATACTTGTCCTATAATGGCTAAGCCTAGACCATCGGGCAAAGATAAGCCTATGAAAGATGAAAACATAAAAGGTAGAACGTTCTTGTTCGATGTAACCAAAGCTGACCTTATATTTGATAAATTATATAAGGATAAGTAGATAAAGCTGAGCGATAAGCATAAATTGCCAAACCCTGAACAAATTAAGGGTAAAAAATATTGTAAGTGGCATAATGCACGGTCACATTTGACTAACAATTGCTTGGTTTTTCGCCATGTGTTACAGGATGCCATTGAATCAGGATGAATTACGTTCGATGATAAGAAGAAGATGACAGTGGATGAAAATCCTTTTCCACAGCCACTTGGAGTGAATATGGTGACGTCTGGTTTCAAAAATAAGTTGCCAAAATTCAAGTTGGTTATAGATGATGGAGAAGAAGACCCTGGACCACATCCCCGTATCTTTGAGCGTATTAAAAGGGAGAGCCAAAAAAGGATGAAGACGTCTTGTGTGCAAGATGTAAAAGAGAAATGAGTGGGAATACGGAGAAACCAGAGATATGGCAGCATCCCCATCGCCCTACTTTCTTCCCAAACGCTCAGCATGGTAGAGGGCGAGGTACATCGTTCTATAAGGGACCGCCTTTTGAGAGGCAGTTCATGCCAGTAAATAATGGGAAAACATTCAGGCCGCAACCTCGCCAACCAAATGTATAGCATTCGTTCCATTATAATGCAGGAAAGGCGATACCCTTCAACGAGATGACTAGAACCCAACAGAGGCATTTCCAACGAAATTATGGACGAATGATGAGGCAACAACAGGGAGTGTCACGTCCTAAGGCTCCTAAACTACTTGAGGTAGCCAATCAAAATGTTCTCAAAGATGGTGAATAGACTGGCACAGATGAATCAATGAAAGAGTTGCTAGAAACTTCTTCTGGGAGATCGAAGTTTGAGCGAGACAGAAGAGATTGAGAAGATTCAGATCACCCCCTTACTATTCAGTTCGGTACGTTACCTCCTGTCGTGGCTAATAATTATTTACTAGCCAATAAGTTCAAGAATAAAGAGAAAGAAGAAGAAGAAAGAGAGGATAACGAAGGAGAAACATGCGTGCTGAAATATGAAGAAGGCCAGACTTCTAGAGAGGCTTACAATGGTGAGGAAGATGATGGTATGATAGACACTGAAGAGGAAATCGACCTAGAAGCAGAACGAAGAAGGAGAGGAGTATCGTACAATACTCTGTTGAAGCAACTACATCGAGAGGGAGTTCGTGAAGTAGATTTATTGGGATAACCATCTGGGCGTTCTTTCGATTTTTACGTGCTGTACGAGACGCCCAAAAGGAAGAAGAGAGTGCCTCGCTATGAAAAGTATGGATCACCTCCAAGAATAATGTCTCCTCCCACAGGTTGGGTAACTGAAGATGAAGCATCAGAAAACAGTAAAAAGGAAATTCAGGAGACAGAGACTCAGTGCGATATGCTGCACGTTGACTTATCACAAAAGGATAACTCGACAGAGGACAAGCAGGAAGTAGAAATAGAGGCTGCCGAAAAGATTATTTTTAAATGGCCAGCCATGAAATTGACTAAACACTTGAGGCCGTTGAATGTTAAAACTCTAGTTAACAGCATACATGTGGCAAAAGTGCTTGTCGATAATGGAGCAGCTATAAACACCATTTCATCTAGGATGATGAGGAAATTTGCAAAGACAAAAGGGGATATGATTCCAACAGAAGTCATCCTTACAAGTTTCAATGGAGGAGCAACTGCAGCTAAGGGAGTTATGCCATTGGACATAACTATAGGTACAACTACTAGGACCACAGTCTTCTTTATAATAGATGGTCCTACTAGTTACAATGTGTTACTAGGAAGAGATTGAATACACGGAAGTCGCTGTATACCCTCATCACTCCATCAATGCCTAGTTTTTTGGAATAACAAGGGTGAAGCAGAGGTAGTGCAGGCCGATCATAGGCCTTTTGTCGCAGAAGCAAATTCAGTGG
Organism: Olea europaea var. sylvestris; assembly: GCF_002742605.1. Lineage (NCBI taxonomy): Eukaryota > Viridiplantae > Streptophyta > Magnoliopsida > Lamiales > Oleaceae > Olea > Olea europaea. The sequence continues at coordinate 3,128,324 of NC_036256.1, read as the reverse complement.
AAAGGTTCATGTACGAAGGAAACTATGGACCTGTCAGGGTAGTCCAAGATGGGGAAGAAACTCAGATTATCGCGCAGAGTGAAGAGCCATTTTCAGTGGATGCACTCACTGAAATGTTCAGTCAGATGAGGCCAAATATAGTGGCCCTAGAAGAGCCAGTAATTGGCAAAAGAATAATTAAGGAGTCTTGAATGAGTTCTAAGCAACAAGAGCAAACGGCCGATATTCAGGCCTTCAAAGCCAAATTAATGGCTTTCAATAAAGAATGCAAGGACAAGACGAAAGAAGAGGTAGCCCTGAAAGCGTTGAAAGACAAATTAGCAGTATTTGAATTGGAACAAAGTATTGGCCAAGAAGTCAATAAGGTGGTTTGTTTAAAGAAGAAGTGCTTACAAGGGAGTTGGACGATGAAGTAATGCGGATCATCAAGCCTGGATACGCTCAAGTACAAGACCCTCTGATTAAAGTAAATATTGACAATGAAGAAGAAGATCGTCCAACATTCATCAGCCAGATGCTCGATCAAGAAGTTAGTGATAAATTAATCGCTTTGTTAAAGGAGTATAAAGATCGTTTTGTTTGGGAATATGAACAAATGCTTGGTTTAGATAGAGACTTGTTGGAACATAGATTGCCAACTAAGCCTAATTTTAAATCTCATAGGCAACCTCCCAGACGTTTTGCTCCTAATATACTCCCTGAGATTAAGAAAGAGATAGAGCGATTATTAAAAGCAGGCTTTATTAGAACAGCTAGGTATGTCGAATGGTTGTCCAATATCGTGCCAGTACTAAAAAAGAATGGTAAACTAAGTGTGTGCATAGACTTTAGGAATTTAAACATAGCCACACCCAAAGATGAGTATCCAATGCCCACGGTAGATTCTTTAGTAGACTCAACTGCCGGACACATCATGTATTCTTTCATGGATGGGTATTCAGGATACAATCAAATTTATATAGTTGAGAAAGACATACACAAAACTGTCTTTAGATGCCCTGGGTCTCTAGGATATTTCGAATGGGTAGTAATGCCTTTCGGCCTGAAAAATGCAAGAGCAACTTATCAAAGGGCAATGAATTTAATTTTTCATGATATGATAGGCAAATTTGTCGAAGTGTATGTAGATGATATAGTGGTCAAATTCATTAAAGAAGAGGACCGTTTCGAACAGTTAAAATGTTCATTTGAGCGAATGAAGCAATATAAGTTAAAATTGAATCCCTTGAAATGTGCATTTGGTGTTAATGTAGGAAACTTTCTTGGTTTCTTGGTACACAAAAGAGGGATTGAATTTGATAAAAATAAAGCGAAGGCCATTCTAGAGGCCAAACCACTTAGCAACAAAAAAGAATTGCAAAGGTTTCTAGGCCAAGTAAACTTTTTAAGTCCCTTTATTTCTAACTGTGCAGGGCGAACTAAAATCTTTTCGCCACTTTTAAAACTGAAAAATCAGGACGAATTCGTCTGAAAAGAAGAACATCAAAAGGCTTTTGAAAGTCTAAAAACATATTTATCAAATCCACCAATGTTGGTGTCACCAATCCAAGGACGACCAATGAAAGTGTCTGTATCGGTTGAAAAAGAATTAATAGCTGGAATGGTCGCGCAAGAAGACCAATTTGGTGAAGAGAGGGCGATTTACTACTTGAGTAGACGGTTAACAAAATGTGAATGTAATTATTCTGCTATCAAAAAATTATGTCTTGTATTGTATTTCACACGTACAAAATTAAGGGCTTATTTACGGCCCGTAACCATTTATTTGATTTCTAAAGTAAATTTGATTAAGTATATGTTCTCTCGCCCTATTTTACACCAAAGGGTAGGCCTTTGGACGTTAGTTTTATCAGAATTCGAAATACAATACATACCCCAAAAGGCAGTCAAAAATCAGGCTTTGGCTAACTTTCTAGCCGATCATCCATGCCTTGACATGCTTGAAGAAATTGAATTAGAAATCAATTCATTCGAGCTAAAACCTTGGGTGTTGTATTTCGATGGGTCAAAAACCTCTAAAGGTGCAGGAGTAGGAGTAGCATTGATAAATCCTTTAGGGATTTGCTACAAGTTCGCATTCACTTTGGATAGAATGTGCACCAACAATCAGACCGAATATGAAACTTTAATCGTGAGCCTAGAACTAATGATAGATATGGGGGTAAAAGATGTAATCATTAGAGGCGATTCTCAATTGGTAATTCACCAATTGATTGGTGATTTTAAATGTCAAAGTGATTCCATCATGAGTCAATATGAAATCGCCCAAGAGTTATTAGAAAAATTCGACCAAATAGAACTTCAATGCGTTAATAGGATATACAATGACGTGGCAAATGAGTTGGCCTAGATGGTCTCAGGGTACTTAAATGTTTTAAATTGGAAATCTACTTGTGAGTATGAAACAATATTGCCCGTGATCCAAAGAAGGGCGAGAAGGATTGAACTTCATTGCATACAAGATGGAGATGCAATGGATTGGAGGGCAGAGATTAAGGAATTCCTTAAAGAACCTAATAAAAGATATAGTAGAAAAATGAAGTTGCGTTTGCTAAACTATGCACTGATAGATGAAGAGTTGTTTAAAAAACGCTCTGATGGTATACTGCTAAAATGTGTAAGTTTGCAAGAAGCCAGGACGATCATGGCTGAAGTGCACGAAGGAATATGTGGAGCTCATCAAGCTGGCTAAAGGATGAGATGGTTAATTATTAGGAATGGATATTTTTGGCCAAAGATGGGAGAATTATGCGTTCAGTATGCAAAGGGTTGTCTAGCATGCCAAAAACATGGTCCGATACAAAGAGTGCCTACACAAGAGATGGTACCTATTATCAAACCTTGACCGTTTAAGAGTTGGGCAATAGACCTGATAGGACAGATTTATCCCCCATCATCCAAGCAATATACCTTTGTTATAGTTGCAACCGATTATTTCACTAAGTGGGTAGAGGCGGTACCTTTAAAGGAGATCACCCAGAAGAATGTCATAGAATTTATCCGTGATCACATCATTTATAGATTTGAAATTCCACGAACTTTGATGGTAGATCATGGAACATCTTTAAATGGGGATCAAGTGAATAAATTCTTGAGCGCGTTTGGAGTTAAATTAGTAAACTCCACACCATATTACGCTCAATCCAACGGGCAAGCAGAACCTTCTAATAAGATTTTAAAAAATATCATAAGGAAAATGATAGATGAAAATACCAGAAATTGGCACGAATGTCTGAACAAGACCTTATGGGCTTATAGGACATCGCCTCGGTCAAGTACCAAAATTACTCATTTCCAACTTACTTATGGACAGGAGGCCGTTTTGCCTATGGAAATCAACGTGCAATCGATCAGAGTGTGTTTGCAATATAAGTTAAGTGATGATGAGTATACCGAATCACTAGTTCAAAATTTATTGGAGTTGGACGAATTAAAGTTAGATGTCCTGGATAGATTGCAAGTTCAAAAACGAAGAATGGCTAAATTTTATAATAAAAAAGTTATGGCTAAGTCGTTAAGCCTGGGCAACCTGGTTTGAAAAACAGTACTCCCTTTAGATAGCAAATATCTAAAGTATGGCAAATGGTCGCCCAATTGGAAAGGACCATATAAAGTGAATAATGTATTGCCTAATGGAGCCTATCATTTGGAAGATTTAGACGGCTCCAAGCACATGAGGTTCATTAATGACAAATATTTGAAAAAGTATGTTCCTTCCTTATGGGAAAGTGAACAAATAAAAGCGTAATCAAATCGCATTGAACGATCGTAGAGTAAAAAGGGTCAGAGCGAAATACGTTCAAATAAATTCCTTTATTATGAAATGTTTATTACAAAGCTGCGAAATACAAGATGCTAAATGCTCTATAAACTACAATTAAGAGCAAACTAATCTCCCGGTCGATCGCCGAGTAAGAGGGTCTATTGGCCTTAATCGCCATCCTGATCGCACTGCTCCAAAGGCAAGCAGAGAGGTCGAGAAACACTCTCAGTAAGCAGAAAGGAAGATGAAGCGCCCTCACATCGCCTTCCTAAATACATCACTGCAATGACGGGTAAGGAGGTTGAGAAGCACTCTCAGCAAGCAAGTGGCTTGCAGGCGTCCTCAAAAATTGTCTTTCATCATCGAACTCCTTGTAAGGAACATGGAGACGATGGGAAGAACTTCGCTGGCCAAAGAATATTTCCTATATCTCCCATACCAAAGGTGAGATCAAGAAAGATGGCAAAGTGGGCGGATCAGATGATCCATTTCTATGGAAAACGAAAGTTTTGAATTGATTATTAAAATGCCAAACAATGGCAACAAATTGGATTTTTGAAGAAGGAATGGAAATGAAGGTGAAAATACAGAATATGACGTGCATTTATCGGAGGGTGAAGGTGAAAAGACAGAATATGAGCAGCCACATTCGTGCCTAGTAAATGGGATTAAGTGGCCCAAAGTCTTAAAAAAAAGGGGGAGGGGCAGAAATATCAAGCGAAAATGTGCAAAAATTTTAGCATAAAGCAATTAAATGCCTGAGCGATTGACGATTAAAAGACAAACGTCAATAAATACACAAGAGGCTAAAATAATTATTCATTAACAATGATGGCTGCTGTTATGATCAAAATTAGCAATGGATATCAGTACAAGGTTACAAAGGGAAAGTCAATACGAAATTACAAAAAGAAAAAGTTAAGGCATTATATGTCTTAATTATAATTCGCCCCATACCAAACGAATTCCTTCCATAAGTCTCCCCCAATCTTCGCTCTGCCGAGAAGAAGTGATATTCAATTCAGCCACAACATCATCATCAACTTCCAGCTTCTTGTACTGCTCGACCAAAGACTTAGTTTGATCAATTCCTTGGGAGCCATTACGCTTTTTAGCAGCCATTCTCGCCTTGCAGTCGTCCATCTTGGTTTGAAGCTCCTTCATCTGTGCAGCCAAACCAGTCATCAAAGAGTCTTCAATCATGACTTCGGAAGAGATTTCTTTCAACTCGTCCTCAGCTTTGTTGATCTCCAGAAGCAAGGACTCTTTTTCAAATACAGCGCGAAGATATTAAGTACTTTTGGCCTTCAGTTCAACATTTTTGACCAGCAAAGAGAGGACCTCGAAATGGACAACTTTCAACGTCGCTTTAAAATCAGCAGAAAGATTGAGCGACGGAAGTGTCAGTGCTTGCTCCAATTTCGCATTCAAATGCTCAAGCTTATCCTTATACTTGGCAGCACTACCTTACCGATGTCCATATCCATGAAGGACACATACTCAAATATCGACTGCTTGAGGAACTTCATATCTTTCTTTGAAGAAGCAGAAGGACAACTGACTGAAGCAGGGCGAGATATCTTGACTTGCCCCCAGAAAGTGAACAAGTCTTGAATGGAACGCACAATTTTAGCAGCATCCTGCAAAGAAAATTGCCAATATTGAAGGTTTCCACTACACTAAACAAAGTGGAGGTAAAGGTGAAGCAAAGATTACCTCATCAGTAATCTTGGAAGGTGGCATATCCCCAGCCAAATCTGCCACCTGTGGCTCCACCATTCGTGAGGACTTCCCCTTGTCTAAGCGAGAAGACCTTGCCGCAACGGGCAGACTCATGGGAGCATCTGCAGAACTCAAAAAGTAACAAATCAAAAACCAATCGCACAAGCAAAGGTAAAGCATCAAAAAATGAATTACCTTCTGCTTCGACTTTGGGGGGGTCAACGCCCTGGGAAGAAGGCGGCTCATCCATTGGTTGTGATGAAGATTCTGGGACTGAAGATTTCTCTTTAAGCGTAGTCCCTTCATCAGCTGGTTTGGACGAAACAGTCTCAGCAGAGGATGATGGAGCAGGAGCTGCCAACACCAAAGCCTTCAAAGGAGAGGCTGAACTTTTCTGAGAAATCCAAATAAACCATCAGCACATAGAAAAGTTTCAAGTATGAAAATATATGCTTGTGAGTAAACCAATTTAATTACCTTCCTCCTTAAAATGAGAGGGGTGTCATCATCATCATCCTCCAAAATGGGAGATGCTAAGGCTGGCCGTTTGCGGCTTGAGGCATTTTAGCTGCAGTGGGCTTGGCACGAAGAGAAGTCGATGGACGAGCAGACTGTTTAGCACGAGCAGGGGAAGAGGGACTCCTAATGGACAGAGGAGTGACCAAAATAGGAGAGGTGGAAGAAATGTTTGGCTGGTCCAGTGAATGGAAAGCACGATTGGTATCAATCGTAAACGATTTGCGTTTCACTGACAGCCAGAGTTGTTTAAAAAGGGGATGGATGACACGGCTAGGATTGAAGGGAGCTAAAGAAAAGCTGCTCGTCAAAAGAATATTGCGAGCATCTATAACTTCTGCCTCTACTTTATTAATGGTGTGGAAGTGGTTTATTAAATTTCTTGAATAGCAAGGGGGAACGGGCCAAGTTTGGCCAAAGCCAAGTTGGCGAGCAAAAATTGGGGAGCGTATATTTCAACCCCAGCTTTGGCATTGGTTCCAGTCAAAATATCATGAAACAACTCCCTCTCGGTCAAAAATTGAATCCAAATGAATAGAGAGGTGCTTGCACTATCCATAGTGGATGGATGTTGCACATAATCCGGAGTCAAAAAGGGAGGAAAAGGAAAGAAGGAAGGGATTGAATCCAAAGTATAAAAGAATTAAAAAATGTCCCTTCTGGACATATTTACAGGAGTCAGGGGATCAATGGCTAGCCTATAGTAGCTAGCAGAAGGACTGGAAAAGGATGGAGCACCAAGCGATGGAAAATAGGCTCTTAACCATATTTGAGTGAACCAAAGAGGTCTACTGCCAGTGGGAGATGCACCATTCTTCAATTGGGATTGAAGAGAAGTCATGCCTCTACAGAGGGCAGCTAAAAAGAAAGAACACTAATTCAGAGGCCTACTACGCGCCAATTCGTGCGCTGTGGGTAAATAGCTCATGGAGGGCTTCAGGCTTGGCACACACAAAATGTATTTACAAAGCCAAATCTGAAGAAAGGCCACACGCTCAGCATGGGAAGACTCAGTGCTCGAGTGGTTATGACAGGTTTGGAGGCTTGTATAAGACTCGGTGAGTCTTTTATCAAATTTTGGGGCGACACCAGAAATCAAAATACCAGGAAAAATGGCATCGCCCAAAGGTGGCAGATTTATTAGGGCGCCAACATCCCTTAAGGTAATGGACATGGGACCAAGGGGAAAAACAAAAGTATTATACTCGGAAGACTAAAAACTTAAGGCGATTGAAAAAAGTGCTGGGTCAAAAATAGGGGGTTGAAGAGAGATTTCTAACAAATCAAAAATCCTAACACTATCAAAAATTGCCTTAGTAGGACCATGGTCCACAAGGCGAGCATGCCATCTACGGAAAATGACATCAGATTTAGGCTAAGTACGAATACCTCTTTCGCGAAGCGGCCTCAGCGACAAAGAATTTAGAAACGGAGGGCTTTGAGTACAAGGGAACAGCTGACCGACCGCTGCTTGTTCAATGGCTTCGGCGTTGTTAAATGAAGGACCTAGTTAGAACTCATTGAGTTCAACATTGGCTGGTGCAAGGAAGTTCGGAGTTATATATGGCCGAGTGAGGAGTTTCTGGAAGTTTTCAAAGCTGAAGAAGTCACCAGACTGGGATTGTGAAGCAGCCATTAGGAACGAAATAGAGTTTTTCAGAGTTACGTAGCAGAGAAGCAAGGAGATGAATAATAATATTGCTAGAGAGAACCACGAAAAAATGAGGTGTGATTTAGTGGTGCAATGAAATGGCGTATTTGGGGGTTATAAGGGTTTGCAAACGTCGCACCTTTTCAGGCTATGGAAGAAAACAATAATTGAAATTCTTGAGAATTTCGAATGTTGCTGGGAAACACAAAGTGAATATGGCAAAAATTAATAATTGATATTAATTATTTCATATTGGGGGGTAATTATTGACACACAAAAAGTTCAGCCCAAGTCGAATAGCCCAAGGAATGGAGTCCAATTGGAAGATCCCCAAAATCAAATAGCCCAAAGAACGACCCAATCAGGCAATGCAGGATAAAGACTCAAATAGGGAAGCCCATGAACGCGGTAATACCATCGCCCAAGGTTACAAGTCACCTAAGATTTGAGTGAATGGATTGCCATGCAGTCGCCCAGAACTATGCCCTTGTTCTCGCCCAAACCTTCGAGTCGCCTAGGATCTTAGCAAACATAAGATGTTATGGTTACCCAAAGGTGCGGTTAATGAAGTAGTTATTGAGTAGCCCATCATGTTCCACGATTCAAGGAATTCAATTGAAGACGGTTGAACGACAAAAAGTAATGGCAGCAGTTAGAGAAGGCAGTTCCATGGCAAGTTGGCCATTACAAGAAAAGTGGGCAGTTATAGAGCGATCAAGCAGTTTTTAAGTTGTTGATTACGAAGAGATCATCTAAGGAATATAAAAGGAAGAAAAGACATAGAGCAAAAGGACCTCGAATCAAACACTCTCAAACAGAGAACATGTAACTTTAAATTTCTTAGTTTAGATTTAAACACTTCTTTTCAGTAACTCGTGTGCTTGCGCTCCTTGGAGGTATTCTGTTTTTATTTTCCAATTGTAAAGTCATCGCCAATAAAAACACCCATTTTTGGGATTTTGTCTCAAGAGGTTTGTCCCTTACACAATCGTCTGATCCCTTTTTAATTGTTAGCGACTAACCCGCGCGAAACAATATGAAGCAAAAAATTTAAGAGAGAGATTAAATCATAAGAAACTCACTGATTCTAAGATATTTATGAATATGACATCAAACATTGTGTTTATAAATTATAAGTAAATTATCCAGATTCTCCACACCAGGTGTATCCAATTGAAGATAATTTGCTAGAGGGAGGAGCATGAGAGAGAGAGAGAGAATTACAAGTGTAACAAAGAAGAAAACCAATGAATTCCTGTTTTAAAATAGATTACAAGCAACCTATCTCGTATGCAGAGAAATTCGAAGTAATATGAAAACTGACTATTGCCACCGTAGAAGAATCCATGACCATTATCACAGAGACTCCCAAAGTAAACTCCTTGTATGGGTTTTCAAGTCTAATGCCAATTTTTTATATGGAATTATTGTTGGAATATGATGGTGTTAATGAAATCGGATTATCACAAATCGTATATGTAGTTTAGATACCGATTTAAGCATACCACCATATTCCAACAAACTTAAAACAGATTCACCCCCTTACTGTAGTGCTTGAAGTTTAGTCCGAACTTCTGTTTCCCAAGATACAACGGTAAATTCGTAGAATCTGAGCACTACAGAAGCTACTCCAATGAACTAATTTAGCCCCTAAACAATATCACCACAACGACCTTATTGGACAAGGACAGAAAGTGCTACTGATTTTATGAACAGTGCAAAGAGGAAGAGGAGGATCATTTTCATCTGTGAAAATTGCTGGAAACTGAGTTTAATTATATAGACCTAATATGTTTATTAACCATTAGAGTTACATCAATTTCTGTAATTTCAGAAAATCAAGAGTCAGTGGAAAAAAGCAAGAAAAAATTGTAAAACGTGGATACTCCAAATGAGCCAATTTTTGCTTCGTTCGGTCCGACATTCGTGTACGCAGGTTGCACCAACACACAAGTTCAAGGTCCGAAAGCTATTTCGTTCCGTGATTTGCACCCCCTACGCGCGCACGTGGAGAGAACCTCTATACTACACATGATTACACCCATCCAATGTGCCACCATATTTAAAGTGGTTCTTGCTTTTATATTTTTCCTATGTGGGACAAACTTTATTTTCCCACATAAACCATCTTTCAATGACTATCTTTGAGCTCCAATCTTTCATTCATGAATTCATCAATTTTGGCAATTAAATATATGATTTTGATGCTTGCACGAAGGATTTTGATATTTCAAATTGGACCAACCAATCCCATCGAAAATTTTGCAAAAAATGAGCCATTTATTCATTTTTTCCAACAATTATTTCGAATGGCAACAGAACTTTTCCTTGCCTTCCAGGATGTTTGCCCCCAGAAATTCAGCTAGAAAGGTGTTAATGCGTAATATAGTGTAACAACATAGCATCTACGAATAAATTCGCTAAAATGTAGTAAATCATATATTGTTTTGAAGAACTAAATAAAGTGATACAATTAGAAAGATCTCACCCATTTAAAAATAAAAAATCAGTCTGTGAGCATTGAAAATATCTCATGCATAAATAAATCCTATAAGATAACCATCATTGGGCAAAATATGGTTTAAAAATTCTAACCGAGCTTATAAAATATTGTAGTATTGTCAATAAATTTGATTTGATCCGATCTTAGAAAAATCAATCTTGACACTATTTGGCAACTAAATATAAGCATACTTACTCTAAAAACCACCATAAAAATAGATTAAATAGAAGGAAATGTGCAAAAAATCCACTATTTCATGGTTAAAGTTCTAAAAAATAAATCTTGACTATAAGTAACAACAAATTACTAAATAAATTTACTCTATAAATCAACAAAATTTGGGAAAACATTTCCAGGTGGACAAATCTAGATAATCCTTAAAATCACATGATAAATCAGGGGGGAAGAAAGCTAGATATGATAGATATGAAGCTCCTTATTCATTTTAAGTCAATTTCTATTTCAGTTACCTCATTGGAGGTAAAGCGATTAAGCATATATATATATATATATATATATGAACCATGACTTGCTGACAGCTGTAGTGTGGGGGTTTGATTCCTGACATGAAATTGGACTCCTTGTAAGCGCAGTGTACAGACAACTCTTGTTCCCTGACTTGTTGGGGCATATCCTGCGATTTACCTTCCTCACAAAACTCTAGAAACGAGACGATAGGGGCCCTCAAAGTTGGGGTTCAACCTTTATATATGAACCATGACTAAAGTTCGCACCCAAACAATAAATCCACACAGTAACACAGAAAATTGTTTTTGTAGCAGGTAAAAAATAAATCTTGTCATGCTTATCTATAGAAAAGTCGATTCTACATGCTCCATCACAGCAAACTCCATAATGAGCAAATATATTATAATGCAGAAGCACAAACAAAAACTGCAAAATATCAAATTTCCTTTTCAACTCTCCCCTTAGCACCTAAAGAGCATAAAGCTTTCATAAAATTACAAAATTACATGACTAAAGTGTGCACTCCAGTAATAAACCCATACCAAAAAAAAAAAAATGAAAAGGAAAAATCGTTTTTGAAGCTATCACTAAAGTGATGAAAACTGAAAGACCCTAAAGGAGGAAATGATTTTTCTACAAACGAAGAGGAAAGAAAATACAATACATACATAGAGACTCACTCACTCATCCATGATTTTTCTTAAAAAAGAGATAGAATTACTCACAGAAAACCCCTTTTTTTTGTGCATAAAACAACTTAAGGCCTATGCAAATGAGAGGCAAACCATGAAAAGCTTCTCTTCTGTTGGATAAACCAGAAGCATGATGATGAAATTTCGTTGCCGTCTTACAAGAAAAACCTTGCCTAACCAACAATTCAAAATTATTAAGATTTTAAAGATTGTGAATCTTTGTTTAAGAACAGACATTGAAAGCGCTTTGCAACCAAACAAGTACGAAGTTATAAATTGTATTTCAAAAGGGCATCTTGAATATGGTCATGCTAGATGTACCTAATTTTTTTTATCTAATACTTTACATACACTCACAATAGGGGTGTGGGGACCACTTATTGGGATTATTTTATTCACGCGGGGTCCACGTACTTGTGAGAGTAGGTAATTAAATCATTTGGTAAACCAAATTATGTACACTTAGAATAATCCTCTTGAATATAGTAGTTCAGATTATTTTTCGATAATTTAGGTCAACAAATTATTCTTATAAAATGTACGTCCAATTTCATATATAAGTTTTAAAATGAACAACATAATTTAGAATATAATGTTTATGTTTACTAATTAACCGTCTAAACTAAGCTCCAAAATAAATCACTACAATTTTTTAGAAGGATCATGCTACATGTACCAAATTTTTTTATCTAATTCTTCACCGACTACTCACAATAGGAGACCACATTTTCGAATTTTTTATTCACGTAAATCCCTGTGCATGTGAGTGAGGATAAATAATTCGGTACACTTTTAGGTGTAAAAATAGAATTATTATTTTTAGCACAAGTTAACAGATTCTTTAACTCATCATTGTTTCGTTACTTGCACCCCAAATAAAGCAAAATGCTCCAAAATCAAGTATTATTAATAATTGTATCACCCGCAAACCACCATAAATCCAATAAATGCAACAAAAAGTGAACAATATAATGTGAGGGTAGTCTCAGCTTTACTGACAGTCACAGTGTGAGGGTTCAATTCTTGAGATATGGAATTGGACTCTTTGTGGACACCAGTATACGGGCAAACTCTTATTCCCTGACTTGTTGGGACACATCTTGCAATTTACCTCCCTCACAATATTCTAGGGACGGACGATGGGGGAACATTTTCTTTAATGCAACAACAAGTGAAACTAAAAAGAAAGAAAATAGGCACATCATGTGAATGTAGATATAGAAAGACAAGGTTACAAGAAGACTTTATTTGTATTTGTATCAATGTGTTAAAAAAGAAAAGAGAAAGACCACCCTCTTATCCTTCAATGCTCTACACATAAGCTAATATACATTTGTCTGTAGACTCAAAACCATCATGAAATGACATAAATGTCTTCATTTAAATGTTAAATAAAAGATGCCACATCAATGTCAAACAAAGCATGCAAACAAATGAAAGAGAGAAAAGGAACTAAATCAAAACAACAAATTCAAATAATTGTATACTTTTCTAGAAAAAGAAAATAAGAGAACGCAGTAAAGACAAATAAAGAGATGGACGAGGAGGAGGTAAGTGAAAATGACATAATAAAATTGAAAAAAAATCAACTATCCAAGTTGTAGGTTATATCAAATTTCAATGTTGAATTGACTAAAAGACTAAAATGATAACTGTGCAATTTCGAAGTAAGGCTCTTACCTACAAAAGTGTTGTCGGTAATTCGACTAACGCAATCAAAAGAACAAATAAAATAAGCAGAAAAAAATTGAAAATAGTAGATGAAGCGAGGTATGCCAAAGCAAATCTCCTTAAGACAGATTTCACCCCCCAATGAAGTGCAAACGGGATTATGGACGTCTGTCTCTCAAGATACAACGCTCCTTCCAAAGTCGATACTGCACAATACCAACCTTGTCGGTCGAACCAATGAAAGATCGTACTCGAACGGAATAACTACGGAAATATAAGAGATTTTTTTAGAGCAGAATATGGAGAGAGAAGAATTTAGAAATCAATTGAATTTGTAATTGATTTGGTGTGTCAAAAACGAATCCGAGGTTCTCTATTTATAGAGATTGAAGTGTCTCATGGAATAGGTGTGTGACATTTCAAGAACTGGTGCACCACTTGGTCTGATTCGTCTTAGCCATTGGATCACACTATTTTCATGATCTGACGGTCCAGATTGAACCATGAAGTGAAGTGTCCATTCATCATGCCTATTCACCAATTTCTGAACAGTCACAGCCATGCGGATGCCACGCGTACATCTAACCGCCACACAGGACGAAGGGACGCGACCTACCACGCGTGCGCCACCTAGAATGCCAACTCACCGAGCCTTGCGTTGCCATGTCATCGAACCACGAGTCCATTTTCGAAAACTATAAGGCTCCCCAGCTCCTCGCGACGATGCGTACATGCCAAGTGCACCTCTAAAACGCCCAATGCGTACTTTGCGATGTGCGCGTGCCGGGATCAGGTCCGGGTCCGGGTCCGGGTCCGGGTCCGGGGAGCGGTGCTAGCGGTGCGAAGCACCACTCTAGTGGTGACTAGCCTTTGGCTAGTTTGCTAGCCTTTGGCTAGCTAAAGTTAGCCAAGTGGTAGGTAACTTATTAAATTATATATTATTTACATAACCCACTATATAAACAAGACTATTTTCTTGTAAACTTTCGATGTGGGACTCCTTTCCATATAAAAACACTTAAAATGGGCTTATCAACATATGGGCCTAAATTGGAGACTTTTCCAATTCACCCAAATTAATTGTAATGGCCTACATCATTAAATATTACATTTAATATTTTAAACCCAAATCAAATTCAATTAATTCCAACAAAAAGTATTACAGAAAATTGAAAAAGGAAAAATGTTGTTCTCATGTGCTTTTGTTTTCTGATCTGAGATCAATTCCCTTCAACTTTAAGGAACTCTGGATTCATGAGGAAAAAAACTGGCTTGCCCACTCTAGCCTCTGCCTTCGTTACTTTAAGCTTTCTCAATACTTCCAACTGCCAAAATATTTAAGATGCTATATATTAATATCTCGAATTACCTATATATTTTTTAATGTTATGTACTGCCCTATATATTTTTTTAATGCTATGTACTACCCCTACATATTTTTTAATGTTTATTGGTTCATAAAATACTTTTTCATCCCGAACTATCCCTATCAGAGGATTCCCTTTTGTACTTTCTACCAATTAAGAAAGTGTTTAATAGGCATTTTTATGTAAAAATATATTTTAGAATAGTAAATTGATGTGAAATATAAGGTTGATAAATAAGGAAAAATTTTTGATTTACGTGTAATATTATTTTAATAAAAAACGTATGGTTGAAAAGAAGAGAGAATAATGCATTTTAAAAAAAATGGCTACCAAACGGGATCTAAGTTTGGAAACGTTGATATTCCCAAGTACGACATTTATATTATACATCACGAGGTCTCAAAACCATCTAAAACTAAATGCAAGAAAACAGGGTAAAACCAATAATCAAATACATAATAAAAAATTGTTTAAGTCAAAAGGAATTATAAAAATCCTAAGAAACATATTAACTTGCATTTCTGCTCTACTTTTGAATTACACAATTTGTTTCAAAGCTTAAACAATCAAAGATAATTCATCTTATAAAAAAATAAATTTGTTAAAACACAAAACTCAAAGCTTTAAGAAAACATGCCTAATGACCTAAATTATCCTATTAATCATAAAGGAATTCAAAATTCTTCACACCTAATTAAAGTTAGCAAAATGCACTGATAAAAGCATTCAAGTAAAATATATAATTCATAAAGAAAGAATGAACATAAAATAAAAGCTTACTAGAAATCAGCGTAAAGTTCAGATTTACATGAGAGAAATATATGTAATTTACCTTTCAACAACAGAAATAAGAATCATAAAACCAAACATCATTAGCAAAATAAAACTAAATACAAACAAAGAATAGAAGATGCTTAGATAATAACCCCAAATTTTTACAAAGAATCTTAACTACAAGTGTAATCCACAAAGATGAAAAAGGTAAAATGAACTATCCCTCTAGCCTCTGCCTTTGGTACCATAAGCTTTCTCAATAGTTCCAACTGTAAAAATATACTGAAATGAACGCATTCATCTTTCAACAATAAAAATGAAAATCATAAAACCAAACAACATTAACAAAATAACATACTAACCAACATTTTTTCAAAGAAAACGCTAGATGGTAGGTTTAGAGAGCCAATAAAGGTGGAGATTGAAGAATTCACGAATTGGGTAGTTATCCAAAAAAAATGCACCGCAAGGTTAAGGATTGGGGAAATTGCTACGATTGTTGAAGAATGGAAGAGAAGCTCAGTTGCACCAGTAGGCCTATAACAGATTGGAAAGTCAGCCCATAACATATCATCGCACAGCCCATGAACAAGTAGCCCATAACATATCATTAGAAGTCCAAATGGACATAGAGAAAAAGAAGAAACGGAGGTTTCTAGAAGCAGAACAAAAGAAATGTGCTGTTAGAGAAAGTTGTTATGCAAGTTGTTGTATATGTTGAAATTCATTTTCTGTTTGTAGAGTTAGTTAGAATTGATTCTTTTCTACTCCTATAAATTCAGTCATTGTATAGCCATTAAAGATACGAAAAGTAGATTGAAGTTATACTCAAAATTCTCTGTTGTTTCTTCAAATATTCATTCCTGCATTCTAGCCTTGCAATAGCTCACATCCAAAGTCTTATATGGTATTAGAGCCAGAGATGACAGATTCCACCACCAGCACCCAAAATCCTCTTGCTCCTACGCCTCCTCCAAACACCCCAAATCCAAACTCAAACAAGAACCAAACAGGAGCAAATATTCATGATCCCACTCATTACTCTAGCCCCTTCTTCATCAGCAACAATGATGGAACTTGAGCAATGCTTATCACACACAGTCTGGATTCAAGTAACTATTACTCATGGCCATATTAATGAAGAAAGCCTTGCGGATTAAAAACAACTTGGGATTCATTGATGGCAGCATTTGCGAACCATCTGATCCCAATGATCCTCTAATGGAGTATTGGCTAAGATGCAACGATATTGTCATAACTTGGATGCAAAACACCATGTCTATGGACATCAAAAGTAGCACGGTTTACACAGAAACAACACATCAACTCTGGCTGGAGCTTGAGCAGCACTTTGCTGTGCAAAATGCTCCAAGGATATATGAAGTGAAGCAAGCACAACCTTGATGCAAAACCAAGATTCTGTGAGTGTGTATTTCTCTAAGCTCAAAACCTTACTGGATGAATTGCTAAATTATGAGACAGTTCCTAATTGTACCTGTGGAGGCTTGAAAGTGGTAGTTCAAAACTAGCAAAGAGATTGGGTGATGAAGTTTTTAATGGGTCTTAATGAAACATATAAGGGATTAAAGGCACAAATTCTGTTGATTAAGCCTTTCCCAGATCTGAATGAAGTTTACTCTATCATCCAACAAGAGGAAAAGAGGAGAGAAATCTCTAATGATAGCCCCAGCAGTGATTCTATGGCCTTGATAAGTAGAGGAAGCTTTAGAGAAGGAAGTAAGCAGCCTATTGGGACACAAAAGAAGGATAGGTACTATTGTACCTTTTGCAAAATCCCTGGACATTCTTTGGAAAGGTGCTTCAAAGCTAATCCAGGCAAACCTACGTGTACTTATTGTCAAGTCCCTGGACATACGGCAGATAAGTGTTTGAAGTTGCATGGTTATCCTACGAGGCATAAATCTGATGGGAAGAATAAAGCTTATGTGAATCAAGTTTCTGCAGCTATAGGATTTAGTAAATGACAAACCTCAATTTTCATTAACTCAGGAGCAATACTCTCAGCTTTTGGCACTCCTAAGGCCTACCTCTAGTGATCAAGCTTTTATTCCTACAACAAACAATGTTCAAACCATTATCAGACCTTCAACCTCAGATGGAAATGCCCACAAAGTATCTAGTATATCCTTATGTTTGTCTGCTTTTAATTCAAAAACTTCTAATGTTTTAGGTGTTCCTTGGATCTTAGATACTGGAGCAACAGATCAAGTGGTTTGCTCCAGCTCACTATTTGTATCTATTCAAGCTCATGTTTTATCTTCAGTGGTACTACCAAATGGTAAAAAAGTACTTGTCACCCATATAGGGATAGCCAAAGTCATGAAATCCATTTCACTTCGTAATGTCCTTTGTGTTCCTAATTTCTCTTTCAATCTGATCTCAACTAAGAAAATGGCTCAAGAACTAAACTGTTGTCTTGTGTTTTTTTTTGTGATTATGGTTATATTCAGGACCTTTCGACTTGGAACACGATTGGGATGGGTGAAGTGAAGCAAGGACTTTACCATATGCTACAAAAGGAGATCTCCCCTTCATCTTTATCAGAAGCTTTGTCTAAATTCAACCTGAAAACTAGCATTTCTGCCTCTGTCAGCAACCATACTAGATCATTTGATCTATAATTCTTCTTACTCTGAATTCAAGATAGCTGATTATGTTCAGATTTCTAAATCATCTATTGATAAGCTTTGTCTCATTTGTCCCTTGGCTAGACAACACAAATTACCTTTTCCTATAAGTCAGCAAAAAACAAGAAAAAGTTTTGAACTAGTACATTGTGATATTTGGGGTGCTTGCAATGAAATCACCCATGATGGTTCTAAATACTTCTTAACTATTGTAGATGATTTCAGTAGGTGTACTTGGACTTGTAGTTGAAACTAAAAACAGAAGCGAGCAACACTTTGCAAAGTTTCTGCAATATGGTAGAAACTCAATTTGGAACAAAAATAAAAACCATTCGAAGTGATAATGGAAAAGAGTAGACATGAGAGGTTTTTTCTTAAAAAGAGGAATCATACATCATAAAACATGTGTGAAAACGCCTCAACAAAATGCTATTGCTGAAAGGAAACATCAACACATTTTAAATGTAGCAAGAGTATTAAAATTTCTAAGTGGGATTTCTTTAAAGTATTGGAATCATTGTGTTCTCACAGCTGTATATCTCATCAATAGGACCCCAAGTCCATTGCCAAATGATAGAAGTCCCTTTGAAATACTGTTCAAAACCAAACCTAACTATACACATCTCAAAGTTTTTGGTTGTTTGGCCTTTGCCACCACCCTTGCCAATGGAAAGCACAAATTCGATCCTAGGGACAGAAAGTACGTGTTCATCAGATATCCTTTTGGTATCAAGGGATATAGACTACTGGACCTAGACACTAAGAAAATTTTTATTTCTCGAAATGTTATCTTCTATGAAACTATTTTCCCTTTCAAAGATTATAATATCAGCAACGTTGATATTTTATCAAATCCAAATGAACGCATTTTCACCCAAGATCTAGATATTTTAATTCCTAACCCTCTAGTTAACAATGATCCCTTTCCTGAAAACAATCAAAATACTAGTTCCGAAAAGCCAATAATTGCAGAACCACCTGATTCGCAAACAAATGAGATGGTTAGCTCCATTGATCAACCAACACCTGAACCAGAAATTGACTAAGACATTCCCCAACATTTATCGTGAAGGTCAACCAGAATAAGAAAAGCTCCAGCATACTTGCAAAACTACATATGCGAGCAGGCTACTTCACTTCTCCCATCTCAAAGTTAGGTAAGCAGAAGGTCCAAATCCAGTCAGGTAATCCATTCCCTCTTAGTGCTTGTGTGTCTTACAATAAATTGTCTTCATCATACAAAGCCTTTGTGACTTCAATGACTTCCCAAGAAAAACCTAGGAATTATCTTGAAGCTAGAACATCTCCTGAATGGAGAAATGCAATGAAAGCTGAGATTAAGACTCTTGAGTTGAATGATACATGGTGGTTGTTGATTTACCTCTTAACAAAGAAGCAATAAGCTGCAAATGGGTTTACAAAATTAAGTTTAAAGCTAATGGGAGTATAGAAAGGTACAAGGCAAAGCTTGTGGCAAAATGATACACACAACAAGAAGGCTTGGATTATCATGAAACTTTTTCACCTGTAGCAAAAATGGTTACTATTAGGACACTATTGGCTGTTACAGCAATGAAATGATGGTTTCTATATCAATTCGATGTTAATAATGCCTTCCTACACAGAGACTTGGAGGAGGAAGTGTACATGAAATTACCACCTGGATACCGTAATGAGAATGACA
Organism: Olea europaea var. sylvestris; assembly: GCF_002742605.1. Classification (NCBI taxonomy): domain Eukaryota; kingdom Viridiplantae; phylum Streptophyta; class Magnoliopsida; order Lamiales; family Oleaceae; genus Olea; species Olea europaea. The sequence continues at coordinate 3,108,865 of NC_036256.1, read as the reverse complement.
GGAAAGTATGTAAGCTTAACAAAAGTCTTTATGGACTTAAGCAAGCTTCACGCCAATGGTACTCAAAACTCTCTAGCTTTATCATTCAACAGAGATATTCTCAATCTAGGGCAGATTATAGTTTATTTACAAACTCAATACATGCTTCTTTCACAGTTGTTTTAGTGTATGTAGATGACATAATAGTTGCTGCAAATTGTATGAAGACAATCAATCAGTTGAAATACTTACTTGATGACAAGTTCAAAATTAAAGACCTTGGGGAGCTTAAGTACTTCCTTGGAATTGAGGTGGCAAAGTCAGCAAAAGGAATTTATTTATGCCAACGAAATTATGCACTAGATATTTTGTCACATTCAGGCACTATTGGTTCAACTCCATCCATAATTCCTTTAGACCAAAATATCAGATTATCTAAAGAAGATGGAGAGATCCTTCGAGAACCCGACGTTTATAGGAGGTTGATTGGCAGGCTTTTATATCTCGCGATAACAAGACCTGACTTAGCATACTCAGCTCAAATGCTAAGTCAATTTATGGACAATCCTCGGTTGCCACTCTTGCATGCAGTCCACAAAGTGCTAAGGTATGTTAAAAGAGCTCCATGACAAGGATTGTTCTACCCAACAAATAGAGAGATTCAACTCAAAGGCTATAGTGACTCAGACTGGGATGCATGTCCAGATACAAGAAGGTTGGTGACAGGTTACTGTGTATTTTTAGGAAGCTCTTTGGTATCTTGGAAATCAAAGAAACAAATCGTAATGTCCAGATCCTCTGCAGAAGCAGAGTATAGAGCAATGACTAATGTTTGTTGCGAGTTGACTTGGTTCGGGTATTTATTGAGAGACCTACATGTTTCACATTCCCAGGCTGCCCTTTTGTATTGTGATAACAAGTCAGCAATACATATTGCCACAAATCCTGTATTCCATGAGAGAACTAAACACATAGAGATTGATTGTCACTTAATTCGAGATAAAATTCAAGAAGGAGGCATTTTGACAAAACATGTAACTAGTAGTTCACAAGGGGCAGACATCTTCACTAAGAGCTCAGGCTCGAAAAACTTTTATTCGTGTATGCTCAAGATGGGAGTTGTAGACATCTACACTCCATCTTGCGGGGGTTGTTGAAGAATGGAAGAGAAGCTGAGTTGCACAAGTAGGCCTATAACAGATTGAAAAGTCAGCCCATAACATATCATTACACAGCCCCATGGACAAGTAGCCCATAACAGATCATTAGAAGTCCAGATGGATCTAGAGAAGAAGAATAAACGGAGGCTTCCAACAGCAAAATAAAAGAAATGTGCTGTTAGAGAAAGTTGTTATGCAAGTTGTTGTATATATTGAAATTCATTTTTTGTATGTATATATATTCTATTTTTGGTTAGAGTTAGTTAGAATTGATTCGTTTCGACTCCTATAAATTCAGTCATCGTATAACCTTTAAAGATACGAAAAGTAGATTGAAGTTATAATCAAAATTCTCTGTTGTTTCTTCAAATATTCATTCCTGCATTCTAGCCTTGCAATAGCTCACATCAAAAATCTTATAACGATGCCATATTTTCCATCTTCTAGCATCAGACATTCACGACACACATTGGAGAGAAATGAGTTTTCTGTCGGAGGATAATAGAGAATGGAAAACAGCGTGTAAAAGGTTGCAAGCCCATTCATTTTTTTTTCAAGCAGTGCAACGTCCTATTGTGGTCTAATTTTTTTATTTTTTTAAAAAAAATGTCATGATGATGTCATCAAAACAATCCTGTTTGAACCAGTAGATGTACTTAAAAATTGTTCACAGAACAACTACAGACAACACGCAACAGTAGCGTAGGTGGTTATTATTTGCAATAAATATTCACATCAGGCTCACTCCCATGTGAGAGTTCTGTGAAACTTCTGGCAATTATTTTTCTGTACACAAGGAATTACTCATCCTGTTTTGGACGAAAGTGTCAAAAGTGCGATTTGGATTCACTCTTAGTAGTTCGTACTTGTTGATGTAGAAATACAGAAAAAAGAAAGAAAATAACAAAATAAAATAAAAATTACAATAAGGCTTCGTTTGATTATCATTTTTCTAAGAATAAAAATGAAAAATATAGTCATTGCAATATTCACGTAAGAAATAAAAAGTCTAATATAGTGGTTTGATGTGATGAATAATGATCATTTTTTTATTTTGTGGTTAAAGAATGAAAATCAAATCGAAACTAATACTCCTGAATCTTTCAAATTTAACAAACAAGTCATCTTCCCCCGAAGACTTTTAAGGGAAAAATAAAAAATAAAAATCTACCCACAAAGTTTACCAAGCTTAGTAATAGCCAACCTTTTTGGACCGCCCTATGTAGAAAACTGTCGTTTTGTCCAAAATATGTGGCATCAAATTATTTTCTCTTCCTTTTCCTTTTCCGTTCCATTTTCCTCTCCTCTGTTTCATCAAGATTCCATTCTTTCTCAGATTCTTCTCTTTCCATAACCATGCCTGAAGCATCTGCCTTATGTTTTTCCACCTTCTCCTCAATTCCCCTCCCCAAGGAACCCATTTCCTGTCCCTCCACTTCTTTCCCTCACCGTAAATTTCCTGCCCATCGCCCTCAATACCGTTCCCTCCGGCTTATTGCCAACGCCTCCGGTTCGGATCATTTTCTTGGTGATGGAGATTTTTTCGGGTTCTATCCCTGGGAGTCTTCCGATGCTGGAGACTCTTGTATGTTTTTCAATTTTTCCCTAATCTTTTGTTTATTGGGCATGGTTGATTATGTTTACGTTGAATTCGCTGAATTATGTCTTGAGGATTGAAATTCGGTGGCAGAATTGAGATTATATGTAATTTGCATTTGAATATTTTGTATGATATTTCCATTCTCTAATGATTTGCAAGGAGAAATTTCTGGGGTTTGGATGTAAGCCGAATAGGACAGTATAGAGCTTATTTATGAATGTTGATTATGTTAGTCTTCGAGGTTTCTAGTTCAAAAATGTTACATTCTTGGTAGTTTTATCAATGCAATGATTTTGGATTTGTATATGTTGTTGGTTCTTCCATTTGCAGCTATACACTGGGTCCCAGAGGAGAGGGTCACATTGTTTACTGCTGATGGTTTGATTCAAATTGGAGGGAACCTTGTCCCACGTCGAATTTCTTCTTCTGATGTATGTTCTTTCTGCAATGCACAAACATATAATTTTGGATTATGAAAATGGATTGGATTTTGGTTACTTAAATGTTAAATCATATATAATGAAAACTGGTTACTGAAAATTCAACTTTTGCAGATAATCATAGTGTAATGAAATTTGTTGTGCAAAGTAAGTAGAAACTTTAAAAATTTTACGATTTAATCAGATTTTAAATGCAAAACCACATATATTTTTGGTTATAAACAAATGACCTTTGATGTTTCCAATCACTGGAAATTAGCCAATGGTCAAATGTTTTTCTGCATTACCATTTACGATCTTCTAAATCAAACCTACTAGCTTTTAGTGGTACTTTCTGATGCATTACTTTGTAAGCATAATTTATGACATATTTTATTTGCTTCTCAACAAAAAAAGATATAAAATATAAGCATGACATTACCATCATTGCAAAACACAATGTGCTCCATCTTTTGCCTCTGCCAATTTATGATTATCTTCCTTTTTGCATATGGTAACACCGAAACACAAAAAAGCAATAATAGCATATTAGCTTAAGGAATTTAAATGTGTCGGTTCTTACTTTATCTTTACACTTCGATATGCACTCTTCTAACCCTCATCTCTTAACGAATCAACAATTTTAGCTAACTCTTTATGTAGTTTACTTTCCAGAAAAAGCAAGGGAAGGTTAAAATGTCACAAAGATTTCAACGGTTTCAGGAAAGTAATTACATGGATCCAAGACAAGGTCTATGTTTGGGTGCACTCTTTGACATCGCAGCAACAAACGTAAAAAAAAAAAAAAAATTATACATTTTTAAGATTAATTTTTGGCGTTTCAATCATTTATGACATCTGAGGGAATTGGTCTGTGCCAGGGACTTGATATGGGCAGAAGACTTTGTATCTTCGGGTTTTGTCGCTCTGTTGAGATGCTCAGTGATGTTGTGGAAGATACTGTTTTGGAGCATGGTGGGGAGGTATATTCTAGTATCTATCTTTTAGAATTTCTTTGGATAGAATGTGTATTGTTGTGGCAGATTGGAACACTGGTTAGACTCGCTCAGGTCTTTTTGACTAAGAGGAGTATTTAGGCCTTCAGCATCTTGTCACTCAATGGAAAAAACATTTCATATTTCTTTCCAATCCTCTGTTTTATATTTTTAGACAAAAGTTTTCATAAACTACTACTCGTATTTCTTTCCTTCAGAGAAACATTTATAGTTTGGCTGCTTCTTTTTATAAATCATTTGGCTTCTTCTTTTTATAAATCATGGGCTAATTGGTATAAAGCAAGGCTAGCGACTATTAAATCATGTTTGGAAAGTGTTTATAAAAGGCTTAATTTATAAATACATAGAAATGAGTGGTGGATAAGTCGGTAGTACTTGTGAGTCATGTGTGGATAAAAAGTGGCTTGAGTGTTTATAAACTATTTGATAATATGAGCCGAACATAGGCTTAGTTTATAAATCCATAGGTCAGGAGTTAGATTGTTGGGATACATCATGTAAGGGGATGTCATAGTTCGATTTCACATACAAGGAAATAATTTTGTTAGATTACAAGTTTCAGGGAATGGAACTTGTTTCTCCTTTCAGTATTTTATCTTAGGGAGGTTGACTCGATGGTTAATGGTTGTGGTGTTGGTGTTTGTAAGCATAATTATTCATTGGGAGATGCTTATTTAAGACTAGGTGGATTACTTGGGTCAAGTGCACATTATCATTTTCTTTTCCATATTGAACTTATAATTAGCTGCTATTTCAGCAGCTGAAGTGCCAGTCGGCATTGTTTTTCTTCTTCTTCTTCTTCTTCTTCTTCTTCTTCCCTATTTTATTTTTTATTTTTTATTTTTTTTGATTGGGGATGGGGGATGAGCTTTTAGTATTCAGAAAATTGAAAATATCCAACTCTAATACTGCAGCTGGTATCCTTTGATGTATTACACTACCTAGAAACAGAGAAGAGAAGAAGAGAGGAGCAAGAGGGATGCGAGAGAGAGAATTTGGAGAAGGAAATTTACCAGACACTGAAAACGGAAAATTTCCTAATTTTGAACATAATAAATATGAAAAGGAAATAAATAAATTACAAGAACCTCCCTGAAAATAAATCCTATTTTCTTTTCCTAAAATAAGTATCGAAACTTGGTAAATCTTAACATCTATTGGGATCTCTGTCGCCAATTTTCCTCTCGTTATGGTTTGCTTTCAAGAATAACAGTTTGGAAGACTGTTATTATGTTTGGGGGTCAATTTAATAATCATAGTAATCTTCTGAGTGCTTATAGCTAGACGGTGTTGCACATGGATAAATGCCAAGGAAAAGCTAAATTTACTCCCATGTTACAAGGGTTGTTGGTCTTTGTTATCTACATTTCTTCTATAATGACCTGTGCTGATGGGGGTAACTGTTCAGGCAGTATGTGCCATATACTTTTTTAGCTATTTATTGATCCACTACTACTGTTGAACCTGCACGGTGGTATGGTAATTTATTTATTGGGAGCTCAGTTCAGACAAGAACTGTGGAAAGTTTGACAGACTCGAGTTTGAGATTGCACCAGTTTTTATAATGATGTCCATTTGTCAGATATGTACTTGTAATTAACTTTTTACATCTGGGCTGGTTCAAAATTCAGGTTGTGGCTGCAGAGAAAGCAACTAAGGGTGGGTTGCACGAAAAACTAACCATGACAGTTGCAGTGCCATTGCTATGGGGAGTTCCTCCAGCTTCTGAGACTCTTCACCTTGCTGTTCGGAGTGGTGGAGGGATAGTAGACAAGGTCTATTGGCAATGGGACTTCCTGTAAATAAATGACTAAGCTTTTCTAACCATTTGTTTGTGCATTTGTAAATAAATATCTGTCAGCTACTTTGTACAAATTCTGGGAAAGTATATAACTGTGACACTTGATGTTAATATCCTTCCGTGTATCATTTTATTTTGTATCTGGAATCTTAAATGTATCATTACGCTTGAGAAGAATTATCAAACTTGAATGACTTAAATATATTTATGTATTTTAAATAAAATGGGACCTCAGTAGTTGAGACAAGATGCTATAGTTATGAACAAAGCATCACAATATATCAAAAATTACATGGTTGCATTACGTATGTGTTAAGAATATAGTTGTTTTCGATTTTTTAGGAATGAATCACGCACGAAAATAATAAATAATAAAGTTTCAAATCCAGTTGTTGCTGAAATTATTAGTGTAATCCAGCTGCTTCATCACTTCAATACTGTAGTCCAATGAATCTTCATAAAAACATATATTAGTTGGATTCTCACAAACATATCCATTGAGTGAATCACCATTTTTAGCAAGCTTCAACTTGGTATTTTCATCAATCCCACTGCTGAAATGGCTGGAGAATCCATGATCATACTCTACTACCTCTTGGCCATGGCTTATAATGTGGTTGGTAGTGCAACTACCATCAGATGAACTACAACTAGCTTCACCTGATCCAAAGATGATCAGACGGCTATCATTAATCTGATTATTATGCATGGAACCCACACCCACATAGCCATCTTGAGGTTGGAGGGCAGTACTGGCTGAATGTGGAGACTCTACTGATGAATTGTGATGAAGTGAATACGTTATAGCTTGGGGATGGTTTTTCTGCAGCATAGCTGGCACCAGCTCCAGAAGGAATTTCTTCTTGAGCTTAGTGTTCCAATAGTTCTTGATATCATTGTCAGTTCTGCCTGGTAACTGACCTGCTATAATTGACCACCTGCATTTTGAGTTTTGGATAGAAACGAAAATCGTTGTCGTCAGCTCGTGCCGTAATATATTGAGTCGAGTCCCATTACGAGCTTGGAAAATAAGGTAAAGAATGAGAATATTGGTAGATGATAATACCTGCTTCCAATACTAGCAAAAAGGCTGCAAATTATTCTGTCCTCATTATCTGTGAATTCCCTGTGCTTAATATTAGGTCTGAGATAGTTCAACCATCTCAATCTGCAGCTTTTCCCACATCTTCTGAGCCCTACTCATGCCAAAAATAATGAATCATCTCATCTCATCTAAATGCTTAAACCATTATAAGAGAGAGGGAAAACATTCACTTGCAGGTTGGATTCATTTTCTATAAAAAAAGGTGATGCGGACACAATTTTCACATAGGTAGCAGTGAGACTTGAACACAAGTCTTTTGCCTATTCTGATGCTATATTGAACGTCCTAATCTAAAAGTTCAAATTTTTAGAGAGAAATGCATATATAAGTTTCTGTTTTCAGCTAAAATGGACAGAAACGAATAGAAGAATTCAAGCAAAACAACAGATTAAACAAAAAGGATCATGCAAAACAAGGGAGACAATTCAAAATGGAAAATTCCCATGCCAGCTTTTTGTGGGAGAGTTGTCCAATTCCCTTCAGTGCCATTCTTCTCCATGTATTCCTTCAGCTTCCAGTCTTCTTCAGGAGTCCAATGCCCTTTCTTTACATTTGCCTTGACACAGCAAGGAGTTCTTCCCATCTCTCTCTCTCGACTTCTTTCAGAGTTCTATCTGATGTTTGTGTGGTATTAATTTGTCTTCTTTTCTATAGAAAGACTTGTTCAGTACAATATTGTTGTGAGTGATACACAAGTCAAAATGCAGAAATATCTCAATTGTCAATTCAGTGATTAGCTAAGGGAGCTTTCTAGTTTCTATAATAAATCTACACCATATGCATTAGAAACAGTACTCTCAATCTGCCCTGTTTTTCTCATAAAGAATCCAAAAGACTTTAGCCAATTAACGGCATCCAATTCAAAACTAACAAGCACTGGTCATGGTTTCATTTTTGTTGCCATTCCATGTTTCTAGATGTTCAAACCTGTACTTGTCAAACAATGTTTCTATGGCAGTAGAATCTTGACATGTTATGCATGCAGATGCCTGTGTTTTAGGTTTCAAGCTACTTTTCGAGGTCGGTAGACAAAATTTAATAAATTCACACTCTTTGTTTAATAGCTTAAACTTTTAAATGTATTATTTTAACTGTTCAAATTTTGGTTATATGAAAATTATGTTTGTCAGCACCGTATAAAAAATGAATTTGGTCTAAAAGAAAGCGATCGTATAGAATTGTGTGGTAGCAATGTGGATGGACCGGACGAGATTGACTCGCTAGATCCGATTCAAGCCTGATATGGATTTGTTAGGACTCATTTAATATTATGGTTCGTGCTAGACTTGGAACCCTTTTCAGATTTGAGGGTCAGACCGGCCTATGGACTTGCCAATGGTGGGTCGGGCTGGTTGGACCCTCCCATCTTTAAAGTTTATTTTTTATTTTATTATTATTATTATTTTTTGAATACCAATGCGATATAATTGTCACAATTGGAGAAATGAATATTGAGGGACACATGAGAGATTGTGTAAAAATAAGTATTTTTAACTAAAAATTGATTTTAAAAGAGGGAAAAAAAATGTATACCGAAAGAAGGTCATCTTGGTTCCGAACAACCAGTGTAGTCCATATTGACACCACTATAGAAGACAATTTTTCAATGAATGTACAACTTTCTCCAATAACTTAAACTTTTAAATGATACTGTTAATATTCTAGTACGTAGACAATTATCATGACACAAGGTCGTCCATTTTACCATCCAATTGGCTGGCTAAAATTATGTATTAACTACTAACAGAAAATCCTTTGCCCCCTCTCTGCCTTTGTGGAAATTTAACGTAGTATTTCGTATATTAGTGCATGTTTGACAAAGTTTATAATTGCTTGTAACTTGCACAACTCCATCTTTATCCAATACATATTGTAGGATAACAACAACAGTCAATGCACTTCATTTGTTCACAAGACAAATATCTGAATTCAAAATACATCTTCACAAACATAGAAACATCTGTTTTCAATTGAAAACCACTAAGAAACATTGTATATAATGTTATCACCCTCATCCAAGGTGCAAGCAATAGCATGAAATACAGAATTTCCGATAAGTCCCATCTTCTACATGTACACGTTCTTTTTTCCAAATCCATCGCAAATTCTCCGTATTAACACTCAACCTAGCATTGATATACCCCATTAAATCTCAAGATGCATTCATGGGCAACTTCCTTTATATTTAGGACATATTAATCCATTGTAGCATCTTAGCCCCCGTTTGGCCTCCATTCTCATTCTTTTTCTCTTTCTTATTTTCAACCACACAATCTTCCATAAATTAATATTACACACAAATCAAAAACCTTTCATTCTTTTTCAACCACACATTATTAAAAAAAAAAAAAAAAACTATTCCAACCATTAAAATTTGATAAGAATGGGGCCAAACGGGGGCTTAATTTGTCCATCTATACTTGAATTCTATTCATCGGCTTCATCTAAATGTCTACCAACATAGTAAGTATTGATTTCTCCCATTTTCTTCCAAAACAAACTTGTAAAAAAAACCTCACATAGATTGCTAAGAAGCATATCATACTTCAGCATATCTAAAAATTGAATTCCTAGGTGATTTTTTCATCAACCATTTATATATAGGTTTGTGAATACTTTCATGTCCATCCAATATATAAAAGATGCTAAGTGGATGGCCTTTGATGAATCCCACAGACAATCTTTCAGATATTTCCCCTTGAAATCATTTCGCAAAAAATTCTGGTACATATGCCAACGCAAAAACTGTATTCCGCCTCAGAAATAAATTTGAAACAACATTCGTAAGTCCTTTCTATTTGTTAATCATAAAAGTCACATAGTGGTTGTTTGGTATGGATTTTGTTAATTGATTTTTTTGACCGTTAGAGATAAAGTATGTCCTACCTGTGAGAGAAGAATTCAAAAATGACGACTGTAATAGTAAAATAATGATCAAAAAATTGATTTTAATTTACTTTTAATCCCTACCAAACATGCTCATAATACGAATTGTCCATACAACTGAGAAATTATCACAGTTGATCTCCAATTTGTTCTCCCGAACTTTGGGTCATGGTCTATGTCAGCTTCTTCTGAAATTATAACAAGGAAAACAATAATTAGTAAATTCTCAAATTATAAAAATTATTAAATTCTAAAATTAATGTCAACCAAAATATTGCAGATTAAAATAATTTTAACTGTAATAAGAACAGAACAAGTAATTAAAATTGTAGGAAATAATAAAAGAGCGAGTGAACTTTCAAATCGAAGCCTGTGTAAACACAGTTGCATAAAAATAGATTCATCCCCTCACCATAGGTGTTTGAAGTTTAATTGGAGCGTCCGTTTTCCAAGATACAACGAAAAATCAGTAAAACCTGAGCACTATAAACACTACTCTGGCAAGTTGACTTGGTATCCGAACACTATCACCAAGACATTGACAGAAAATAAAATTATGTATGCAGATAGAAGACAAACTTTTATGCAGAGAAGGAAGATTTTCGTGTTTTTGTAAAGGAGGAAGTGACCGAATAAATAGGTTGCAATGGAGAATTAACAGGCCAGGAGTTAACACACCAATCTCTCGATTAACACAAACATAATCACACGAGTTTAAGGAGTCAAGAAAATTTGGAAGGTTTTCATTTGGAAAAATAATAAAATAAAGGCAAAATGTGGACTCTCTTAAGGGCCAATTTTTGCTCAATTTGGTTCGACATTCATTTGCGAATGTCGCACCCGCACACACGTTGAAAGTTATTTTGATTCGTGATTTGCACTCCTACGCACACACGTGGAGAGAGTCTCTATACTACACATAATTACACTATTCCAAAGTGCAATCATATGTAAAGTGGTCATTACCTTTATCTATTTTCCTATTCGAAATAACTTTAAAATAGTTTCCCTCCCAATACAAAATGTCTTCCAATGCATCACTTTGAACTGCAATTTCCCATTTATCCGAACATCATTTTTTGCAAGTAAATATTTGAACTCGATATTCTCAAAAAGGAAAATACAAATGAATCTTGATCTTCCAAAATAAACAAATGATTCCACTCAAAATTTATGTCGAAGTCAGCCCTTCAATTCATTTTTTCCAACCATTAAAACACAAGGGCATACACAGATAACATTTATTAACAAATATGTCAAAGTAATGTTAAGAATTCTTTATAAATAATCTTTTGTTCAATACAGCATAATTAATCTCATTATTTTTTTAATAGAACATTAATTGGATAATAGTGTTTATTATATGCAGCCCCAACAACATATTATAATTATATGGAGATTAGGATTTATTACCTCGATTTTGTCCCTCTATCTCCATTGTCGTCTACTTCAAAAAACAAATGGGCATCCTTGTCAGAGGAGGATGGGAGGAGTTAGGTGGTTTTCTATCCTTGTTTTCTTCCCCTTTAATCAATTATGTAAAAGAATTTTTAATAGATGAAAATAGTTTTTGGTCGATTTGTCATTAGTTAATGGCCATAGTATACCACGTTAGCCCTTACTTTTGTCACATCAACGAATTTGTCAATTTGTCAATTATCATTTGAAAAACGTTTAAACTTGAATGAATGTAAAAAACTACAAAAAATTCAATGATCATATGAATTTTTAACAATTGTATGGTTTTTTTTTTTAGATCCACTAAGATGAGTATCTGACTGTAAATTTCAGGGTTCCGTTAAATTTGTCGAGGTGCGCAAAAATTGATCCGAACACCTACGGTCATTAAAAAAAAAAAAAAACAGGTGTATGGTTAATAAAGTTTTATATTGATCATTAGCAATTGGGGGTTCTAAAGAAATTTACGAAGAAGGTAAATAAAATTGTTGGTATTGATAAAAATTGATGTTTAACTAGTGAGTTATGTTATGTTATCAAATTGATTTTATCATAAATGTGTCAGATTAATACTTAATAGCATTTCATTGTTAGTTGGTTCAAAAATATTTTTCAATTACCAATGAAATACTGCCAAGTATTAATGTGACACAATTTTGATAAAATGGCATAACTCTTAATTAGTTTATATATATTTTTTTAATCATACATTCTCGTAATAAAATATTTTACATATAAATTTAATTTTTTTTCTTCCTCATTCAAAATTTATTTTAATTGTTATTAATGAGGAGCTAATTTGAAAGTCTTGAATTTTAAGAAATCTATGGTTACCAATCATTTTAGTTGCACCAAAGTAAAAAATAACCCCTCAATTGCTTACAGAGTCAGAGTGTATAAATCAAACCTCTCAATGTTGGAAAACGCATCTGATCAGCTCACTCTGCAATTTTATGGCCACCCACCTTTATCACTTCAACATTTTTCACTCTCTCTCTTACAATAAATTCTTATGCTCTTCGCCTCTCAATCTCCACATTCGTCACCACCAGAGGCCCCGCAATTTAACTGTTTTTGCCTGTTCAGTAAAGAAACCCAGGTTTTCATTTACTCAGTTATTCCTATTTTGGGTTTCTTTTAACTGTCCGTATATTTAGCTGTATACACTTATTGGGGCCTGGGGTGGTTATATTTGTTGAAATTTTTATTTCGTTCGATGTTTACTTTTTTGTGTGTGTGGCTGATGCAGAACTAATAGGAAAGGGAAGAGCGATGAAGATCTTTGCAATGATATCAGAGAATTTTTATCCAAGCTTGGACTTCCCCAGTCTCATGTGCCCTCCATGAAGGAGCTCTCACAGCATGGAAGGTTGGATTTTTATGGTTTTCTCTCTGCAATTTTAACTTTAGTTTGTCCATAATTATGGCCGAGAGAGGCGTCAGTGATTTGGAATGTTGCTTGCTGCTAATGAAAACACGGACTACTCAAAATTCTTGATTAATCTGTATGTTAATCATTCTCTAGTGTTTATATTTGCTTTCACTGTTCTGTGCAATGTTACATTTTAGGGATCTGTACTTGTGACTAACGCTACCATGATATGGCACTGTGTCATTTTTTGGGGGGGGGGGGTGGATATAGTGGTTCATGTCACTAATAACAGAACATATTATCTGAAATGCTTAGCAACAATATGTTATACAAATTAAACAATGAAAAAGACAAGGGGAGTGACTTATTTTGAGATCAGTAATTTAGTACAATACTGTGAAACTATTTAAAGCAGCTTTTGTTTTGTTTTGTTTTTGTTTTTGAAACCTTTTTTCTAATTACCTATGTGGTTGTGCTTCATCTTGAAATCTTATACACTTATGAAACTAGCGTAAGTACTTTTTAAAACCTTTTCGAAATAGAGTATAGGAATATAAGATTTCAGCTGAAATCAGATATTAGGATGCTAGTAGTCAGGTGAAAATCTATTGCTTTCCCTGTTTCAGGATTATTTTTCTGTATAGACAGATGATTTGACCACTAAAAGCTGTCTGAATATCTACTAAATCTGAAATTTTCTTTGAGAGAAATGTTCATAAAGAAGTTTCACAATTTCATTTCAGAATTTGCAGATTTATAATTTCAGCATATGGCTGCTGCAGAGTTTGAAGTATATCTGAGGAAAAATAATTGTAAAATTGAGGACGTTGCTTCCATTAATACATTATTTTTCAAGACCAAGTTAAGATATAGCAAAAAAGAAGATACAAGGATGAAACTAGAAGAAAGTGGAGGAAAACTTAGATCTTTTTAATCCTTTTAATGACTATCTAACCGAGAATCTTTTCGTTAAACTTCGCGAGACCTAATTAGTGTTGACACCACCTCTTAGAAACCTCTGAATTAAATCACATCTGTCATTTTCATCTCCTCTCAATATACAACAAGACAATGAAGTAATCAAGGACAGTAAGTATGTGTTTTGTGCGTGTTTAATTCATAATTCCGAGTATTTGCAGGCAAGACCTTGCAAACATTGTTAGACGTAGAGGATATAAATATGTTAGACGTCTTCTTGAGGCATCAACAGAGACAAATGTCAATGGTTCTAATGCAGAGGAAGATTTGACTGGAAAATTAGTGGCACTTGGTAGTTGTGAAGGTAAATCTCTGGCCAATACATCTTCATTATTATATTATTTCTCACTTCATAAAGATTGTGCAATTTAATCTTTTGAGTTGAAACTCTATTGTTGTTTAGTTTCAACTGATCAGAATGAGAAGGTGGAAATTTTGGCAGACGATACTTCCTTATCAAGTGAAGCTATCCAGGAAGATTCTATGAATTACATAGAAACAGATGGACAAGTCAACTCTAATGATCGAAATTTAAACTCCTCAAGTTGTTCAACTAATTTATCATTGCAGGAAAAGGTGGCTCAGTTTATTCAGAATGGGGAGTTGGATATTATTGAAGGTGAGTTGCAGACAAAAAAAATTCATATCTGGTTTTGTTCATTAGGCACTAAAGGTTTACATTATAACATCTGGCACTAAGTCAAGTTGTATTGCCCTATGTACATAAGAAAACAGTTTATTTGAGGGAGATAGGAAAAGAGAAATAGGTCTTAATTGGATTATTATCAAATAGGTTTCTCTGCCTGCCATTTTCAAAACAAGAAAAGGCATAAAACACTTAACTTAAAAAATATTAATTATAGGGAAATTAGAGTCTTAATTGCATTTGTTAGGGAGAATATCAGCGGAGTTTATGAGTGTTGGAAGGTACTTTGGAGTTCATTTAGTAAGTCTCTGTGTTGATAACTTATCTTGTGCATTAGAGGACCATGAATAGTTTTCTAGATCAATTAATTCTTCAGCATGACTGAATCTCTGATCAATTATCGTACAATATCCTTTCGAGTAAATCTATTTTAGAATACATATTAGGTTTTTGTTCTTTCTTTTCCAAGTTTCATCATGTCGCCATCTTTTAGATGTATTGCTGTAGCTTTGATTCCCTTTCGGCTGAGATCTCTTTGAAAAACAACACCTTAGTTGATTGCTGTGCATCATGGGTTGGAATTGTTTTCTGAAGCTTCTATACTATTAATTGAGCTTTTTGCTTGAAGCTCAGATAGTGGCTTTGGGATTACGAAAGAAATAGTTGCAGAAGATGTAGAGGGGGCTATTGGATCAG
Source organism: Olea europaea var. sylvestris (assembly GCF_002742605.1). NCBI lineage: Eukaryota > Viridiplantae > Streptophyta > Magnoliopsida > Lamiales > Oleaceae > Olea > Olea europaea. The sequence continues at coordinate 3,093,749 of NC_036256.1, read as the reverse complement.
AGGGCACTCCAAAACCAGAATTGGCTTCCATGATTTCTAGTTCTGGTGGTGCCCAATTGCTAAATGGAAACGCCAATTTGTCACTCCAGAACCAGAAGGTTGAACGTCCTGTATTAGAAAATAGCACTTCCAGGTTTGTTTCAATTCCTTGCAAAAAATCCCTAGGTGTATATTTTGTTGGACAGTTTTGCCAGCATTACTACAACTTGAGTGATGGCCAACAAGAGGGTTGACATATGCTGGCACGCTGTTTGTTCATATACTGCTGAAGGTTCCAGAACTAGAGGGTTTAGGCTTTTAACCTCTCATGATTACTTGTATACAACACGGAAATGGAATTTTTTTTTTGATAGGTAATCAAATAATTTTATTACTTAAAAGAGAATACATGGGGGGTGTACAATCACTTTAAACTATTAAGGAAAAACATGAAATTAGGCAACCCATCTACAGGATTTCTAGTCACAGCATTAAACCAAGAATACAAGGTAAAGTAAAATGTTTCTCTTATCTGCTCTCTTGTCTTTGTTTGGTCTTCGAAGCAACGATTGTTCCTTTCTCTCCACACGCACCAAACAATGCAGCCCGGGATAAGGTGCCATGCTAGTTTGCTATCCTTGTCCCGAAATTTTCGACGCCATGCCCGTATCACGTCCTCTATACGACGAGGCATCACTCAATCCATAGATTGTGAACTGATTATACTGTTCCAAATCCAACGTACACCATCACAATGAATGAACAAATGATCGATCGTCTCCCCATCCTTGTTGCACATATAACACCACTCGGTTGCATAAAAGCCTTTACGACGAAGATTATCCACCGTTGAGACCTGTCCCCTCACAACTGTCCATAATAGGAATGCCACCCGAGGAGACAATTTACACTGCCATACCAACTTCCATGGGAATGAATTATTCACACATCCCAGAGGGAACCAAAGTATGAGCGAACCGAAAAAATGCCATCATGTGCTGTCCTCCACCTGATGCAATCCCTCTCTCCAACCCGAATTTGGACCTCATGTAAAATGGTCATAAACAGCGAATAATCTTCCAATTCCCAATCCTGAAGATCCCTCCCAAAAGTTATATTCTAGCTATAACTCCCATTATGAATGTCTAAGAGATCACTCACTATGGCAGTGGACACTGAGGCAATACGATACAGAGAAGGGAATCTCTCCTTCAGCGGTTGATCTCCGCACCAACAATCATCCCAAAATTTAATCTCATTACCTTTTCCAACCACAAACTTCAGTTTGTCCAAAAATGCACTCCATCCCCGTCGGATATACCTCCACAAGCTCACCCCATAAGAACCACGATCCTCAAATGTACACATCCCCCATCGGTCACACTATACTTCACCCTAATTATTTCTCTCCAGAAACTGTCCCTCTCCTCTCCAAATGGCCACAACCACTTGCCTAATAAGGCTTTATTGAACATCACGAGGCTCCTCACCCCAAGATCTCCCATTCTCATCGGCAAACAAACAACTCCCCAATTGACCAAATGGAGTCTCTTCTCCCAACCCTGCCCACAGAAATTCTCTTTGAAGCCTCTCTAATCTCTTTGCCACTGCAATCGGAATGGGGAACAATGGCAAAAAGCAAGTAGGGAGATTGGAGAGAGTGGATTTAATGAGAGTAAGTCTACCTCCCTTAGAAAGGTACATACGCTTCCACCCTGCTAACCTTCTCTCTATCATTTCCACAATACCATTTCAGATATGGGTACTTTTAAATCGTGCCCCTAGCGGGAGTCCTAGATATGACATCGGCAACTGCGCAACCTTACAACCCAATATATCAGCCAACTCCTCGACATTATTGACGTCCCCAATTGGAATAGCCTCAGACTTTCCCAAATTAATTTTCAAACCAGACACCGCTTCAAAACATAAGAGCAGACGGCGCAAGTTCCTAAATTGTTCTACATCTGCATCACATAAAATCAATGTGTCATCTGCAAATAACAAATGAGACACCTGCAATTGATCAACCATAAAACTCCTTATCAAACCCGCTCTCACTGCTCTTTCAATCATCCTACTGAGAGCCTCCATCACAATGACAAATAACAATGGGGACAATGGATCCCCTTGTCTCAAGCCTCTACTGCTCCGGAAATAACCCTTTGGTGTTCCGTTGACCAAAACTGAGAATGAAACAGTAAAAATACAGAATTGAATCCATTTACACCATTTATCCCCAAAGCCACAGCACCTGAGCATATATAACAAGAAACCCCAATTCACATGGTCGTAAGCCTTCTGAATATCTAGCTTACAAAGCATCCTTGGGGCCCTTAGGCGCATTCTTGAATCTATGCATTCATTCGCTATAAGCACAGAGTCCAAAATCTGACGCCCTTTTACAAATGCATTCTGAAACTTGGACACTACTTTTTCCAATACCTCCTTTAATCTGTTTGCCAGGACTTTCGAAATAATCTTATACACCCCGCTGACAAGACTAATGGGGCGAAAGTCCTTAATATCAGTCGCTCCCGATTTCTTAGGGATGAGCACAATAAATGTGGCATTAGAACTTCTCTGGAATCTGCCACGTTCAAACAAATAAGATAAAGTATTCACAATATCCAGTCGAACCACATCCCAACACGTTTTGTAGAATGAGAACGAGAAACCGTCGATCCCGGGGCCTTATCATCGTTCATGCTGAAAACGACCTCCTTAATTTCATCCTCCCCAAATGGTCTCTCCATCCATCGGGCATCATCCTCATTGATTGTAGAAAAGTGCAATCCCTCCAATTTTGGCCTCCATTCAAATTGCTCCCGATAGAGGTTTTGATAAAAATTAATCAGTTGGCTTCCAATTTCCTGTGGTTCCTCATAAGTAACCCCGTCCACCTCCAAAACTGTGATGGAGTTGTTCCTCCTATTAGAATTGGCGACCCTGTGGAAGAATTTAGTGCATTTATCCCCTTCTTTCAACCAAGTAACTCTAGATTTCTGTCGCCAATTAATCTCCTCCATCTCCGCCAACCTCTCCATCTCTTCCTTTAATCCTCTATGTCTCTCATTCTCCTCCCAGTCAACCCCTGACTCTCCTCCCGCCTATCCAATTCCTCTATCTCTGACAGACACTGATTTTTACTGTAGTTAACATTGCCTACAACTTCCTCATTCCATTTCTTTAAGTCCCCTTTCAACGCCTTTAGCTTCTGATCCAATACAAAATAGGGAGACCCACTGACTTCATAGGAAGTCCACCACGTCTGTACTCGCTCTCTAAAACCTTCTCAAACCTGAAAGGTCTTCTTCCACCACCCCTTCTATTCCCCGATAACATAATAGGAAAATGATCCGAGTATACCCTCCCCAATCTTCTCTGAGTGACATCTGAATATTTAGACTCCCACTCCCCACAAATCAAGAACCTATCAATACGAGACAGAACGGGTCGATCCCGATTGGATGACCAGGTAAAATCTCCTCCAATCATAGGTAAATCCACCAACAAATTCTCCCTAATAAAATCTGAGAACTCCTCTATTGTCCTAGTTAGTCTCCCACCACTCGACTTCTCCGAAGGAAATCGAATCACATTGAAATCACCCCTAATACATGTAGGGAGATTCCACCAAGCCCTCATTCCAGCCAGTTCATCCCACAAACCCACTCTACTGTCATCAGAATTAGGCCCATAAACTCCTGTGAACATCCACCGAAATCCATCCTCACAATTTTTGAAAGAAATCGATATAGAGAACACCCCTATACTCACCTCCTTCATCTCAAGCACTCTAGTGTCCCACATCACCAACACGCCTCTTGAAACCCTTGATGACCCCAAAAATTGATATCCAACATGATCTCCCCCCCATAAACTACGAATCACCGCCCTCGAGATAAACTCCATCTTAGTTTCTTGTAGGCAAACAAGACTTGCCCCCCATCCCCTTAGCAAATGACGAACACCAAGCCTTTTACTAACCTCATTGAGACCCCTTACGTTCCAGTAATGAGTTTTGGCATCATTATAACACTCCATAACCCCTCCCCATTGTTTCTTTCTTGGATTCGCCACCCTTACCAGCATAGTTTACTGACCATTCGAGCCTCTTAAGTTCACGATCACTCTTTTTTCTTAATTTACTTCCATGTGTACTGATGTCTTGTCCCCTATTAGCCTCCAGTTCCTCGAATAATTGTAACAATCTACTTTCATACCCATCACATGACACGCCAACCAACTTACTAAATTCCTGAATTTTTTGTAGCACCCAGTTTGAAGGTGGGTGACCAACTTCTAACACATCAGCTCCTGAAGTATCCTCACCCTGATAGCCCTCGAGATGATCAAAGGACCGTTCTTTCTCTACTACCACTGGTATAATGTCACTGTCACTTTCTCCTTTCTTGGCACCACATACCCATAACACCAAAGCTTTTTCGGTCCCCATATCGTTATCTTTTGTCCTCCTATTATAAATGTTCGTAATCCTTGATGTCGTCTGTGTATCGTTGTTTTCTTTCACTGTGTCCATTGACAATTTCTCCAAGTTCATCATACTGAACTTCCCTTCCTTAGACAGCGGTTCCTCTTCTTGTTCAACTGCAATCCCTGTGTCTACTTCAGTTCGATTGACCCCCACAAAGTCAACCCCGTCATCGTTTTCATGGTATCCCGCTTCCATCCTCACCTGAGAATCACAATGTTCATCTCCTCCCTGCTTTGCATGTTCTGTAATTGGTGGTAGTTCCTCATGAGTCAATCCCGGTACGTGTATTTCATCGGTTTGATCCTCATCCAACTCAACCCCACACTTGTGACAGCGTACCAATTTCATGGGCTCCATTTCAGGCCCGCTTCCAACCAATCTAAGTAATTCATCTATTGCTCCTTTCAACTCCTGCGCATGGGTCATTATTTCAGCCCTACTCAAACAAATTTCGTGACCTTCGTTATCACCGACTTTATTTCTTCTTTCCTTTTGCTGAAGCATCCGTTGGTTGGCATTCTCCGAGGTCTGTGAGTTTGCTGTAATTTCTGCATAAGTCATCATTTGTCTGTTTCGTTCAATCATCGTTTGTCGTTTGGCCTTATCCCTAGCAACAAATGAGTCAACAACTATTTGAAATACTTGCAAGACCGACGCCCATCCCTCTCCATTTACACCTTCTGGTATCATGACAACTCCTTTCCGATGCCTCTCCGCATATTGTGCTATCATTAAATATCTGCCTCGATGGTTCACACACCGTTGTGCCAAGAAAGCTCTTGAAGACTCATTGAACTTAAAAACACATTCCTCAACTTCTTCTCTTCCTCAATCTGTCTACCATATTCACCATCCAAATAGCACCATACCTTCCTATAAAGATTGAATCCGATGACTTCGAACCCCATTCTGTCAACTTAACAGTGCCAGAATCGTTAATAGATACTGCGAAGTCCTTCGCCTCCACTCTGAAACGATGATTGAATACCAAACTACGCACATCCGTCAATTTTTTCCCTATGTATTAGGAATTCATCAAATGGAGGAACGGACAAGCCGATTGATCTCGGGGCAGCAAGCTGCCCGGCGGCGGCACGTGGACCACACGCGCCAGCAGACGCGAGGTCGGAGCTGCGCGTGTGGGAGGCAGGAAACCGGCAGGGGTCGCCGGTCCCTGCTGAGGCCGCCGGTGAGGCGCGTCTGCTCGAAATCTGGCCGGATCTGGTGGAAAACGGCTGGGCGGCGCTAGGGTTTCCACAGTAGACTGCGCCTGTGTGTGAACTGGGTGGTTGGAGGGGTTGATTTGTGGCGTGAGGCCGGTTGTGTGGTGCCTACTGGACCGTTGGTCGCCGGCGCCGGTAGTGTGGGGGTGTGGTGGCTGGGTTATTTTGGATTGTGAGGGGAGCTCCATTTCTCAGGTTTCAAACTCGTTCACGCCGAGACAACACGGAAATGGAATAATATCAAAGTAATCTGGATATGGCAATTGGATTAAGATTTGAATTTATTTATTTATTTATTTTTTTAGTTCCATTTTATCTTTGCTTTTTTTGTGCTTTCCAACTTGGTATTATTAGGATGTTTTAATCCCACTTTGCTTATTTATTTGAAACTTCCATTCTTATTTGACTCTCGTTTTTATTATGTTTGTAGAAATGGCTATATGTCAACTCACGAAGTGAAAAATGTTGATAGTAACAAGAATGAAGATCTTGAGGTCACTATATATCACAGTTATTCGGTTTGAGTTATACATTTGTTGTAAAAATTTCCATGTCATTAATGATTATTTTAATAACTTTTCATCCTTTTTTGATAGACCCAAAAAGTCGATAATCAAGCTGAAGTTAAGCGCTTGAAGTTCATGCTGGTATGCTCTCTGTCTGATTACATGTTATATAGTACTATGTAAGCCAACCTTGCTTGTACCGATGTTGTTTCTCAAATTTTTCCAAAGAAATAACAAGTTTTTTCCCAATTTTTTTTCAAAATAATAACTTAAGTGCGTTATTTTCGCTGTACTTAGCATCAGAAGGAGTTGGAATTGACTCGGTTGAAGCAGCAGGTTGAGAAGGAAAAGGTACTTTATTTCATCTGACTACGAATTGGATGTTGCTCTTTGCCTATAAAGTTGATAAAAGAAAATGGCTTTCTTTCAATATCTTTAGCAACATATAGGCATGTTCAGTTGCAGAAGTTTATAGGAATTTTCTAGTTGTGAAAGTACCTAAGCAATCTCCGTTTTGTTTTTGCATTCCAGCTTGCTTTGTCTGCTTTGCAAACTAAAGCAGAAGTGGAGATAAGCAACGCACATAAACTTATTTCAGAAAAAGATGCAGAATTATATGCCGCTGAAGAAAGCCTCGCTGGATTGAAGGAGGTACTTTGTTTTCTCTTCTACTTTTGACTTTTTGTTGAGTTTATGTGAAGGCTCTTGACCCCATGACTGGTTGGTCTATACATGAAATTTGGCTTAAATGCTGTTAGCTTGTTGCATTACTTGGTCCTGGATATGCTCTAAAAAAACTTTCACAACTTGTTACAGCTTGGTGATTAGAGCAAGACCCGATTAACCATTTTGTTAGTGATAAATTAGGCATTCTTTATTATTTCCTTGATGTAAAATAAAAATGCTGAAGGATTGCCTTTCGGAAATAACTTTCTTTCTTGACAGGTTGAAATTGAGTATTCAGGTGATGGGGAAACCGTGGAGCTAGCTGGTAGCTTCAATGGTTGGAATCATTGGATTAAAATGGATCTACATCCACCATCAAGTATCATAAACCCCATCGTATCAAGGTTTTTGACTTTTTCTTCTTTTTATAATTTAACCGCTAGCCACTTTGTTAGCTTTTTGTTTTTGATGATTGATAGAAACTAATCACTTAATTTATATGCTATTTTAGGTTGTTAATTGTATGATGCTTTTATGTTCTTTTTCCTTTCCATGTCCAAAGAGATTCATTTTTTTCACATACTTGGTAACATCTTAGCTTGAAATTTCTGACTAAAATTTTTGGCCAATATGTATTCTCTTATTAACATGAAAGAACATGCCACTTTTCAAGTTGGCTATTGACCTTTATGTAACTATAAGGCTAGTTGATGTTGTTATTTATGAATATAGTAAATGTTGCCCAAGCTATATAGTGCACTTTAAAAATCCGTAAGAATTTTTCCTCTGTTATTCACATGCCATGTTAAGAGCTAAATTAGTTTATTTGTTGGGTATTTATTTTTAAACGATAACACCCATATATCATTGGTTCATTGAGGTCATTGTGAAAGATCTAGTGACAATAAGCATATGTGCTTAGATCTTGCCTTATTTATTTTTATTTTAATATTGAGAAGATTGCATCTTTTGGATATGTTGCTTTCAAACGTGGTTTCCTTCATTGTGTAATTTTTATATTCGAACCTTCCAGAGAATGTTTTGCTCATCTTCCCCATCTATCTGTACACTATCATATACAGAATGATGTACAAATAACATTAATCTTGAATATTAGTTTTGTCATAGTGACAACATTTTTGGATATGGTATGAAAATTACCAGTTGACTTTACTAAATCACTTTGTCAGGAAATCCCAGATTTGGAGAACAGTGTTGTGGCTTTATCCTGGGGTATATGAGGTGCGAAGGCTACAAACTGATTGCTTGTGATAATTTCTTTTTCCTGGTTATTTTTAGAGAATAGGTTGCCTGAATATATCTACTTCCAGTAGGATAAGAAATGTTGCCTTTCTTCTCCTCGGAGTTTGGCACGGATCTTGAAGCCAACTCAACTTTGACCTTTTACTGGGAAGTTTGGTTCTGAAGAGGCCGACAGAGATGAATGGTCTATGTGAACAAAAAGAATGAAAAATTGTCATATTTGTATGAGGATTCCCCAACCTATTTGTACAGTAGCAACTTGCAAGTCCTGAACCTTTATTTTTGGCAAGATTAATCCACCACCTTTCATTTTGTAGCAAATTGGTCCCCATTTGACGGTTTCCATTTATTTTGATGATTAAACATCATGTGATATTTGCATGACTCACTTTTTGAAGGATAAAATGATTAGACACTTAATTTTAATAAAACATGAATAAAATTGAAAGAAAAGGGCAAGAGGGAAAAGGGAAATGGAAAAAAGGAAGAGAAAAATGAAATGCCAACCACACCCTACATCCCAACTTCTGCCCCCCAAACCCTCTTCTAGTTGCCCCACCTGAATCCCATTCCCAACCCTCCTGGCTCCTCTCCAAGGCGCCCCTCCTCATCCGAGCCCAACTCCTCCCCCTGATAGTCACTGTCAACCTCTGATGCTCTGGCACCACCATGACCCATGGAACTTTGTGAAAACAAACAAAATTCTCCAATACAATGAGGAAAAAGAATTAAGTTTAAAAAATTTCTTTAACAATATACACAAGAAACACTTGAATAGTATGAGATTAAATGCAGGGAAACCCGACCCTCTCTCTGAAAGGCTGATGGCAGAGCTAAACAAGAAAATCACATGAAAATGCGAAAGCTAGAAGTTGGCGTAGCTTTGAGCTAACCAATGAGTACAAACTTCAGCACAAATAATTTAGCAATCTACATAGATATACAACATGTATTCTTCTAGGGTCTGGAATGACGCGAGCAATAATCGGTGGTGTTGGTTTAGGGAAGCAGCTGGGTGTAGTTTTTATTCCTTTCATTTTCCCACCTCATTTTTCCTTTTCTTTTTCTATTTTGTTATCTTCTTATTTTCTCTTACATTTAATTCCATTAGAATTAAGAGTTTATCCATTTTACCTTTCGAAATTTGAATCATGTGTGGTTCTCTTTAACGAAAAACGAACTGAAACAGTCCAGTAGAGACCAACTTTCTATGAAAGTGAAACGTTGAGGATGACTCCTGCCAAAAAAAGGATTGGTTTACATGTTATATTTCAAATAGGTTGAGGACCTAGCTATGATTTCCTACAAATTTATAACTAAACTTCATGTCTGTAGGTATAACAAAGTTGAAATATCAAATGCTGTAGTTATTGAGGGACGACAGAAGGATATTAAAACTGGCTTTTCAAAATCGTAAAACTTTCATATCAAATCCTGTCATTGAGTTCTCTGATATAAGCAGTAAGAAACATTTTGTTGGTTTCGTCTTATATAGATCCCTTGTTTATTTGCAGATAAAGTTCATCATTGATGGTCATTGGAGAATTGATCCTGAGAAGGAGTCTATTAACAGGGGCACCGTCCATAACAACATACTTCGAGTTGATAGATGATTGGACTTCTGCGCGAACCATATCTGTCTTGTGTATACCAATAAAGGTACTTGGCAATTTACTTCTTACAAATAGATTAAAGTATAAGAACATGTTTGACTAAGCTTAAAGCGAAGCAAAGGTTACTTTTAAGTAACTTCTTGTTTTCAAAGTCATTTTTTTCTTACTTTAAGTAAAAAAGTTACTTTTAAAAGTAATTGTTACCTTACTGCCAAATAAGTATTTTTTGACTTCTCAATTTAACCATCTTGTACTCAAACCTTAGAATACACTTCCTCAGTTCGTTGATTGATTTTATATTATGAACATACTTTTTGTTTACATATACTCTTCCGACCTTTGCATAATTTATGTATAGTACATATGCAACCTCTTATTCAGAATCCATAATGTATCTGCATAAAAGTTTCTCAGCGAATAGATGCAAATATTTTTAATATTTATGTGGGAAATTGCACCATTGGTTACCAACCATTCTAGCATCAAGTTGGTTTTCAACACTGTAGTTGCACAGTTAGTTCTCAATGATGAAAATATCCAAATTTCAATTAAATCGTCACGTGCTCACGTGTCAAATTTCATGAAACTAGATTTTTCTTTCCAACTTGGTCGGTGCTATGAAATTTGAAGTGAGACATGTTTCATGAGGGCCACGTGACTTTGGGGCCTGATTTTGCAACTATAGTGAAATATTGATGACCAACTTGTTGATGGAGCTATAGGTTTGGAACCTATGGTGCAGTTTTCCCTATTCATGTTATATTGCTTCTAATATATTGATTGCTAAGCATTCTTTTCTTCTCTTTTTTGCCTTTTTTCTTTAGGTGACCAAATGGACTTGTAATGACAAACGACTTGCAATCTTGTGCTGCGAAGAAAATGATTAAGTTCTTGAAGTCCCATGTAAGAGCAGATGCAATCTGGTCGAGCAGATATGTACTTCAGACAGCCATCTTGCAATGTTGATGATGAAAGGTTGGCGCTTTATGATCTAAAATATTTAATTTACTTTTTTGCCGTTGCATTACCCATAATTAAAATCATATATTTCTAGGATTAGATGGTTGTATCATTATGGTTCTGACTGCTCTGTAATGGAAAATTTTGGTCGGTTCAACTAACATTTCTGCTATTTGGTACATGTATTGCTGATCCCTTTGTAGCGGGAACTTCACACTTAAGATCCTCACATGTTTTAATTATAACTATAGAAGAAATCTGATCGATTGGGCCACCAGCAACCATGTGAAACTCAAAAAAAGTAGAACAAGAAAGAAGGATCGTTAAAGATCTAAAGTGGACAACAGTGTAGTGTTGGTCGAAGGAAGACTTTCCAACGAGCAAGTTCATAAAGTTTGTCGAGATTCATGAGTGCTATAGAGAATGTAAGAAATAGTAGTTTAGAGGAGATGGAGTATACCTAGATGTCTGAATGACAATGAAATTTATATGGGTGAGATAATCGCCTGGACGGGATTAGTTGGGATTCCTCAAGATTTGTGGTTGGTTAGAGTTGAATTTGATCAAATCTATTCGGTTGAAATATAATGCATGTTTATAGATAACTCATGTTAGACTTGGTCAAATCATAGCATGATATATCTTGACTGTTTGAAGATAGAATATCGAAAGTTTTGAGCTGATCCGCAGGTCTTGGATCGTGACTCGGGTCGGTAGCATTTATGAGTTGGGCCAAAGATGGCATGTTAATTAAGTGGGCATGTTTTAGGCCTCATTTCATGACTTGGGCTGCTTGGGCTGGTGGAATAATTTTTACCACTACAATTTGTCACACACTCTTTAACTCGAGTTCTAGAAGTAGTTTAGACGTTGATACGATCTTTCGTAAAATGTAAATGACGTTTTGTAAAAAAATAATCAAAAATAGGACGGGCTCAGGGTTGATCGGACTCTTAGTTGAGAGCGCACTCTAAATCACAGGATGAACCACTTGACCGTATAGTTTGGGGTGTTTGTAAGATTTTTTGTGATCGTGGGTGTAGATCATTCAACCATTAAATCTACTATGATCGTCCAGTACTTGAGAGCGACATGTTGACGGTATTAAGATGAAAGGGGCCAACACAAATGTATTGACGAAAATATAAAAATCTAATTTTCACGGCAAGCGTAAAATGAAATCGTAACAATATTACTATGATAACTTTTCGATAAGAAAAATTAATTTTTGCGGGCTAAATAAATTTGTTAGAAAAGTTTCGAATTTGGCATTATAACGGGTGAAAATTAAAAAGTTTTGCGCGGTGAGGTAGGATGATAGTGTGGTAACTTGGAAATCGCACGACTTCCAAAATTTGGGATATGATCTAGGGGTGGACAAAATGTCCTGATCAGGTCAAACCAAATTAGAACCAAACCAAACCAAGCGGTTCGGATCGGTTCTATCAAAAAAATTAATGGTTTTGGTTATTCAAATCGAGAATCATTTGGTTTTGGTTTTGGTTCAGTTATAGTTCAAAAACTAGAACCAAATTTAATATTTATTTTTATATATAATAATTATTGGAAGTCCTAATTTTATATTCATTCGAGATAGCCCATTAATTGAACACAGTTTATTAATCAATTTTGGGTCATTAGAGATAAATAACTCATTAGTTGTTTACACCCTAATTTTGTATTCAATTGAATTATTTCTCTCACTCCTTTTCTATTTACACAATGTCACAGCATATTGGTACCGTATTTCATCAAGTCAGTGGAGTATAATTTAAGATCGGAAAATGGAATTGGTCAATTACTTAAAAAATCTCTACTCTTTTTTATTTTTACATTGATTGTATGATGAGTTATTTGTGTTCTTCACAAATAGAGGAAAACCGAATAAACATTCATGAAATATTAAACGGTTAATATTGCCTATAGAAGTTGATTGTAGAAATTTTGATAATTCATTCTTTATTGTAGGGGTGTGCCTTCAAAACTACTACAATTAATTTAGTGAATCATTGTTATTACTTATTAAACAATTTTTTGTATGAAAACGAAAACTGATTTGTGTATTCTAATTATGAATATATTTTATTTGTTAGCTATAACTTTTTTGAGCTCGATGATTGAAATTTGAACTTTCTAAATGTTTGATGTTTATTTTTTTATTTAGGTATACATTACTAATTTATATGATGCAAATCTAAAAATTTAAGAAATGAAATTAGAACAAAATCAAATCAAACAACACCAGAATCGTACGGTTCGGTTCAGTTTGGTTTCATATCTTTAAAAAAACATTTCATTCCATTATAAAAAAAATCATTGGTTCATGGTTCGATTCAATTATCTTGAAATCAGAATCATATGGAATCATGTTTACCCCTCATCGCATGACTTTTGAGTCGTGCGGTATTTGGAAATTACTGCATGGCTCCAAAAGTTATACGAATTTTTAGGAGATTGTTGCATGGCTTTCGAGACGAGTGGCGTTTGTCGCCATACGCAAGTTTTGCGATGTGGCGGCAAGGGGCATGCCGCTTGGCTGCATGCATGTATAAAAGTGCATGTTTGTGATGCATGCACCTATCACCACTCGACAAGTCTGTTGAATGGTGAATTGACACATTTTTTTTTTATTATGTTGCAAAATTTTCGATCTGACAAGATCGTTCGGCAATGGTCGCTTAGAGTATTGGTTGATTGGTAAACGTATCCATCCAAATGGTTGAGTGCTCACATTTGATTGATAATTTTGTATAAATTTTTAAGTCATTTCTTTAGTTCGTTTGGCGTGCCTATTTTCACAATTTTACTGGGAAATACATGGAAATAACCCAACTAGAAGAGGCCATTTTTCAAATTGGCTCTTGACTTTTCCAAACATTTGTAACTACCTAAAATACCCTTAAACAAATATTAAAAACAACATATTTCATAATAAAAATCTTCTATCTAAGTCCTTAAAAAATTAACAAGTAATTTTTCTAAAAATTTGAAAGAATTATTAATGAATAATTATAAAATGAAAATACCCAAATATAGAAATTGATAAGATAGGATATCAAGAACAATTATATGCATCACAAGAATATTAAAATGTTTCAAAGAAAACTTATTAGAAAATTTTGCTAAATGAATTGTAAGATCAATAATCATAAAAGATATACAAGATATCATAGATAAATTAGAAAAAATGGAGAAAAATATCTCAAAATACGATATACCTTTTAGAACAGACATAGATATGATAACAGATATTGATATTATAAATTCTCAGACATTACTAGATTTTGAAGAATTACTTAAAAATTTATGAGAAGGCCAATAAAAAATAGATTACTACAAGCATATAAAAAATTAGTTTTTAACCTAACCTTAAGATTTTATATACGCTTAATAACAAATAAATTAACTAAAACAAAAATAAAAGAATTTTTAGAATATTAGAATAATAGATTATTAGATTTTTGTTCGCTCATAGTAGCACCCATCCAGTTGGTATCAGAGCCATAGAGATCATGAGAAAATATATAAAAATAAATTACCTAAAAGATATTAAAAATAAATATAATTAATCATTGAAAAGATAAAGAAAGACTCAAAAGTTTATGATTTTAGAAATTATTGAAACTTATAAAAATAGACTAAAGTATCAGGTAAAATATAGTTCTAATATAGAAGGCTATATAGAAGAAGATAATATAATTGGAACATATAGTAAAGACATAAAAGAAGTATTAGAAATTTTTAGAGTAATTAAAACTCTACCTTTAGAACTAAAAGAAAAAAATAATTAAAAAGATATTATTTGAAGAATATAAGCATATATATATATATTAGAAGAAATCCAGAGTGAAATAGATTTCATAGTAATCTGAAAAAAAAATTATTATGGAAATCATAAAAATAAATAATCATTATTAATGTATTGAAGAAAAAGGATGTTATATATTTTTCAACCTTATCCCTAATAAATTAAAAATAATAACATTATATGTAACTAGGAATTTACCTAGAGAAATAAAGGAACAAATATTACATAAATTAATCGTAGGATTTATCAAAGATAGACGTACATATGAAATAATTATCGGAGTATTTGAAAATGAATTATACCATAGAGAAATATTTGAATCATCATCAAAAAATATAATGGAAGAAACTAAAAATATTTTAGAAAGAAAGTTAAGAAGAATAAGATTAATAAATAATAAAATTTTAGATGAATTATTAATACTTGGAAATATAACTAAAACTCAAGAAAAACAAATATTAAAATCAAAACAAGAAAGGTGTAAAGAAAAAGCAAGGTATTAAGAAAAATTAAAAGAACTAGTAAATATTGAAGATATAAAACAAAAGTATGATAAAATGATAAGAGATTGTAAAAATGCTGAGTCTATAGCATTTTATTATTGTCAATCAAAAAATCGATAAAAGAAAATGTCAATCAGTGAACATATGAAAGAATTAAAACATTTAATAAGAACATTAATAAATGATGTACAAGAGATAAAGAATGAAATAAAAGAAGCAAGAAATGATATAAATATATTAAAACTTGAAGTCAGAAATTTAAAAGAAAATGAAGAAAAGAATAATAGAATAGATAAAAAATTTATAGAAAAAGAAATAACCAGAATAGGAAAAAAAATATTGAAAGAAAAAATAAAATAATAGAAACTGGAAGCATGGATGATGAGTTTAGAAAAAATATATTACCTAAAATATTAGAAGAAGAGAAATATAGAGAAAAAGTGTTAGGAAAACAAAAAATTGAAGAAAATCAAGACAGAAAATGAATGAAGAATTAGATCTACTTATAGATAATTTTGATTATTTAAACTTAGAAAGTATAGATGACGAATACCAAATCTTAATGAATACTGGAGGAGGACCTAATCCCGTAGGAACTTCTAAACAAGAATCAATAGATCCAGATGAAAATTATTCTCCAATGTATAATAAACCATATAGATAATTTTATGATAAAATAAGAGATAAACAACCGTCTAAAAGAAATAAATATAGTAATAAATTTGAATTAACTAATAATTATGATAAACCTGTTAACCATGGAGGAACAAAATTAGACTTAGATTGTAAAATAGACACTAAGAAAGCCTTAATAACTTGGGCAGACTCAATGATATTATTCTTTTTATATAATAAAGATGATACATGGGAAAATACTGAAAGAAGAATATATTTTTTAATTGCATCTTTTGAAGGAAATGTTAGAAATTGGTGGGAAGGAATTGGTAGTGATACAAAATCATTAATAAAAAGAAATGTACAAACAGAAATAATAAAGTCAGATAAACTAGGAATAGAAAGATTAGTAGAATATATTGCAGATGAATTCTTAGGAGAAAATTAGTTAAGAAATTATGAAGAATAAGCAATACGGAAAAAAGATAATGCGAGAGTTAAGTTAATTAATTTAACAATTTGTGATATGTGTAAAATTAAAGAATATACTTGTGAATTCAAAGATTACTATTATACTCAATTTTATAGTAATGAGAATCAAGAAGTATATCAAGATATGTATTATAATAAATTACCAGGATCATGGTGAATATATTTTAAAATAGAATTTGAAAAATATATTAAAGAAAATATAGGAATACCTAGAACACTAGGATCAAGAATAAAATTCTTGTTTGAAAGACTTGCACATATATGTCAACAAAGACAATTATTGAAAAAAATCAGGAAAATTAATTAGAATATGTTGTGAAGATATGGAAAAACCTACAAGATGGGGATGTAATTCTGAAAAAATAAATAAAAGAAAGTATAAAAACAAAAAGCTTAAAAAATATCGAAACTTTAAGAAAAAATACATAAAACTTGGAAGTAAATATTATAAAAAAATAATAATATACAGAAAAATAAACCTTATAAGAAAGATAAAAAATAATGTAAGTGTTGGAATTGTGGAGAAATAGGCTATATAAGTCCTGATTGCATAAAGAAAAAAGTGAGAATATTACAAAAGGGATATTTTGAAATAGAAAGTGAATTAAGTGAAATATCAAATATTGAACATTATATTAATCAGAAAATATTTATAAGTGAAACAGATTCAAAAGATAATGGATCAGAATTTGAATATAGAAATTGAAGAAATAGAAAATAATAACATAGAAATCTAAGAATATGAGGGAATAAAAAGTTATGGATTAAAAGTAACTTTTGATAATAATAAATTTAAGAAAATACAAAAGTTATCCTTAGATTTGAAAATAGGAAAATGGGAAATTCTAGATAGAATATGGAGAAGAGAAAGAATAGTAATAAATGAATACCATAAGATTGAAAAAACTATAGATGTTAAGACGATTCAAAGAACACATAAAATAAATGTTTTAACAAAAAGTACAGTATCAGAATTATTATAAAAAATAAGTAAAAAACATAGTGAAAAGATTCAATATGTTTATTTAGCAGGAATACAAATAATGTTTAAATCTTTATTTAGGGAAGGAATAGATTCACCATTAACTGTAAGTTTACATGATGGAAGAATTATAAATCTTGAAGATGGTCATTTAGGAACTATAGAAGGAAATTTAGCATATCAAAAGTTAATATTTACTTATTACCCAAAATATTGTGTCTCATTAAAAGATAAAAACTTTAATGAAGTCTTAGGATTACATTTCAAATTACATAAAAATGATATAATGGAACCAGGAGATCAAATTATGACTATGGAATATAGGGCATTATATACATTTACTAATTCTAATTATGGGAATATTTATTCCAATAAACCATACATAGAAATTCATAAGGAATGCAATGATATTAGTAGAATAGTGGAACCAAACAAACAAATAAATCTTATTCCAGAAGAATATGAATTTAACTAAAAATAAGCCTGAAATAATAGAATTAAGAGAATAAGAAGATTATCAAATAACATTTCATAATGGAAGGTTGATAAAGAAATCAAAAAGTCTTAGACTCCCTAATAAAAAAGAATATTTAGGATAAACTAGTGGTATAAAAGAAATAAAATCTCATGGAAATATTGGAAATATAAAAATAGAAGGAAAATATTTAAACGGTAGAAAGTATATAAAAAGACCAAATATATTGATAGATATAGGAGCTGGTGAATGTCATATGGCTGCAACTAAAAATGAAGGATTAATGATTTACAAGATAGAACCATATGAATACAGGAATTTTGATGGACAACTATATATTACAAAATTAAAGGTAAAGGTACCAATAAAAATAGGAGGGATTAATCTCTTAGTACCATGTTATTTGGATGAAAGTATGGATATTGAACCTCATATATTATTAGGAATGTGTTTCTTAAATGGATTAGAAGATTATAGTATAAAAAGAGAAGGGTTATATATACTTCATAAAAGACAAACTACATTATGTAAAATAGGAAGTGGATGAATAATCAAATAAGTTTTCCATTAGCAGTATATATACAAGTTACTATAGTAGAAACAAATATAATAACTTGTGCCTTAATTGATACAGGAAGTGATATAACAATTTTTAAAAATTTCTTAATAAAATAATGGAATAAAAATAGTAAAATAAAAATAACAGGAGTGACTGAAGAAAACACTCAAATAATTGATAGTGCTGAAAAAGTTAATATAATATTTGGTAGTAAACAAGTTATAATAAATAAAGTATATAATTATAATAAATTAGAATGTGATATATTATTAGAAAATGATTTTATCCAACAATTTCAATATTATAAATAAAATAATTACATAATAATGTTACAAACACCTTGTGCACATCTATTAAAAATACCAAGAGAATTTAGACCCTACAGAGTTCAATCGGCCCAGCTTGATGATAAATGGGAAAAACGACCAATAGTACAAGATGAACTAAAAAATAAAAAACTATCATATAAAAAGATCCTAAAAATAGAAATAGAAATAAGTATGGAAAAAATCATAGAACAATTAGAAAAAATTTATGGAGAAAATCCATTATTATTTTGGAAGCCATATCATCCTAGAGCTAAAATAGAATTAACAGAAAATGTTATAATAAGAGTTAGACCAATGATGTATACCTTTCAGGATATACAAGAATTTAAAATTCAAATAAAAGAACTATTAGAACAAAATTTAATTAGACCCAGTAATGGACCTCATCGTAGTCCAGCTTTTATGGTTATGAAACATTTTGAGCAGATTAGAGGAAAAGTTAGAATGGTAATAAACTATAAGAAACTAAATAAATATACTAAATTTGATGGTTACTTTTTACCAAATAAAGAAGTCCTAATAAACCTTGCAAAAGGAAAACAATATTATTCCAAATTTGATTGTAAATCAGGATTTTGACAAATAAAAATGGAAGAAGACAGTATACAATATACAGCTTTTAGTGCACCTTAAGGAAAATATTAATGGTTAGCTATGCCATTTGGTTTAAAAAATGCACCTCAAGTATTCCAAAGAAAAATGGATAATATATTCAAAAAGTTTAGCGATTTTCTTATTGTTTATATAGATGATATACTAATATGCTCTAAAAATAAAAAAGAACATAGGAATCATTTATTACAATTCATTAATGAATTCAAAAAGGAAGGAATTGTACTTTTTAAAAAGAAATCTATAATTGAGAAACAAAAAATAGATTTTCTGTGATTATCAATAGATAGAAAAGGAATAAAATTACAGACTCATATATCTAAAAAGATAGAAAGCTTTCCAGATGAATTAAAATTCAAAGAACAAATACAAATTTTTTTAGGATGTCTAAACTATACTGAAGGATTTACTGAAAATCTCTTAAAAAAGAGATATAAGATACAAATTCTACTTAGAAAAATAAATACTAAAGATTGGAATAAAGAACA
This sequence comes from Olea europaea var. sylvestris, assembly GCF_002742605.1. Taxonomy (NCBI): domain Eukaryota; kingdom Viridiplantae; phylum Streptophyta; class Magnoliopsida; order Lamiales; family Oleaceae; genus Olea; species Olea europaea. Next base: position 3,074,178 of record NC_036256.1, on the reverse strand, counting down.
TACTGAAATTGTTAAATCATTAAAAGAAGAATGTAAAAATTTACCAAAATTAAGATTACTAGATGAAAAAGATAATTTAATTGTTAATACTGATGCCTCTGATAAATATTGGGTAGCTATTTTAAAAACGTATTTAATGAAATATGCAGATATTCAAGTGAAACTTTTAACAAAGCAGAAATAAATTATACTACTCATGAAAAAGAATTGTTAACAATTATTAGAGGAAAAAAAAAGGTTTTCATTATTCCTTTTATCTAAAAAGTTTATTGTTGAAACTGATAATTCTCAAGTTGCAGGACTTATTAAAAATAAGTTAATAAGTTACCTATGGAACCTCAATATAGAAGGTTACACAGATGACAAGCATATTTATCATTCTACAATTTTGATATTATTTATATTAAAGGAATAAATAACTATCTTGCAGATTTTTTGAGCAGGAATATCGAATTTGGAGATGGATAATATCAAAAATTCATTAATAGACGTCAACAGGCGAATGAAATTCCTCATGGAAGAATCAGAAGATATGAAAATTAGAATTGAGCAATTACAGCAAATGGCAGAATCTATCCAACAAAATGTCAAATTGTTGGTGAAAATCTCTAATTCTCATTCCAAATATACTAAAGAATTGAATGACAGAATTCTTGATATTACTTCACAATTCAAGTCATTAAATACCAAACAGGAAATACCAATTGATACAATCTCAAAAATACAAACAGGTATACAGCTAGGAAGCAGCAGTGGACCCAGCAATATCAAACGAGACATAGCAAGTCCCCGGAAGGTGACTATAAAAAATGGTGATGAACATACAAGAGTTATCAGAATCAAAACTCATGAAGATGATGATACCCCTTTATCATCAAAAGAAGAAGAATATAGATTATTTGCCAAAATTGTTTATGAATTGGAAGAAAATGAATCATATTTTATTGTATCAAGAGATCATGTTTATCCCAAATTAATAATTACCAAAGATGCAGACCCTTTCATGGTCAAAATGGCAGTAGATTATGGATTTCTGGATTTCATCTATCCAGGAAAAGATTTAAAAGAAATTGAAAAATTTGATGATATATTCAGGGCAGAAGTTTCAAAATTTGCCCAAGAGAGATCGATTTATATCAAATTTTATTCAATAAGTCCCGAGGTTGATGGAAGGATATACTATCCTGCTGAACATATTATTACAATTGGATATGTTGATCGAGATTTCCAGATTGAAGTTGGCCGAAATAATAAATCATTACCTAAAATCAATAAATCATGGATAAAATTTCGAAGAGTTTTGAGGATGAAAGTTCTTTACAACATTGCAAAGAACTTATATGATAAAAAAATTCAGATACTTGTGTCAATATGAAGGATGGACACTCCTTACGAATAATGGAAAAGAAAAATCTACTATTTTGAAAGAATATATCCAGAAATTTGATACTCATCAAATTAATGAAAGTCCTACAACAATTCAAGAATCATGCAGACTGAGGGAGTGCCCCACATGCAGACAAGATTAAAAAGATTGATTCTTTAAGATAAAAGATGAATAGAGATAAATAAAAGGGGACCTACCACTACCAAAGCATCTAGCCAACTGCATATGAAGCCAAAGATGAAGAGGCAATAATAGAGGAAAAAATGTCTCTTTGATGAAAAAGCAAAAAATGCATGTGAAAATGTAGACCTCAGGAGGAAAAAAATAGAGAGGCATGTGAGCCTTTTTCAAATTCTGATGTATGCAATGATGTAATAGACCAATAATAGTAACATGGAGTCATGTATAAATAGAGGTCTTTGGGAAAGAATGGATCATCTCGAGTTAGAAACCATTCTCTTTCCTTAAACTTTGTTTAAAACCAGTTTTTCTGAAACCCCCTTGTATACAATAGAAACCTTGTATAAATCATTATATAAATAAAATTTCAATCTTTTGATATCAGAAAAATATGAGTTTCTAAATTTCCTATCCCGTAAATTCTTGACAGATTGAAGAAGATAATTTCTTTCTTACTTTAACAAAGAGAGAATTTTCTTTACTTAAGATCCTTATTCTTAATTCTAAGAAAAGATACAGTGAGGACAAGAAGTTGAAATAGCAGAATTCCCATTGAGGCAAAAGGCCGTTTAAGGGAGCAGTTTGCAGATTCAGAGCTTGAAGGTCACTTGATTCTAACAATAAAGATTTAAGATCAAGAATAAGGTAAAATTATTGTCTTTGTTAAATTTAGAAAGAATTCTTCTAATATCTTGAAAGAATCATAGGGATTATTACTTATCATGTTATTATTATTCATCATAAAGCTTGTAAGGAATTATCTATATGATGTCGGGCTATACAATTAAGGGATTAGATAATCTGTTAGAAAGACTATTAGAAAAAATAAAAAATATTTTTTTCTCAACTAGAGACTATGGATATATCGTCTAAGGAATATGATAATCTTAAAGAATTATATGACAATTATATTACAGATTATGTTAATTTATTAGATCAAAGGATAGAACTATATATTAAAATTCGAAATGAGAGAAATAGAAGAATTTTGGAACTATTCCAATAAATCAGGATATTTTGTGCAAAATATGACAAGTCATTTAATTAAGGGTAATATAGACATTTTAGCAAGAATGGATAGTGACAGGCCATTTAGAAAAATCCCCCAATTTTACTTCTCATATGGCTCGAACATATTTCAAAGAGATTTAGAGATTTTAGTGAGTTTCTTTCCCGTTATCAAGTATTTTTATTTTTTATTTTTTTCTTGAATGTTCTTCAAATATTCTTCCAAATCCATGAGTGGTAGCATTAGTCTTGTTCTATGTTTTTTAGGTTTTAATTCAAAATAAAGTGAAGCCAACAATGAATAGTTGTTTTATGGAAAATGGATTGTGGTGATTTTAGTAGTGTAGACGGAGTTATGTATGAATTTTAATCAAATGGAGGTGCAAGTGGATCTATTCATCCGAATGACTATTGGTCAAGTGACCACACAAGCCCAAACAGTCTGGACGAACCAATACTAGTAGGGTTTATAGTCAATCTCGAGATATGTTCTTTTCATGGGGTTGATTTGGAAAGCATTTACATTGATAGTTATCCGATTGGTTCAAGTCTTGATGGTGGCAAAGGCAATACTAGACATAGCTTTTTTAATAGCACCATCTGAGCACAAATGATATTATGTTTATTAAGGACATACAAAACAAACCGACGAAAATTGGCTTAATAATAATTTAGGATGCTTATGGCGTTTCAGTATCCGTTCAACCCCATCTACCGCTGTTGCACAAAAGAGTGTCATGAAATGTTCAGGGTTGGATGTTCTTCTATGAGTTGCCACTTAAAAATGGCTTTTGATTTTTTTGATTCCTCAAATGGTCAAGATGGTGTTTGAGCATTTTAAAATTGTACGAAGTCAACTCATCCAAATCTTGGCGATTACTCTTAGCCATCCAAGTTATGGTCAAGTGGCACTATATTACATTTGGTATGTCGGAGCTATTGTAGGGTTATCTCATAATGGAGCATGAAGGGGAGAAAGGTCGATTTTCCTTAAATGTGAGGAAAAATATTGATCGAGTGATAGTGGGCCTTTTTTCTGGAGATAAGGGTGGAAAGGGTCTTATTTCATTGTGTTAAGCGATTTGGTTTGGTTGGAGGATCATTATATTCCTTCAACGTGGTCACACGGTGAGTTTTGTAGATTTTTTCCTCATAGTATGTTTTATTGATTTGAGGTCCTTATTCTATTTTTCTGTAGATCATCGTGTCAACACACAGCCTGTCAAAGGCCTATTCGCGAAGGAGTGTATTTCGAAGATCTTAGCAATACTCAAAGATCAGAGGCATTGTCAGTTTCTCCTGTCCTCGTAGGTCCTATCTTTGAGCAACTTGTGGTATCATAATTCAGTAGATTCTAGAGGCATTCTTTTTGATACTCTTAAGAGATCTGGTCCCTGTCATAGTTATTAAAATCGGTTTGGTTGGGCCTGGAGACCAGCAAATCGGATTGTAATCTGGTTCGATTACTATAATTTTGTACTTTTAGCAAGTGAACCGGTCAAAGATTGGTTGAACAGCTCAATACCATGGTCAAATCGAACGGGTTCTTATGAAACCGGAACCGGTTCAAGGATGAATCTGTTTATGGCAAAGTCAAGTGCAAAATTTTGATTCAATATGGAGATTCAAACCTTGGCATTTGAAGTGAAATATTACATCCTTGACCATTATACCAACATCTGAGCTTGTTCTATAATAGTGAACTAATGCATATATATTTTATATTTAGAAAAATTGTTCTCCTTTCTTTTAAAAAATATTTTTTAATTAAAATTATGACATAGCAATGACCCACCTGTTGAACAGCTAACCCAAAGGTTGAACCACGACTCAATGACCTAATGATTTTTTCGGGTCGATGAACGGGTCAGGTCTAATAACTATGGTCCCTGTTATAATGGTAAAGAGAGGTTTGGAAATTAACGGTATTAACCTACCTTTGTGCGGTTTGCTTAATCCAACTGAATCTTACTTGTCTTATTGACTCCAGGGATTGCAAGGTACTATTTTCAAAAGAATTAAGTTATTAGACACGCTAGAAAGGTGCACTCACTATAGGATGTGAATATCTTATGACATGGAGAAGTCGAAAATTTGGAGGCTGGGAAGATGCTGACTTGGCTGCTAAAAAGGCAATAGATAAGTTAGCTAGGATGGTTGGTAAAAAACAAAAATAAATAAAGGTTGAACCCCAACCTTGAGAGCCCCCACTGCCCCGCCCCTAGAGCTTTGCGAGGGAGGTAAATCGCGAGATGTGCCCAAATAGGCTAGAGAACAAGAGCTGCATGTACACTGCGCCTACAAGGAGTCCAATTCCATGTTTCAGGAATCGAACCCCCACACTGCGGCATTTCAAATTGCTTCTTTGTAGTATCGTCTAGAGAACTACCACCTAGAGCTAGGCATGAGTTGACTTGATGCAATTTCAAAATGCTCCAACACCATCTTGACCATTTGAGAAATCGAGATCTGGAAGTTATCTTTAAAAAGCAACTTGTAGAAGAATATACAACCCGAGACATTCCATGATACTCTTTCGTGCAGTCGTAGTAGTTAGTTGAAAGGATGTTGAAACGCCATGGGTGTCCCAATTTCTTATTAAGTTAATTTTCGTTAGTTTGCTTGGTGTATTATTAGTAAACATAATATCATTCGCATTCGGACGACTCTATTTAGAAAAGTTATGTAAGAGATCGCCAACGTCAAGACCTAAACCGGTCGGATCACTATCAATGCAAATATTTTCCGAATCAATCTTATGAGAAGAACATATTCTTGGATCGCCTACAAACGCTGCTAGTGTTTGTTTGTCTGGACAGTTTAGGCTTATGTAGTCGTTTGACCAAGAGTTGTCGTCTGAATGGATAAATCTATTTGCGCCGTCATTTGGCAAAAATCTAGATGAAACTCCTTACGGAACACTACTAAAATCACCTCAATCGATCTTCCATAAAAACTACTATTCACTAGTAGTTTCACTTTAGCTTGGATCAAAACTCCAAACATCGAATCAATATTAATGCGACCACTCATAGATTTGGAATAATATTTGAAGAACACTTGCAGAACATTCAAAAAATAAAACAAGAGCTTGAAGAAAGAAAAGAGACTTACTAAAATCTCTAGACGTCTTTGAAATCTGATCGAGCCATATGAAAAGTGAAGAATGAAATATTTAAATTGTAACAATAGGTGTACCAAGCGAAGTGGAGAAATGACTGCAAAATTAGTCCAAAATAATCAATCAAATGTGTGTACTCAACCATTTGGATAGACACATTTATTGAATGACCATTACTCAGTGAGATACACCACACGATCTAGTAGGATCGATAATTTTGCAACATATAAAAAAATGTATGTAAATTCCCCACGTGACAGATTTGCAAAGTGGTGCACCTAAGCGGCATGCATGCTTGTTGCCACACGGCTCTCCGAGCCATGTAGTAATTTCTAAATACCACACTTAGAAGCTGTGCAGACCGTGAGGTGTCCCACCTTATCGCGCGAAATATTTTAATTTTCAAACAAAAATTTTCATACTAAATTTTGAATATTTTCTAAATAATTTATTTAGCTAAAAAAAAAAATTACTTTTTCATATTGAAAAACTATCGTAGCAATATTATATTACTATTTCATCTCAAGTTGGCTCCTTACATCAAATATCGTCATCAACTCGTTCTCAAGCATCAGATGGTCATAATAATTTAATGCTCGAACGGTCTCCATCATGATCACAATAAATCTTACAACAACCTCAAATTAAATAGGTAGATACTCCGTCCGTCCTATGATCAAAGCGCACTCTTAATTAAGAGTTTTGATCAGACCTGAGCCCATCGTATTTTGGATGAAATTTTTACAAAATGTCATTTACTTTTTACAAATGATCGTATCAACGCCCAAACTACTCTTTAATCTGATTTCTATAGTGTTAAAAAGTTATTCCACTAGCCAAGCGGTCCAAGTCATGAAATGAGGTTCACGAATAGACTAACTTAATGTCAATCGACCAGAGTCACTGTCCAAGACTCACGAATCAACTAGAAACCTTCGATATTCTATCTTAAAGCAATTAAGATATACCACGCTATCCTTTGACCAAGTCTAGAGGGAGTTATATAAAAACAATTAGGATATCCCAACCGAATAGATTCAATTCCAACCAACTATGAATCCTAAGTAATCTCGTTAAGACGATTACCCCACTCCTATAAATTTCATTACTATTCAGACGTCTAGATATGTTTTATTTACTCTGAACTACTATTTCTTTTTTTTTTTTTTTTTTTTTTTTTGTCTAGACTCTTGATTAGCTTTACTGACTTGACCATTGAAGGGTATTTGATCGGCACCACATCGGTGTTCTCTTAAAATCTTTGATGGTTCTTGTTCTGCTTTTCTTGAGTTCCACGGAATTGCTGGTGGTTGAATTCATCCAATTTCTTCAATTGTAGAGTCTATCTCTACCATTAGCACACATCATTCGATTTCTGTCAAAATATTGTGTTTGTGTGCTTTGGCATGATGAAATTTTTTTATCATATTTTTGCATATATTGTAATTAGTAAATAAGTTGTTTTATACCAGCTCAACGGGTTTTTTGTACGGAAATTGTTGTTAAGGACAAGATATGCTAATTAAGTCGCTGCTTGGTTTGAAAAGATACAAAATTTTTAGTATATTTTAATAAAAGATGATATACATAGTTGATAATAAGACTGGACAAAAAAATTGGAAAATTGTAAATCGAACCAAAATCGTTGGTTTGGGTCCACGTGGACCCACGATTTTTTCTCCTCAAATCGAACAAAGCTGTTTCAAAATGGTTTGATTTAAGTTTTGATTTTTAAAAACTACACAAAATCGAATAAAATCGAACCAAACCATTTTTAAATATTTAATTAAAACATTAATTTTATTAACTTATAAATTTTACAATTTTCATTTTTTAGAAAAAATGCCAATTTAATAATATAAATTACAACCAGTCCTTTGAAACAATCATTATTGGTCCATGGTTTAACGAGTTCATAACACATGTCATCATTTGATATCTAAAATAAACTATAATTATTTTCAAATAATATGAAATGAAAAAATACATATATTTTCGACAATCCAGATCATAATTTAACAAAATTACGGCAGCAAATCATATTGAATACTCTCATTTCCCAAACATTTTATGCTTGTCTACCACTGCTAAACAAATCGCCAATCGCATTTTGCCTGTTAGTCTACTACTACCCGAGTTGCCTCTTTCTCTCTTCTCTCTCGATAAATCTCGGGTTTTCCTTCGGGCCATTTTTTCGTTGTTCTTTCTTTAATTTGTTGTTAACTTATTATACACTTGCGAGTTATGGTTTGAATAGAAAAATGGTTGTTTGTATTGATTGTAAGAAAGTGTTAAAGTTCGCTAACTAGTACTACTAACTTTTACTTTCATAAAATAGTTAAAAAATGATATTTGTTAATTCCAAATAAACATAAACTTTATCAATTTTTGAACATCTAACTATATTCTGTTCAATCCTTATTTAACATCTCACTAGCAAGATGAAACGAGTTTTAATCAAATTATAATAGCAGAATGTGACTTTATCTTTACCAACCGCTATGTGATAATATGAAAGTCAAACAAGAAAAGATAAATAAAAATGAAGAGAAATGCATTTATTCTATTAACATTTTTCAGCAATCAATTTTGAAAATAATTTATTTATGAGTTTCATGGTAAATATGAATGTAATTTAACATTATTAGTTTTCATTTAAACTTATATGTTAGCTTATGTTAAATATATTACTATAATGTTGATAGGTAAATCGCATATTAAAATCAAACCAAACTGCAAGTTATGGTTTGGTTAGAAAATTTTCAAACCGTATTGAAATGGTTTGAGTTGAAAATATATTACAAACCGTCCAAATCGAACTTCGTTCACCCTTAATTAATAAAAATTATAGATTCTAGAAATGTATGGTAGAAAATGAGTTTTAAAAAATGGAAGCCAAACGGAGACTAAATAAAGTTGAGGATAATAGTATGTTAAAAAAAGTTAGGGATATAATGAACAAATATTGAGAACATTAAGTACAATTAATGTAATGTAGTTAATAAAAGTTATGGTATGAATATTATAATTGTTCATACAAAAAACATCATTTGCTGAAAAAATTTCAAATAGCTAAACAGACAAAACACACTGAACTGAAATTAGAAATCACACCATAGTTATTACATTATATAAAATTTGAAATATTATTTTCTAATTATAATTTTTTTTTGTTATATTTATTTCTTATAACAATTTTATAATAACACGTGCAATAGAGTGTTACAACTTTTTGTAGCACGAGTATAAATGAATCTCTATATATTGTCTATTTTTTCTTTACTACATCGGATTAGCGGAATCTAAGTTAACTTGCATTTGAGAGATTTTTTTTTAAACGCAATATATGTTGCTAATGTAGCACAATTATTAAGCAATCTACAATTGCATTGAAGATGTTCTTATCAAGATTTAAATTATAAATAAATAAATACGAATTGTTAGTAAATAATACATATAGGTCCCATAAAATGTATTGATGAAAATGATTCGATTATAAACAGTCTATTAACATTAGTCAAAACTTCGATAATTTCCTTTAGTACTTTCATTTTCCTTTCTTATTTTTGTATGGATGTACCACAAATATTTCAATGAATGATTAAAGCAGAAGGCAGTTTTTAATTGAATTTTTTTTTTTTTTTGTTCAAAAAAATGTTTCAATTAGTTTCTTTCAGTTTGTGTCTTATAAGCCAATATTTGCAGAAACTTGGTTTTTTTAATCGATTCATCAATTTCTTCATCGTGCTACACCAAATTTAGTAGTAGACTTTGTACATTTATAAAAGTAAATTAAGAATTTTAAATAAAAAAATATCAAATCCTTTGTTTGGAAAGAATTCATAAAGTTTAATATATGAATAGATAAATAATTATGGTGATTAAGTGATAGTACTCGTGGATTCATTAAAATGTATGATCGAGATTGAAGTTTGATTATTTATAAGTTTTGCACTACAAGTATGTTTGAGGTGGGAAAAAAAAGGGATTTGATAAAAAAAAATATTTGTAATTTAAAAGGTTTATAAATACTTTCCAAACATGGGCAAAAATTGAAAAGATGTTTAATAGTTTAGGAACCTTCATTGCTGCTTGCCGTTCTTGTACTTTAGCCCCTTTTGGAAACTCGTTAGAGTACAACTGTCATTTTTCAGTATAAGCATTTTTAAGAGAATTTTTATTTTTGAAGAGTATATTTTAAAATTCAGAGAGCAT
>NC_036256.1:3055608-3064111 GCF_002742605.1 Olea europaea var. sylvestris | reverse complement strand
AAATTATTATATTATCTTTTTTTATGTTTACCAAAAATGCATGTTGTACATCACATTAATGTGGGACCATTTCAATATTATATCCTTTCCTTTGAATTCAATTTGCCCAAAATTTGTCCTTATCAAAAGTGGTTCACATGATAAACATACAAAAGTATTTGAATATTCAAACGTTGCCACATAATTGTATACTTGTCAACTCTTTTCAACCAATGAAATCTGGAAAAAGTGGAAAGACAAATACATTTGTATTATTTTCTACCTGTAACGCACATGGCATCCACGTCCAACAGCCTCACGGTGCTGGTGCTCCATCCGGTATTGCCGTTCCATGTCAAATGAGTACGCAAATATTTTTCAACAAATTACATCACACAAATGCCCATGAACGTTAAATATATAAGGCCGGGCTTACGGTCTATGAGACATTGAGAAAAAAGTAAAGAAAACCGAGAGGGTGCAGTTTGTGGATTCATTGAAATGTATGATTGAGATTGAGATATGATTATTTATAAATTATTTATAAGTTTTGCACTACATGTATGTTTGAGGTGGGAAAAAAGGGATTTGATTAAAAAAAAAAAAAATTTAATTTAAAAGGTTTATAAATACTTTCGGCAAAAATTGAAAAAAAAAATGTTTAATAGTTTAGGAACCTTCATCGCTGCTTGCTGTTCTTGTAGTTTAGCCTATTGTGGAAACCCGTTAGAGTACAACTGTCATTTTTTAGTTTAAGCATTTTAAGAGAATTTTTATTTTTAAAGAATATATTTTATAATTTAAAGAACAAAAATTTAAAGTACTCTAGCGGACTCTTTATATTTAATACTAATTTTACTAATGGTACGCAAAAATTTTCTAACAAATTACACCACACAAATGCCAATAAATGATAAATATAACAGGCCGGGCCTACGAGACATTGAAAAAAAAAAAAGAAAGAAAAGAAAACCGAAAGGGTGCAAGTTGTGAATATCTTAAAACTACCTTCCCATCACAGCTGCTATGTCATGTAATCCCGAAATTTGTTCCACTCACTTCTTTGTATTTTCAGTGCATTTATTTCGGCATGCATTTCATCTTCAGCATCTCTACCTTGGTTGCATCTTCATCCGTCTCCGTTCTTGTGAACGCTTTCCACTCACTTCGTTGTATTTTCGGTGCATTTATTTCGGCATGCATTTCATCTTTAGCATCTCTACCTTGGTTGCATCTTCATCCGTCTCCATTCTTGTGAATGCTTCTTCCACCATTCCTGAACGCCATAGGAAATTATGTATTCCCATCATGACTACAACAATGGCAACTTACATTGGGAAGTGATAGTTGGGCATATGGTCTAGGATTAATGCACGTTCTATGACATTCCAGCAGGATAAGTATCTGAATTTAAACCTCTTTCGAGCATTACAAAATCTACAAAAACGTCCCATTCATTCATTGCGAAATTGATGGAAATGGTAAAATATATTTGAACCTTTAAATAGGGACATATACCCAGGGCGATGAGCAAACTCGGAGTCGACCAAATAGTAATTCTCCTGTTCCGACAACAGAAAATGTATTTTAGGACCGTGGATAGCATGTGCAAGTATTCGCACATCATGCGTATTCTCAGTGGTTCCGGCCAACATGAACGTGAAGCATAAATTAAAATTCACATACGGTCAACGCATTTTGGGTCGGCATTCCTTTCCGTCCTATGACGTTGACATGTTTGTGACGCGGTACCACGGCTTTCACATGTGTTCCATCAATGGTACTAATGCAGTCCCGAAACGGTGGATGCTTATTCAAGTCCGGCCTGTGAGGCTCAACATCATCATTATAGTTTCAAACTCGATCGAAGCAAATGAGTCGAAAATGCCACTACCGCACGTAGAACCTCTTTCACGTAGTGACATACGGTTTGCAGCGAATGATTGAATATCATTGTCACCTAGTGATATCCCTTCCTGTGCACTAATATGCATAGGAACATGTCAACTTGCTCGTAAATGTCAACATGTTGGCTACTGCGTTGTCCATACTTGTCGTGCAAAATACCGCAGCATTGCTGGATACATACGAAATTCTTGATAGCACATCCGCCATTCCCGTCCATTGCCTCCATCATAAACATGTGACTATTTCTTAAGAATGGAAAACCACTGGATACGATGTTGTTGTCTATGATAGTAATTATTTGCATCCTTGTCGATGATTCTGCAGTACGTAACCTATGTCATTACATCGGGTACCACTTAGTTGAACAAGTGCTCTTCCTCGCAATCGTCTTTTGCGTCGGAGCCCGATAGTAGGACATAGTTGAAGTTTAGCTCATCCATTATGCAATAGATGTGGAATAAATTAACTTCAAAAGCCAAGAAATGTGATGGAGCTACAGTTTCCTCATACAACCTTGCAGCTCTACATATTTCTTTTCCTCATTCGGTACATACAAATTTATAGAAAGTGCACATGCTTGGTACACCATCTTGTACATTAATTGACACTTCCCTGCAAGTCGTACCAACTATGCAACAACAGTGGTGCATCCATCCATAATTACTCGTGAGGTATGCATTTTTGTACAAAAGATTGTATCCATAAGAAATATTTATAACACTTCCAATAGGTCCTACATTTCTCCTAAGTTGACGCGACAATGTGAGTACATTAGTGGAAAACATTTACAAAATCAGCTTACAACAAATATTTAAACACATAACATATAACGGTGATGCAATGATGCAAACAACATGAAAAAAGTTTTTTAGAACAAACACAGAAATTCAAACAATCACAGGAGGAATTGTTTGTCTCGCTCATTGAACTGCCACTTAATCTATTCAAATTTTTCGTTTGCGTCTCTTATGACGTCGAGCATGTCTCAATAACGCTTTTACGCCAAAAGTGTACGGGCAAAAAAGTACAATGATGTCCGACGCTGGAGCCGTCTTGTCGCTAACAACTCTTTGATGTAGGCGACGCCAGCATTTTAGTTCAAAGCCATCATGGTAATGACCTTCGCAGCCACTTTTTCAGTGGCACTGGTGGTCCGGTCAACTAAGAACTAAAGCTCCCGCGTAGAGTTTTTTTCTTCTTGCCTCATCGCTTACCACTGGAAGACTTCCTTTTACCACTGCTTATGGTATTCGAGACATTCGTGCCTGATCTACCGTCTGTTTCGTATGCTCATCATTCGAATCACTACTCTCCCCATCGATCGAGATGCAGAGCACTGTCCTCAAATAAGCCGAACCCCGTTCTACACAATTTAATCGGAGTGACTGTGTACTTGTTGTTGTCGTAACTATTGGCGAATAGTTGACGATAACGAATGTAGATTTCACTCACATCCTTGTTCTCCTACAAACAATGGTTAAACAATGAAGGTAGCAGTTCGAATGAAAAACAAAATTTGTCAACAATCCAAACACGACAGTCACACGAATTCAGTGAGCATGGTGTGATGCAAATAGCCATTGCATAAGTGCAAAAGTACATAGGAAGTTAAAAGGGTACTTAACAACCATTTCCAAATCAGAATGCTATAGCCTCAATGCTCGAAAGACATGTTTTAATGTGATAGTTAGAAAAGAGGCAATGTGATAGTTGTGTTAAATACGTTAAAGAAAGCAATGTGAGATCTTGCATTGAAAAAAAAAAACAGATGCTAAACTCAATGAACATGCATGTAACTATGAATAATAGCTTTTTAGTCAAATAATAGGAATAGTTCAATTACAATAAAAAAAAACCATTGAATTGCAGTATAATAGTCAAAACAAAAAAAAAAGAAAACATCATTGCAATAATGGGATAATTCAAGGGAAAATTAAATCGGAATACACATATATACGGTTCCTGTTTGCACACACGACCTCTACCCCAAACAGGAACAAAAATGGTAGGAAATAATAAATCAAAAAGGAAATGGGGGAACAAGATGAAAGACTATAGCCCATAACTTGAAAATAAGACCTACGTTAGCTAATTTAAATTTGGAAGTACATCAAAAGTCATAACCAACATCTCTAAAATGAGGAGTGCAATAAGATTTTACTACCTAGTTTTTACATATTAGAAGACTAAAATGCAGATTCTTGTATTCCCATAGATCAATCCACGTTTAACAGCAGCTACAAGATAAATTATAGCAACGTCTCAGGGAGAACGACACGCAAATACATTCTTTTAAACCATAATCACGTCCACATATTTTTGTAACGAAATCCATATATACGAAAATGCAACATGCCAAGTGGGCAGCAATGGACAAGCAAATGTACATATGTATTCCGACAAGAAAATGGGTGACCTTTATCTTTCGGGTCCACCATTCCTTCGATGCTACAATTCGGCCGATGGATGGGTTGTATTCGACTCCGCTGCAATTTAACAGCTCAGAAAGATGTTTGCGGGCTTGACGCATTGCATCCCAATGGTTGCATAGTTGTTGCTTGCTCTAGTTGTGCTCATAAATAGAGTTGAACCATAAAAACAGGCTCCCTAGCCGTGTGTGTTTCATAAAACACCGACCATTTCGATGTCCTTCGACAATGGTGATTTCACAAGCTGTAATGAATGTTCGGGTCTCCGATGGGTTCCACCGCGCGTAAGATTTCATCTCGTAGGTATGTCCGAGTTCCTATGCCGCGAAAGAGATACTGCACGAAACATATCCCGTCTTCATGCATAAAGGTGAGCATCAACAAGTGGTGTTTAACGAGGAAAAGTGTGAGAATAATTTTGTAGTCTATCGAAATACCTGTTTGTCCGTCGGATCCATTCGATCGACTGAGATGCCAAGGGGAGGCAGTAGTGACATCGGAGCAGGGACTGATATTTCACTACTACAGTGCTCGACTACGTTAATGTGATGTAAATTTACAGCCCACGATGTTGAGGAACTACTCTTCCTCTACGATTTTGGTGCTACGACACGGGTTACAGTTTCGACTGCATTGTTCTACCTGATCTTTAACAGGACGACTGTGTGGAAGGAGAAGTATTTGGTAGTTAGGTCGAGCAATTTCACAAAAAGCTTAAAATTGCCTTTAGCTGTTCTGCAGTTCTATCTACAAAGTGCGTTGTGATTTTGGGTACATCTTCGATGGGGAAAGGGCAAAATGAGAAAAGTGTAAAGACTACAAGATTGTTGAAGACACATAGGATGTCAGAACGTGGATAGGTAACGGTCCAAAAGTAAATAATGTGGCTAAAGAAATGGGAAACAAACGGACCCTTAAAAATGTTAGTTTAAAGAATCTTTTGGGGGTTAAATTCATGAATAGCCACCCAACTTTACATTGAGTATCACAACGACAACTTAATTTGATTTTGTTTCATTATTGCCATCCAACTTATACTTCGGGCCTATTTGAGCCACATTATTTCAAAAAAATGTATTTTTAAACAGTGATTTGACATCATTTCAATTACACATTCTTTGAGGGTTAAATTCATGAATAGCCACCCAACTTTACATTGAGTATCACAACAACAATTTAATTTGATTTTGTTTCATTATTGCCATCCAACTTATACTTAGGGCCTGTTTGAGCCACATTATTCCAAAAAATGCATTCTTAAACAGTGATTTGATATCATTTCAACCACACATTCTTTAATAAAATAATATTACACACAAATAAAAAACTTTTCATTATTTTTTAACCACACATTTCTCATCAATACACTATTCAAGAATGCATTATTATCAAAATAATGTGGCTCAAAAATCCCCTTAGTATCACCATGACTATTCAATTTGATTTTATTTCACCATGATCACCAATTTTACTATGGCCACCCAACTTCGTTTCTCCATTTTCACTAATTTTAGAAAGGGGGTAAAGCGGTAATTTTGCATTATATATAAAAAAATAAATTTAAAAATAAAATAAAATTTTATTTTTAAAAAATGAAATAATATAAAAGCTTATTTAAAAAAAAGCGTTACTTAAAAAAATAAAATAAAATAAAAACTTATTTAAATAAAGTTTCTAAAATAAAATAAAAACATATTTTTTTTTTAAAAATGTTACTAAGAGAAATAAAATAAAAAATTATTTTTAAAAAAAGACTTAAAAAATAAAATAAAATGAAAACTTATTTTTAAAAAGTTTTTAAAATAAAATAAATATTATTTATTTTTTTAAATAAAGAATTTTATTTTTATTTTTATTTTTTTTAAAATTATTTTATATATAATGCAAAGTTATCATTTTACTCCTAAAATTAGTGAATAAGGTAAAAAAATTGGATGGTCATGATAAAATGTTATATGAAATGGGTGATATTACACGTATATTAGGGTGTTCATTCTAATGTCCAATCCCTTCACATGGAGGGAAATCCAATTTATTTGAAGTGGGTGTCCGTACATTTGAGGGGGATGAAAACCCAGATGGACACCATATTATATGCAAGTGACATTTTATATGAAATTGGATAGTAATGGTGAAACAAAATCAAATTAGGTGACAATGGTGACAATGAGTATAAAGTTGGGTGGTCATGGTGAAACAAAATCAAATTAAGTTGTCATGGTGACACTAAATAAATAGTTGAATGGTCATTCATGAACTTAACCCGCCTTTTAGAGTATGATTTCAAGGGTTGATTTTTTTAAAATTAAAAATGCTTATTGTACGTTACTATTACTCACTATCTATTTTAAAATGTTAATTTAAAGAGACTTTTGGAGCATCATTTTAAATGTTGACTTTTAAAAGTAGAAAATGCTTGTTATGTATCACCATTTACATAATCATTTTCATATTGATGATGTACTAAAAAGAAAGTGATGACTTTTTTTTTTTTTTTGGTTGACGATTTTAACACAATCAAATCTTATCACATAATTCGTTGGTAAACAAATCTTTAAGTTGATATATACATATAACACAATCACTTTAAAATAGAGAGCATCATATGTTTAAAAATAATGCTATTTAGTACCAGTAATGGTGTTAGAATATCTTATGTTTAAGAATAATGATTTCTAACATCAATAATATATAGAGGGTGTTTGAGAGATATTTTTATATAAAAATACATTTTTGAATAGTAAATTAATGGAAAATGTGTTGT
This sequence comes from Olea europaea var. sylvestris, assembly GCF_002742605.1. NCBI lineage: Eukaryota > Viridiplantae > Streptophyta > Magnoliopsida > Lamiales > Oleaceae > Olea > Olea europaea. The sequence goes on along the minus strand of NC_036256.1, from coordinate 3,057,031 downwards.
TGAAAAATAAGGAAAAGTTTTTGATTTACGTGTAATATTATTTTAACAAAAAATATGTGACTGAAAAGAAGAGAGAGAGAATTGCATTTTAAAAAAAATAGGTACCAAACAGGCTCTTAAAGAGCGGTATGAGAGTTCGATTCTTGAGACATGAAATTGGATTTCTTGTAAGTATAGTGTACAGACAATTCTTGTTCTCTGACCTATTAAGACATATCTCATAATTTACCTCCCTCACAAAATTCTAAAGACGAGGTGGTAAAGGCCTTCAAAGAAGAGATTCAACCTTTTTTAAAGACCACTGTGGAGATCCCCCACCAACCCACTTACATTTCTATTGGCACATGGTACAAGTGTCTTGACAGCAAATAAGTAAGATTTGACATTAACTAACCAACCCCTTACCAATAATTTGAAAATTAAAAGAAAAGAAAAGATGCCAACCAATCCTAGCCGTAGATCTCACTAAACATGTGTTCGTATTAGGACCCACCTCTGTAGATTGATAGGCCCGGGCAAGGTAGTTGGTGGAGGAGATGAGCGAGTCACTCGCACGTCTCTACATCCATCTTTATATAATAATCGCCGTATCTGTACACAAACTACTCATATTTCCATTTCCTCTTTCTACCATTAATCTCTTTGCGGATCTCAACTTTGTATTTTAATTAAGGTATGCAGTTTTCGTACTCTTGCAATTATGAATTTGTTTTTTTTCGATTAGATTCAAATACAGTAACAGTGAGTTTTGTGCTTGCTCAGATCCAATTTGTTTTTGTACTCTAAATGCATCTTGTCTCTGATTGCGTCTTGTTCTCTCGACCCCTATTGATGTTCTATGTAGATCGTGCTGCAGATAAGAAACTGCTTTTCAGTATAGGATCTGTAATTCAATTTGCCACTAGAGATTTTGTTTTTTTTTTACTGGCAAAGGACATGTGGTTATGAATCGAGCTAACGTGATATAGAAAATTATTGAATGATTTTGATTTTACCGGATCTGTGTTTAGCTACAGAGTATACAAATTCGGAAACTCCAATCGTTTTGCGCCTATATGTATAAAACTATAAATCATTAAGGATGGTGATATTTCCAGTTTTGAGTAGCACCACGTTGAATATGGAAATAATGCACATTTCTATTATAATTGAATTGTAGAATGTCTAGAACGGAGAGATTTAGAGATTTACATGTTCTTCGAATGCTTTTCAGACCGGACATGGAAACCTTCCTCTTTACCTCGGAGTCCGTCAATGAAGGCCATCCTGACAAGCTTTGCGACCAAGTCTCAGATGCCATTCTCGATGCTTGCTTAGAGCAAGATCCAGAGAGCAAAGTTGCTTGTGAAACCTGCACAAAGACAAATATGGTCATGGTCTTTGGAGAAATTACAACCAAGGCCAATGTAAACTATGAGAAGAT
>NC_036256.1:3036927-3055508 GCF_002742605.1 Olea europaea var. sylvestris | reverse complement strand
CATTTGGCTTAATCAATTTCTCGATTTGTTCATCGGGTCAACTTTTGGATAATTGCACCTTGGTCCCTGAACTTTAACTTTGCGTCATTTTAGTCCTTTTTCAAGTCTTTTCTCCTGAATTTCACCATGTTCATCGGTGTTCCCTACAATTCACAAATGTAACGAGACTAAGTCACAATTCAATCATTTTGCTCGTTATTAAGTCATGTTTGTGATCTAAATAAGTGTGCAAAAACACACTTATCAAACCCCCCAAACTTGAACTATTGTTTGTCCTCCAACAAGATAGTGACTTAATTCTGAACAAAAACGACTTAATACCCTGTTGTGGCTCAGGATTGGACTAAGTATTTGACTTTATCAAAATTTATCAGTGCAAAAATGACATCAATATTTACCTGTTAAATGCAAATTGACGTGTGTGTGTGAATTCATGCCAACATATCAGGTTCATAATGAATTTGAGTCCTGATCCCAAGTGGTCAAATGTATCCTTACTCGCTCAGAAGATACACAACCCTCCAAACTTATTCTTTTCACTCAACTATCTCGGGTTTGTGTTTTAAGATTAGGAATTTTCATAGCTGTAGTCCTCATCCTTTCGTGGTTTGGATTAGTCTTACTATCACAAGTTTACATTTAATAAGTGAATGCTCTCCTAAGTTTGATTGTTTCGACACTCAAGATTAAACTAGATTACTTACCTCGCCTTAAAGGTGTAGTTTCTTCAACCAAATGTCCAAGGGCTTTTCGTCATGTTATTGTCTCTCTTTTTGCTTTTCTCACTTTTCTCTAATTTTTATGATTTATTATCATCTTCTCATTTGCTTTCTATATAACCCATGTAACGAGCTTTAGGTCGATGACTCCCAAACCAGTTGGCTTTAGAGCACCAAGTTTTAAACCCTTGCAGGCTTATTCACTCGAGTTATAAAGGCTCAATAAGATGACTTTTTTATTAACCTCTTTCCTTCTTACTTTCTATATGACCCATGTATCGAGCTTTGGGCCGGTGTCTCCCAGGCCAGTTGGCTTTAGGGCACCAGATTTTGAAATATATTTACAGGCTTACTTGCTCGAGTCATAAAGGTATGAAAAGAAGTGTCTTATGCTCACATATTAATTTTATGCCCTTTGTTGTTTTTCTAGACATTTAGTTTCTAAAACCAACCCCCAATTTAAGATTTTCACCTACTCTTCACCCCACTGGTCTAGGCAATCTACACAATAAAATTCATGCACGAAGCCCCCCGCTCATCTCAATGCTCCCCTATAATAGCTCAACCATCACCAAACTGTCTTAAGGTAGTTTATGGGTTAATTCAATAGAGGGTTATCATTTTTTTTCCTACTTTATGCTCAAAATTCAGTCATTCACCTGACATGTCAAGCATGAATAGCGTGCATAGATAATGTCAAGTGTTGCATCAACAAGTATCAGTTAGTCTAATTAATACCAGATCCAAAGTTTTACAGTCTAAACTAGTCCAATAATAATATCATAGCTAATAAAGTTATCAAGCCCACACAAGCATGCATGAAAAGAATTAAAACAAACTGAATAAAATGTAATTTTTTTAAATACTTATCGTGCATACATTATGCAGTAATGGAAAACAAATACTGATAAACACATGAACACAGATAGAGATTGAAAATTATGTCACCCCCCAAATTTAGTTAATACATTGTCCTCAATGTAATATTAACGAACGATTGAAGACATAATTTTAAGGACATAATGAAGACGAAAAACAAAAAAAATGGGGTAAACAGTGCTCCCCTGGATCAAAATGGATGAGGTGGCGAGTAACTGGGTCCTGATGTACCATCATCTGACGGTGGAGGATGTTGTCCAAGGAGTTGCCGAATCATCCCATTCAGCCCTCTCATCAAGGCAGACTGCTATGCTTGCTCGGCCTGGATGGCTCTCATGTTTTCCCATGTTTCATTTATCCACATCTGGATGCCATCCACCCGGCCTACATAAATGTTCAGCCGGTCGTTCATGGTATCAATCTCCCGTCGCATGACTGCGGCATCGTCCCTGGCATCTCTGATGTAATTTAGTGCAAGTTGATTGTCTCTGTGTTAACCCTGTAACTCAGTCCTCATGTCGTCGAAATCCTGAAGGAAGCTATGGAAGTCTTGGCTGATTCCCGTGGTGGTGGAGAATATCTATCTCAACAACTGAGTATCCACGTCAGCCTGTGGTGCTAGAGCCTGTGGGTGTTCCCGATCTGCAGGGATTGGGTCGTGCTCTGCCTGTCGTCTACGGCGCTCATTTTCTTACTCTTTCCTATGTTTAACCCGAGCCCTTTCTCGAGCGTCCAATGTAGTGCATTTTATCATCGGGCTGGGTTTTTCAAGTACCTCCTCAGATAGGAGTGCAACACCCGCAGCCTTACATATACCACTAATGAGGCTCGAGAATATCAAAGTGGAACGGCGACCTCTCCAAGTTCCCAATGTGTATAGTTAGTTGTATATAAGAGTGGCGAGATCTATTTTGTTACTCCGAACTAAGTGGTAGATAAGCCCTGCTGTCTGATCGGGAAATATAGTCCTGTACAAGATAGGCTCGATATTATGGCACATGAAGAGCCATAGAATGGCTATGGATGGGGTAAGCTCGATCTGATGCCACTCGGTAGTTGCAAGGGGCCTTGCATTTTCCCACCCCATCAAAATCTCGGCTACTTCATTCCAGTTAAAGTCAATTGGGATAGGGATCACATTCTCCACTGTGAGTTGGTAGTAATCATGAATGACCTCGGGAGAGAACATAATCTACTTCCCTCGCACCCAAGTCTGATGGAAATGCTCGAAACCTCGCATGTCAATTTCACTGTTGAAGTTGGCAAAGAACTCTCGGCATAGAGTCTCATAGATTGGATGTGGTCGCTCCACCAACTTGTGTCACCCACAGAACTGAACTAAGTCGACCAACTCAAGATCTGGGAAATCGTCAAGCTTAATGGGTCTTTCAGTGTGTATAGTCCAAAGGCGAATGATATTCTCATACCGCACCGCGGTTTCTGCATTTAAGAATCGCTGAACTTTCCCCACAAGCTCTCTAGTACGGGCTGTACCGGTGGAGGAGCTTGCTTTTTCCTTTCTGTGCAAAGTTCTCTTAGGGGACATCCTGCAAGTTGTGTAAACATAGGATTCATTAAACTTCTAGTTGAAAAACGAGAGAGGGAATGAGATCAACAAGGCAATTATATCACAAATCCCCCAAACTTGCTTCAACATGCATATAGAACTCCTTGGTGTGCACTCATCAAAACATGACATTCAAGGTAGTGTAAATAGTGTACCAATATGAAAAACTAAGAAAATTAGGTTGAAACATGCACATTTGAAAAATTGGACCCATGACCGAGTGCGCAAGTTCGACCCCGGACATCATCGAAAAATATCGAAATTTCCTTAGGCAATCTCTAGGCATATGAAAGTATTCAAGGAGGTCTACCATATACTCAAATTTCAATTCAATTGGACTTCGTTTGGTGTGTCAAGTAATAGTGTAAAGTAGGGGACGTAGGGTGCTGTGATATGTCGTGACCTAGCCATGTGCCTACGTGTTGCAAAATGGATTTGATAGCTTGTCATGTGTTTAAGAATGTGGTATATGCAAACCTCAAGAAAACATGCTTGAGAATGTATATACGGAAGGCAAAATAACAATATACACACAAACGAAGCTCAAAACATCCAAAATGTGTCAAGTGACCCATGATCAAGTGTGCATTTTCACCCTCGGACATCATCGAGAAAAATTGAATTTTTCCCGAGCAACCTCCGAACATATGAAAGTATGTAGTGTAGAGAGGCACATATTCAAATTTCATGCCCACTGGATGTCGTACGGGTACTTAACTCAAGGGACGAAGTGGGTACTGTGACATGACACGAGCCTAGCATGGTTGCCTACATGTGCGTGATAGGTGAGTAAGTGCTTTGAGCAACCATTTCTATAGTATTTGATCACAATGTTTACGTTAATTCATATAGTCAGATAATCAAATGTGGGATTTTACAATATGCACAACAAAATTCACTTAAAAAATTCATCGAACATGTAGTGTTGACCTCGAAAATTGGACCTCCACGTGGCCAAGCGATAGCCACTCCACGTATTCCTCCTTGCGCACAATCAGATGCACACGGTCGGGACCAGCGGGGGTGGCGACGGCCGTATATACTCCGACGGTCAAATTAGGCTCAAATGATCGGAATAGTACCAAGGTTATGCAAAATAGTGGGGAGGAGAATATATATATTACTTGCTATGGAGTGCTAAATAGGAAGAGTTTCATTACCTTTGCATCTTGTCAAGCCTTGGGTATTTATAGGTGAAGAGAGCCGTTGGATGTGAGACACGTGTATACATCTGAACGGTATGAGGCGTCTGCTCATAGGCGTCAATCAGCCGCGTCTGTAGATTGGGTGAATAGTTACTTCTCCCGAGTTGAGTGACATAAAGTTGATAGGTCACATCAACTAGCCTCGTGGAGACATCAAATCACTTTAAACCTTACGGACAGAAAAGATCTTGACAAAGATCTCATTCTGAAATCGGTAGCGGATCCTCAGGCCGAGGTCCACGGGGTTTATTTTGCCTCGGATCAGGGGGCTAGGGTGCTTCGGTTTATTTCGCCTCGTAGTGTGATAGCAGATCATCTCCATTGGTGAAGTCACATCAGAACCACTTCAGATGAGCGTTCTACACCTCGCCTGATGTAGTGGTGGACTTCTCGAAGTGATTCAGTTAGGGGCGTAACATGTAGCATGCATTCCGTGTGAACCATAGAAAATACCAAAAGTGGAATGTACCACCAATCCATAACACAACCGAAGTACATACATACAAACCATTGATTACCTATTGCCCATTCTCCCACAATTCCATCAAAGTTGAATTAGAAAACCATAAATTACCCAAATGAAGGAACCGAGAGGGGAGGGGAAGAAAATTACCTTGTTTTGTGAGTATGGTGGTTGATTCACGGGATGAAGATTTGGGGATTGCAAATGGGTGTCTTTTTTGTGTAGTGAATTTGTTGTAAAAATCGCCTTGTGCTCGAGAGAAGATTGAAAAAAATTGATAGTGTGAAGGAGGAATCGGGCGTGGGTTAAAATCTCACGCCAGATTCTGCCATGCGGCTGCATGGCTTTAAGCCGTGTGGTCGCATGGTTCAAGTGGCCTTGGCCACTTGAATCCCGGATGATGATTGTGCGGTCGCACGGTGCGACCGCATGATCCAAATTCTTTTTTGACCCTGCTAAAAAAAAGAATCATGCATTGACATTTAAATTTTGAAAATAAACTTTTGTCTCAAAATGCGTGAACTACACCCCCCAAATACTAAAAATCATTTCAAACTCACCGACCATGTGTGTAATGCCTAGGAAATTATGGGGACGATAATTTGATCCTATTAACATGCATGTATGAACGATGACCTAGAAAAATGTAAAAGCGAAAATTAAATAACTCTGAAAATAATGTGAAAAGTAAGATAAATAGAAAGATACAGTGGATTGCCTCCCACCCAGCGCTAGGTTATAGTCGATAACTCGACTTTACCGTATTGCGTCATTCTAGTGGTTTAAGATGAACGGTAGGCTTTTCCTTTGAAAATCGTCGCCCCAATAGTGCTTCAAACGCTGTCCATTGACTTTGAATGTTCCTTTGCTGTCGTGAGTGATCTCAACTGCCCCATGTGAAAATACATGTGTCATAGTATATGGACCAGACCATCGCGATCGCAGTTTTCCTAGGAACAGCTTAAGCCTAAAGTTGTAGAGTAGCACTTTTTGCCCCCACCTTAAATTCACGCATCTGAATATGCATATCATGCCACTTCTTGATGCGTTCTTTGTAGAGTCTTGAATTCTCGTAGGCTTCCATTCTGAGCTCATCCAGCTCATTAAGTTGTAGTAGACATTTTTCACCCGCAGCCTTCAAGTCCAAATTCAATTTCTTCATTACCCAATAAGCATGGTGCTCTATCTCAAGAGGTAAGTGGCATGCCTTCCCGAAAATCAGTCGATATGGTGACATTTCTATAGGGGTCTTGAATGCAGTCCTATAGGCCCACAAGACGTCGTCCAACTTCTTAGACCAATCTTTTCGTGAAGAGCTTACTGTGACTTCGAGTATTCGCTTCAATTGCCTATTGGACACTTCGACCTGTCCGTTGGTTTGGGGATGATATGCAATGGCTACGCGATATTTAACACCATATTTAGTCAACAACTGTTCAAACTGGCGATTGCAGAAATGTTTGCCCCCGTCACTGATTATAGCTCTCGGTGTTCCAAAACGGGTGAAAATATTTTTCTTTAGAAAATCGATCACCACCTTCCCATCGTTGGTAGGCAATGCAATGGCTTCTACCCTTCGATACATAATCCACAGCCACCAATATGTACTGATTAGAGAATGATGGGGAAAATGGCCCCATGAAGTCAATCTCCCAGACGTCGAATAGTTCCACATCCAGGATACTGTTCAAAGGCGTTTTATTTCTCCTGGATATATTACCGGTGCATTGACATCGGTCACACCTTTTCACGAATTCAAAAGCATCCTTAAACAGCGTAGGCCAGTAAAAACCTGATTGAAGTATCTTCGTCGCTGTTTTTGAAGCACCAAAATGTCCTGCGTATGTAGATGAATGACAATGTTCTAATATCAAAGGTATTTCTTCCTCAGCTGCACAGCGACAAATGATTTGATTAGCTCCCCACCTGTATAGAATGGGGTCCTCCAAAAAATAATACTTCAATTCAGCGAAAAATTTCTTCTTCTGGTGATTTGAGTAATCTGACAGAATGATAGACCGGGCTAAGTAGTTAACTATGTCAGCATACCATGGTGCCTCCCCCACACCAAAAATCTATTCATCTGGAAAAACTTCGTTGATTTCCACGGTCTCTGTTTGCTCTGTGTTCTGGAGTCGAGACAAGTGGTCTGCCACCACATTTTTACTACCCTTCTTATCCCTGATTTCCAAATCAAACTCTTGAAGCAACAGGATCCAACGAATGAGACGTTGCTTTGTATCCTTCTTTTCCATTAAGTACTTGTTAGCAGCGTGATCTGTGTAAACGATGACCTTTGACCCCACAAGATATGATTGAAATTTGTCAAAGGTGTAGACTACTGCAAGGAGCTCTTTCTCTGTAGTGGTATAGTTTAATTGAGCGTCGTTCAAGGTCTTACTTGCATAGTAGATCACGTGAAATATCTTATTTCTTTGTTGTCCCAATACGGACCCAACAGCAAAATCACTGGCGTCGCACATTAATTCAAATGGCAGGTTCCAATCCGGTGTGATGATCACGGGTGCTGAAATCAACTTTTCTTTCAAGGTGTTAAAAGCCAGTAAACACTCGTCTGTGAACTCAAATGTGGATTTTCCTTCATCAACAAACAGCACAATGGTTTAGTTATTTTTGAGAAATCCTTGATGAACCTTCTGTAGAACCCAACATGCTCGAGGAAGCTACGAACACCTTTCACTGATGTTGTTGGCGGTAATTTTTCGATCATCTGAATCTTTTCTCTGTCTACCTCAATACCCTTTGCTGAGATTCTGTGTCCTAAAACGATGCTCTCCTGTACCACAAAGTGACATTTCTCCCAATTCAATACCAAGTTGATCTCTGTACACCGCTGTAATACAAGACTCAGATGCTCCAAACACTCATCAAACGAAGACCCAAACACTGAGAAGTCGTCCATGAATACTTCGATGAATTTCTCTATCATATCTGAAAAGATAGCCATCATGCAGCGCTGAAAGGTGGAAGGAGCGTTGCATAAACCAAAAGGCATCTTACGGTATGCAAAGGTACCGTAGGGGCATGTGAAAGTTGTCTTCTCCTGATCATCAAGTGCTACTGGGATCTGATTATACTCGGAATACCCATCTAGAAAATAGTAATGGGAATGCCCTACTAGCCTCTCCAACATCTGATCAATGAACGGTAGTGAAAAATGATCTTTTTGAGTAGCAACGTTTAGTTTGCGGTAATCAAAGCAAACACTCCATACAGTCACTGTTCTTGTATGAATCAACTCATTTTTCTCATTTTCCACCACTGTGATACCCCCTTTCTTGGGAACAACCTGTACTGCACTGATCCATGCACTATCTGATATTGGATAGATGATGTCTGCATCGAGCAACTTCAATACCTCAGCCCTAACCATTTCCTTCATGTGTGGATTCAATCTCCGCTGACCATCAATGCTTGGCTTGGATTTTTCCTCCATAAATATTTTGTGCATGCATAGCGATGGGCTGATCCCCTTGATATCTGCAATTGACCATCCAATACCTGTTTTATTCTCCCTTAGCACCCGAAGTAGTCTCTCTTCCTCCACTTCACTGACAGTATTTGAAATAATAATCGGGAGTGTAGAATACTCCCCCAGGTAAGCATATCGAAGGTATGGTGACAATTGTTTGAATTCCAACTTGGGGGGTTGTTGAATAGATGGTACTAACTTAGTAGTCCTAGTTCTCAGTTCTTCAAAGTGACGTTTGCGCATATATGGTGGATTAGTTTCCAAAAACCGTGCACATGTTTCAATCTCACTTGAATCAGTGTGAGTGGATTGAGAATGTGCAATGCATGCCTCGTATGCATCGAAAAGATAATATAACCGAAATGTATCTTGAATTATTCTGTCAATTACATCGATCTGGAAATAGATGTCTGACTCAGTGGGAAATTTCATAGCCTTGAACATGTTGAAAGAGATTTGTTTTTCGTCAAGCCTCAATATAAGCTGCCCTTTCTGAACATCGGCAATAGCTCTTCCAGTAGCTACGAAGGGTCGTCCCAATATGAGTGGAACATTCTTATCTTCCTCCATGTCTAAGATGAGAAAATCAGCTGGAAATATGAACTTCTCTACTTTTACCAACACGTTTTTAATTATCCCTCTTGGATGTGTAAGGAATCGATCTGCTAACTGTAAGGTAACAGTTGTGGCTTTAGCTTCTCCCAAGCCGAGTTTCCTGAAAACAAATAGAGGCATTAAATTAATACTTGAACCTAAATCACACAAAACTTTATCAAAATGACAATTTCCAATAGTGCAAAGTACAGTAAAACTCCCTGGATCCTTTAGTTTTGGAGGCAACTTTTTCTGGATTCTGGCACTGCATTCCTTAGTTAGCATCACTGTTTCATTTTCTTCTATCTTTCTCTTGTTAGAGAGGATATCCTTTAGGAATTTAGTAAAACTCGACATCTGAACAAGTGCCTTAGGAAATGGGATGTTGATGTGTGATTTCTTAAAGACTTCAAGAAATTTACTATATTACTGATCCAATTTGTACTTTTTCAACATCTGTGGGAATGAAATAGGTAGCTCATGAGGGTTTATAGAATTGGTAGCTGTACCCCGTGATGTATTGGAATTCTTCTTGGCAACATCCCCTGTTGTTTGTTCAATCTGTTCCACAATCTTGTCATCTGAGGTTGGTGTTGATTCCTTACTAGCTACCGATCTTTTTACATGTATCTCCGGTAGTTGTACTCAACTTCTAGTTGTTATAGCCTTTGCGTGCTCCTTAGGATTGATTCAGTGTTGTTGGGTAGGTTTCCTGGTGCTCTACCTGCATGGAGATTGTCATCTGTCCCATTTGTGTCTCCAAATTTTTTATTGCAGCACTTTAGTCTTGGAGAGTTGCGCTGTTTTTCGCATAAACTAGTTGTTGGCCTCCATGTACTGATTAGTCGTTGTCATGAACTTCTCAAACATCTCTTCCAATGGTGGCTTTTTATCCTGCTGCTGAAATTGACCCTGTAGTCTATTTTGATTCTGATTACTCCACGAGAAGTTTGGGTGTTTTCTCCAACCCTGATTGAGAGTTTTTGAAAGCGGATTGTTCTGTTGGCGTTGACCCCATTGCACAAAATTTGCATGTTCGACCCCCTGTGTGAGAATTGGACGGTTAACAGTATTGTGGTCTGCTCCTCATTTTTCACAGCTTGGCTTCTTGACTTGCTTTGCAGTGGCGGTCTGTGAAATGCTCTCAACCTTATGGAACAAGGAGTCTATCTTCGCCGATAATGCTAAGTAAGTATCTATTTCATAAACCCTCAGCGTTCTCTTCTGAACCACTCGATGGAGATAGATCCGTCGGATGATTAGTCCGCCATGCTCTTGAAGGATGGAAGTAGTCCAGGGTAAAAAAATCGGATTTGTGTCTTCTTATCAAAGCCATGTTGAGGACATTTCATTAACATATTTTTGAAACGATTCCATGCCTCTTCAAATGATTCAGACTCGCCTTGGTTGAATATAGAGATGTCATACCGCATTTTTGCTACCTTAGCTGGTGAGAAGAACTTGGTGCAGAATTTGTGGGTAAGCTCGATACAAGTGGTGATGCTTGCGACGGGAAGTAAATCCAGCCATTCAAGTGCTTTATCCCGCAGTATCGTTTGAGATACCCTGGTACCTAAAGTGTTGGCACATGTCCAGAAATCGGGATATGTGTGTATATGGGTTTTCACTAGCCATCCCGTGGTATTGATGCCCATTCTAAAATAGTTGAATCACATTTGTTTTCAACTGGAAGTTCGGTTGCCCAAATGGAGGATACACAATGTTAGATTGACTTTGTACCACCAACGGTGCCATGAAGTCCCCAAGTACCGTATTCCGTTCATCTTCAATCCCCGCGCCTTCGTTGAGTTGAATTACCGGTCGATCTTGCTCGTTAGCCATCTGTTGTGCCGCTCTTACTTCTCTTTGCTTGTGACGAAATCGTTCGATCTCTAGATCTATGGGAACCAAGTTTCGATCAGGTGCTCCTTGCAGACAAGCCCTAAGATAGCAAAATTAGCACAAAATTAAATTAAAGTAAACAATAAACTAAACCTAGTAAGCTAACTACTACTAATCTAGTTAAGTTCAAATTAGTGTCACAATAGATAAAATTAAACTAAATTTCAATCCCCGGCAACGACGACAAAAACTTGTTCACGAAATTATTTGTTTCGATTTAAAATTCACTGCAAGTGTACAGTTCGTTAACAAGTAGTAAAATGAACTATAAGTCCAAGTATTGATCCCGCAAGGATTGAATTGGTTCAAATCAACCTATTATGACATTAACTGAAACACGAAAGTAAAATTGATGTATTGTGATTTAACTAAAGAAAATATAAACTATGATGCAATTATAGATGAGAGACTTATATTAAATGCAAAATGACTTGGACACAATCTATTAGAATTTATGGAATTAATGAATGTACTAACGCACTAAGATCACAAATCCCCAAGCAATACCCGTTCAATTTTTAATCGTGCAAATTTGACACACAATCCCACAAAAGATGAATCAATATTCCTATTTTAATTTAGCAATCTCTCTCGAGCAATGTCAAACCTACCCTAATATGTGATTCGACTATATTTCTATGACAAATACTAACATACTGGAATGCATTATGATTTCATGAATATCCAACAATTCACACAAGACATGGAGGTATATTTCTATCCCATATCGGACCCAATGATGATTTATAATATGTCGAACCTATTTTTCTTCTTTCGAATGCATAAAACAGGCCACCAAAATTATATAATTACGTGCACAATAATAATATGGAAATAAAAACGTAATAAATCATTCAATTCCGAAACATGCGTTTAAATATGTCAAATATACAAATCAAAAATCAAACGTAGTATTACAAGGTTCGTCGATCTCCTAGCAGTGAAAAATATAGCCTAACATGCTAAAAAGAAGAAAATACAAAAATAGTTGAAGAAACGTCATCACCCGAATCAAGTTTCAATCGAATCTTCACTTGGCGCGGTATTTTCATCTTGTTCTCTCTTCGTTTCTCTTTCAAAATCTCTCAAAAACTTGTAAAAACGACGTCCCCCTCGTTCTAGACGTCTTTTGGTATTTATATTGCGTGAAAATTTTGTTAACAAAAGAATTTCAATCGTACAAGGAAAATAAAATTTTTGTTTCGAAAAACTACCATGTTGCGTAAAAAAATTTCTGCCCTCACGTGTGCGACCGCAAGGGAGATCTACCATGTGGGCATGGTAGATTCTCACTTTCATTTTCTCCACTTTGGTTCCTCTACTTGAATCTTTCACTTTTTGGCATCTTTTCTTCGTTCTTTCTATTTCATCATCTCAAGATATCATCAATTGTCATTTGGCTTAATCAATTTCTCGATTTGTTCATCGGGTCAACTTTTGGATAATTGCACCTTGGTCCCTGAACTTTCACTTTGCGTTATTTTAGTCTTTTTTCGCGTCTTTTCTCCTGAATTTTACCATGTTTATCGGTGTTCTCTACAATTCAAAAATGTAACGAGATTAAGTCACAAATCAATTATTTTGCTCATTATTAAGTTATGTTTGTGATATAAATAAATGTGCAAAAATACACTTATCACTATGCATGGGGACCTTCTTGATTTATTAAAAGCTTGGATTCTAAGCTTCTTAATTAATTGAAGTGATGTGGGCCCATTTTGATTATGAATCAGAATATCTCAATAGAATCAATAAAATGCTTGAAATTACGACCATACAATAACTTCAAAATTATATAATAATTATTGTTGCATGTCATGTTTATTATTATAAATTCTTTTGATGATAACTTTTAATGAAAAACAACATTATTAATCAAATTTTTTAAGCACTCCATACTAGGTGGAGTTTGATTAACTAATCTTCCCATCTCAACTTGCAGTTTGACTGTAAATGTTCATTAAGTTTGATGTTAAAGATTCTTTTAGAGCCCGTTTGATTCTCATTTTTCTAAAAATAAGAATGAAAAATATAGCCGTTACGACACCTGCACAAGAGATAGAAAGTCAAATATGGTGATTTGATGTGATTGATAACGTTCATATTTTTTATTTTTATGGCCAAAGAATGTAAATCAAACGGGTCCTTAAGGTTAAAAAAATCGTGTGGTGAGATAAGCTTATATATTGATTAGTGATTCACCTCTAATTTCTACGCGGATTTCTATAAGTTTATCAATTAAGATATTGTAAAGAACTTCAATTACACAAATAAGGAGTAATTGCCACAAATCAATTCGATCAGTTATGAGTTTTGCAAAAAACAATCATATCTCCTTCATTTTGACATAATATCCCTCAAATCAAACAAATGTTATGGAAAACAATACATTTTCTCCATTAAAAAATTGTAAATTGATGAATTTACCCTTTCGTTAAATACAAAAATAGAAGGGAAAAAAAACAAATAATAATCCATAATCCCAAATTTTCAAGTAGTTCAAGTAATCACAATTAAAACGATTGAAAAAATTAAAATAATTAAAATAAAAAATAATAATTTCTTCAACAATCAACCTCACATATCCCAATCCAAACATATAAAATCGTTACAAATATTATTTTGTGGAAATGAATATTTATTTGTGACAAGTAGTGTTTGAATAATATATATTACAGCACAAAGTATTTATGCAGACTAAATGTTACAATAAAAAACAAACTAAATATTCTAAAATATTGTCTTAAAGAAGTTTATTATATTTATGCAAATACTTCAAGATTAAATTTTCACAAGTAGACCAATGCTTGAATAATGTTCACCCTTTCTCATGTTGTGAACACTTGCACGCTGATTTCAGAATGAGATTAGCAAAATTTCTCCACAAATTTGGACAAACAAAAAATTGAAGAAACTTCGCAATACATGTAATTCTTGATGTGTGTACCATGTCCCTAAGAGCCTACTATTGAAGTTCCCAGAGGGGAAGAATCCCAACTCAAATATTTGTCCCTCAAAAACTACAATTTGCTCGTCACAAATGGTCTAGCGTACAAACAGTGTATCTCTGCAAGAGAAGTGTTCGTCAAAATTCCGCAAGCGTATGGATTCTTTATACAAGTAATAATCGTGATAAGAAAATTATCTCCCCACATGGAATAAAGCTCAATTCTAATATATTTGATATTTTTAAATTTGATATTATAACAAAAGATTCTTGGTTGGTAACTAGCTATGTTTTATAACAAAAACTTGTGAAATTAATAACAAATGGGTTAAAAGTCAAATGAGTAAACGTATTGAATTTTCAATTCCAGTGATCAATTATTAGTTCAAATTCTCAACCAGTGATAATTATCTCAATTCATACAATTGTAATGATTGATAATTTCACTTTTATTTATTATTCTTTTTTAAGATATAATAAACCTATGGTTACCACGAGACGATCTTATTCCTAGTTTGAATTTATATAATAAACATGCATTGATATTTAGGATTATCACACATGATCGTACATGCTATAAATACAATTCCTAATGTTTATTGCCCTACGTGTTTCAATAACAGTGTTCTACCTATTGTGGATTTTTCCAACATTACAAATAAGTAACTAATTGCCCTAATGGTCTGCGAACATTAAAACAATGAAATTATGCATATTAATAGAATCACAATGCAAGAATTAAGATAAAAACACAAACTCTCAAATTAAAAACTATGAATCAAAGAGTTTTGTCATCCGTCCAATCCAAAGGATTTTAGTCTAGCATATTAATATAAGAAATACAAAGAAAATAAAAGAAAGTCATCATCTGAATCATTAAGTTATGAAGAAAATTTGGAAATCTTAAATTAATACCTTCAAATCTGGATCCAAGCGTTGAATTCTTCGTTTTTAGATGTAAACTCTTTCTGTCTCTCTCAAAAGTAGGCTTACAATCGTTCATCCTATTTATATGATACCAAAGAGGTTGCTTACCAAAATAAAATAAAGAAACCTAGTTTTTTTTTGCCATTTAACACTAAGATACGCACCCTAGTTTATTTGGGTGCCTTAATTGCCTCCTTTTTGGTTGGGGGTACGCCTTTACTACAGGCAAGGGCGGGAGCCTCGCCTAAGTTCTAAAAACTAAACATCTTTTAGCAGTTTTGTCATAACTTTCTTTTTCGATATCCAATTAAAATGATTTAAAGTACGTTGGAAAGCTTATTTAGAAACTAGAAGTATCATTTTCTATGCCAAAATTGGGTCTCAATATGAGGCTGAAAATTCGAAGTATAATTTTTTCGACTGAAAGTTGATGTATGATAATTTCTTGACTATAATTCATCACTTTGACTTCTTTCCTCATCCATTTGACCCCTAGTTCTCTCGAATCTTTATCATGATGTTCGAAACACCTTTTGAGTATTTAAACTTTAGTCCTTTAACTTTGAATTTGCTTCATTTTAGCCTTTGCTTGTTCTTTTTTTTTTTTTTTTTTTTTTTCAATTTTACGTCCATACATGAGTTTTTTCTAATAAAAGCAAGAAATAATACATTAGGCCCTAATACGTCTAAAGAATAACAAAATATCATCATTTAAGACCCCGAATAAGTGTAGAAACTACACTTATCAAGAGGATATTAAAAATGTTAAAGAAGTGATGCATATCATTATTGTAAGCATGTAGGCATGACCATTTTTCATTTACTATATTGTCATTATCGCCATGGGAAGTTCATTTGATAACCACAAAACCAAATTGAATCTTAGTTTCAATAATCTTAACTTCATCATTTCATTTAATTTTGAAGTGAACAATTTTTTGTTAAGCATGAGTAGATGCTTTGTTGGTTAGTATTACTCACTTCCATAGACAACAAATTCAAGCAAGACTCATAGAAGCTAGAAGTCGGCAAGAACATACTACCATACCTATTACATCTATTTTAGATTACTTAGTAAATTAGTAAAATCAATTTACGAAAGATAGAAGTTGTTACTAGATATTCAATCGTCCCTACCAAACATGCTATTACATTATTCCAAATGTGTTATGTCCTCTCAACTTGAACTGTCCTGTACTATGTGAGTTGGCTTAAATTTATTTAAGCATAATCATGTTACATATATGTAGATAGTGGATAATAGAATGCAAATATATGTGAAAAATTAACAATACGACATCGTGTATAATTTATAATAATTTTGTGTTGAATTTTTTGCTAATATTCAGATTTACGCTCCTCAATTTTACTCTAATACACATTTAGTAAATACTTCATTTGTCACCATGTGACTAATTTATTTATTTTTTCCTTTTATTCGCTGATTATTATTTATAGTAGTTTATACTTAAATGAAACTACTAAATTGTTGTTGGCTTTTATATATATAAATTTTACTACAATGCCCCTTTTTCCGTGAAATTTCAGCTCTTTCTAACAGAAATTCAATTCGCCACAGCTGCCTACAAACCCATAGTTCTTTTACAATGTTTAATCAATACATATGTTCAGTGTTGTCGATTTTATATTCTGTAAGTGTACGAATCGTAACAAGTAATAAAATAGACCTAAAAGTTCGGTTATCATTCCCACGAAGATTACTATATAACAGTTGGTTCAGTTATTCCTAACTTTAATTTGATCGAAAATAAATAAAGAATTAGATGTTATGATTTTTAATGTAACTATTCGAAATTACATGGACGTACACAAAGATTGATTTAGAATTTAAATAATGAAGGGATTTTAGAGCAGAACAATTTTACCTATTGATTACCTTTAAGTCTCAATTTAAGATTCAAAAATCTAATATAGTATTTGGTCGAATTCTTCTATTGTATTCAATTTAACCCTCTCGAATTCTCATTGAGTCTATTTAACTAATTCAATCTCATATCTCTATGCAAATCATTTTTACTTAAAAGAAATATTAGTTCTAAAAATTTACATAACGAATGCAATAATTAATATAAGTTTCTCTACACGTTATACTAATTTACCCGATTTTAATATGTGATCTAAATCTAAAACTTATTTCTCGATTCGGAATAGATTGATGAAATTATTGAATAATTAGTCAAAAAATTCAAAGCATTCAGTATATAATTAAAATTAACATAAATGCACTTAAAGAACTTGAATATTGAAGAAAAGAAACAAACTCAAAAGATTGTATTGTTTACCCTAATATGAATTTAGTGGCTCACAATAATGGAAGAAATACTAAAGAATTGTATTGAGTACATAACTGGGTTTTGAATTAAAATGTAGAAAAGACGATGAATCTTGCACCAAGTTCCTTTTCTCGTTCAAATCTTGATTTCAAACCCTTGAATTGTTGTTTTTCTCCTCTTGAATTTGCTCTATAATTCTCAAGTTTTGTTCTCTATCTCTCATTGTGTGGAATCCTCCTCAAAAGTATTGAAAACTTCTATTTATAGTTGCACCCTCATTTTTGTCGAAGGTAAGGTTTTTATAGACTTTAAAATGGGCCAAAACGTGCCATAGATATACCCAGCAGTGCCTTAGCACCATAGAAGTGGGGCCGCGATGCTGTGGCTCTATAATACTGGCGCCTCGACTCCATCTTTCAGGTGGAAAATCTGACTACACATCATTTAGTATTTTTATCATAACTTTATCTTCCGATATTCGATTGAAGCGATTCAAGTTAGGTTGTAAAGAATCAAAGGGCTATAATTTCACTAGAAGTAGCTCTTTTCCAATTAGAATATTTATTAGACAAAAAATGGGTTTTAATCTCCGGCTAAAAATCTGAAACATCCTTATGCGATTGAAAATTGATTTGTGAAAATATTTTGGTCATATTTAACTCAATTTGACTTCTAATTGCATCCAATTACCCCTAGCATTCTCGAATCTTCATCGTAAGGTTCGGCAGAAGTTCTTAGTATTTACACGTTAGTCCCCAAACTTTGGATCTTGCCCCCCCCCCCCGGCCAATTTTTACTTATTTCTTTCAATTCCACTTTCGTTCATCAAGTTTCACTTAATAAACGAAATATACACTAAATTAGGCTATATTTATTCAAAAACTATTAAATATCTATATTTTTAGATCCAAATAAGTGTATAAAATACACTTATCATTCAAGCTACGTCAATTCGATCTTCAAACACTTTCGCAATGGGCGACGGCTCCAAAAACATAAACTCTTATTTATTAACTTTAAAAACTCTTTTACTGAAAGCGAAAACAAAAGAAGAAAAATAATGCCAAACGGAACCTTTATTTATTAACTTTAAAAGAATATTTAAGTCAAATCAAGTTAATAACCGAATTAACTGCAAGTTGAGATTGAGGAAAATAATTAATCAAAAGTATGGAGTGTTTAAAAAAAGTGATTAATTGACACATTCATTAAAACCATGTTTGGTGGCGACCAAAAATATATTTTTATTTGATTTTCGATTAAATTTTTTATTTTAATTTTCTCCGAACAAGGGCTAAAACTGGCAATGCACGAGTTATAATTTTTAATTATTATATGAAGCATTTCATTGATCCTATTCTGATTTTATAATAAAAAAATGGGCCCAAATCAGAGCTTATAATCAACGCTTTCAATTAAGAAGTTCCTCAATCTATATTGATGAATGTATGTTCATGCGCAGCATAAAATCTCTCTATGTTCGCGTGCAAGGAGTAAAAGTCACGGACCAGATGCCAAAATCCATTTTTCTAGTCAAAGAATTCTTGACATCAAAGCTATTTTACTTTTGTTCTAGCCTAATTGACCATGT
>NC_036256.1:3031810-3036742 GCF_002742605.1 Olea europaea var. sylvestris | reverse complement strand
CACTCAAATCTCTATCTTGGTTCAGCTGATTGAGGAGTTAGTACATATGATTTAATTGGGAGCATTTCTATGTTAAAATTGCATATAGCATCACTTTCAACAACGTTCTTGTGAAGCTGGAGTAGCCCATTTTAATGCCTGTTCTCAAAGAGGTTGAGTCGTCGAGCGAATTAGTTTTGAGGGCGGGAAAGCATGGTTGGTAAACCACTTCAAGGACACAACTTGATTGGAGTACTTTCATCGAATGATGCTTGTGGGCTGAGGCATTCTCAACCGAAGTGGTGTCGATTCAGCCTCTAAGTTGAGCAAATAAATCGAGTTCTAAATAAATATGAACAACCTAATATATGTTTGTCTTTACACTGCAAAATATATATCACTTGATATAATAAATTTTATTTCTAGAATTGAAGTTTTTTTTTACAATATCTTAATTGATAAACTTCTAGAAATTCCTATGGTAAGTGATTGCAGTATCTTAGCTTATTACCACATGATTTTATTAACTTTAAGAGAAAAGTAATGCTATTCATAGTCGACGATTACAGTAGTCATTCTATATGTCGGTTTATTGTTGAGGCATTGAGTTGTTATTTGAAAAAACAAAATCATAGAAAATTAATGTTTCAAATAACAAACTATCACATAGGATGATACATAAAACAACTACTATAGGCGCCGACTACATATAACATAATTAACATTATTCTTAAAAGAATCTTTACTTCATTTCAAGTTAATAACCAAATTAACTGCAAGGTGAGATTAAGGAGAATATTTGATCAAAATGCAAGTAGCAGGAGTGTTTAAATAATGTGATTAATTGATACGTTTATTAAATCCTTATTTGTTGGGGACTAAAATGAAATTTTTGGTAGATTTTAGATTTTGATATAAATTAATGAAATGTATAGTTGAAAATTTGTGAATCGCATAAAATATATAATTAAAATTAAATATTAACTATAATTTTAAATTTAATTTTCACCGAACTGGGCTAAAAATGGTGATGTGGTTTCGACTTTTATTGTAGCGTGATGCACGAGTTATATTTATTTCAATAATTGTTTAGGGATAATTTCAAGCATTCCATTGATTCTATTCTATTTCATAATCAAAATGGGCCCAATCAATTTAGTTAATTAATTAATTAATTTAAGCTTATAATCAACGCTTTCAATTAATTTAAGAAACTTCTCAGTCCATGCACTGTCCTCTTACTATAAATTATTACCAAAGCCACATTCTATGTACTCAGATATAGATTAAAAAATCACCAAACTTTCTACTTATATAAAATTATTATCATTATCATCCCACACACAAATACAGAAAATGGCTCGCCCTCATGTACTTCTAGTAAGTTTTCCTGCACAAGGGCACATCAATCCATTGCTGACATTTGCCAAGACCCTCGTCAGAAATGGCATTGAAGTCACATTTTCAACGAGTTTGTATGCCCAGCAGCGGATGGCCAAGGCTGCTGACGGCATCAGTAACAGCATTACATTTGAGGCGTTCTCTGACGGATATGATGATGGGTGCAAATCCAGCGATGATCACGATCAATACATGGCAGAGATAAGAAATCGCAGTTCCAACACCATAAGGGAAGCGATTCTCGCCAGTGCCGAGCAAGGTCGCCCAGTTACGTGCCTGCTTTACAGTCTTCTGCTTCCATGGGTTGCAGCAGTGGCACGTGAAATGCACATTCCGAGTGCTCTTCTGTGGATTCAACCAACCACTGTGTTGGATATATACTACTATTATTTTAATGGATATGGTGAAGAAATCAAGAATTCTTCTGACGATCCCTCGTGGGCAATCCAGCTGCCTAGACTTCCACTGCTAGCTAAACGTGATCTTCCCTCCTTCTTGCATCCTCCAAGTAGCGATCACAAACTCTTTGCACTCTCAACATGTAAAGAGCATCTTGAAACATTAGGTGTAGAAACAAAGCCAAAAGTGCTTGTGAATACGTTTGATGCACTAGAGCCTGACGCACTTAAGGCGATTGAAGGTTATGAATTAATTGGGATTGGACCCTTGATTCCTTCTGCATTTTTGGATGGTAAAGATCCATCAGATAAGGTCATAGGCGGCGATCTTTTTCACAAGTCGGAGGATTATGTGCAATGGTTGAACTCCAAGCCTGAATCTTCTGTGGTTTATGTGTCATTTGGGAGTCTTCTGAGGCTCTCAAAAGTTCAAATGGAAGAGATTGCTAAAGGATTACTCCAGTGTAAGCGACCCTTTTTGTGGGTGATACGAGTAAAGGAAAATCCAGAAGAAGAAAAAGACGATGATAAACTAAGCTGTTTGGAAGAATTGGAAAAACTAGGAAAAATAGTACCATGGTGTTCTCAACTTGAGGTCCTAACACACCCTTCGTTGGGTTGTTTTGTGACTCACTGTGGATGGAATTCGACATTGGAGTGTATTGCATGTGGTGTTCCCATGGTGGCATTTCCTCAGTGGGCTGATCAAGGAACTAATGCAAAGTTGATACAAGGTGTGTGGGAGACAGGCCTAAGGGTGAACCCAAGAGAAGATGGCACCGTTGAGAACGAAGAAATCAAGAGGTGCATTGAGACAATAATGGACGATGGAGAAAAAAGTCGAGAATTGAGGGAGAATGCTAGGAAGTGGAAGAATTATGCTAGAGAAGCTATGCAGGAGGACGGTTCTTCGGCCAAGAACCTGATGGCCTTTGTTGAGGAGCTTGGAGATTATTGTTAAGTCCAGAATTTACTATGTAAGGTTTTATTTATTTTCATGTCAGATCGTTTACTTTGTTCATCTTCAGTGTAAGAGTGCTCGACTAGTAAACTATTAGGTACTCTTTTAAGGATGGCTTTGTCTAAACAAACCTCTTGTGCGACTCTGTACTAGCCATTCAATATTTTTATCTTTCGGTCTTCATGGCCAGTTTTGCATAGAGGCGAGTGAAGCCTGCGCCTCAGACCCAACACTAGAGGGGGCCTCAGATTTTAGCTTACTTCATTCCATTTTTTTTTAATTAAAACTTCGGTAAATTAGGTCCATTTCATTCCATTTAGAAGTAAGGTCCAATAACGCTTTTCATTGTGGAATTTAATTTTCTAAATTAGGTCCTTTTCAAATACAACATAAAGGGACAAGCAGCGTAGAATTTTTGAAACACGTGTTGCAATCATTTCTTAATTCTACTCAATTTGTTCATCGCACAGGTAGAATTCGATTTATTTGTATAAAATAAGAGACATTTTATTAGACTTGGTAAAAATTAATGAAGATTCTTAAGTAAAGAGTAAAGTCGAGTCCTTAACGACATATGAACTTCAAAAATTTGAGTTCTTGCTTAGTATGGTAATCTGGTTTAGGTTGTTACAAGTAATCAATATTATGAGTAAATTTCTTCAAATAAAAAGCATGGATATTAGTGATTTTATCGACCTCTTACAAAAAATTGTTTTAATTCTAGAAAACTATAGAGAAATTGAATTTGCTATTGTTATGGATAAACCGACAAAAACAGTAAGTAAAATGGGTATTGAAGACACATTCCGATAAAAACGTAAAATTTAAATAAAGAAGCAATTTGATAAAAGGAGTAGTTATTAAGTAAATCAATCAATTGAAGTATTTTTTAAAGTTAAATACTTCCTTCTTATAATTAATCAAACTCTATCTACTCTAAGATTATATTTGATCAATATGAAGAGATATTTGGATTTTTATTAAAGTTGGAAAGGTTAAGGCGTGCAATTTTTTCAATTTGTTGAATCTTTGTATAAATCTTGAGAAGTATCAGAAACATGATGGACGTTCGGATATTAATGAAGATGATTTATGTTCCGAGTAATATGTCTTGGGATGCTATATATTAGGTGAAACAATGAGAGTAATTGAAATGCTACAATATTTGAAGACATCTCAAATGCTTATATTATTTACAAAGTTTTGTTAATCATATATTATTTCCGATAAATTATATCACAAGAAAGATTGAATTGATTGATTATGTTATCAATTAAAAAATAAATGATTGAACAAGTAGATCATTCAAATTTCAATAATTTTTTTGCCTCTAAAATCGCAAAATGAATAGTAATTAATTGGTCGTTTGAAACATTGTCTGCTTTATTATTTGATTATAATATAAATCATTTATATAATATATTTTATTTGTTGTTTTATTATTATGTTTTCAATTAACAAATTAACTATTGACTCCATAATACACTTACAGATTTTGCATGCATACTAAAATTTTGAGGCCTAATATATGATGGTCGCCTTAGGCCCGGAAAATCACAAACTGTCTTATGTACTTTGTTTTCTAGAACTGGTGCTACAATGTTGTCATAAAAAGCATTTTAATGCCTTCTTATGATATGTATCTTCTTTCTTTCTTTTTCCTCCTTTTTGTGTATTTGTTTATCACCACATTAGCTCCAGAAGCACTTGGCCTTCTTGTCTATGTAAAGGAGTTGCTTTTATATATATATACTAGTCTTTGACACGTGCGTTGCACTAATTTTGTATTTATTGTATTTTTATTAGCGTCAAAATTGTAGATTTTCAAAATTGATTGAAGATTCGAAGTATTTGGTGAAGTCAAATCGTTTGGTTCATTACATTAGCGCAGGATGCATGGAGATTTCTTTTTCTTGTTTTATTTTTTATTTGTTTTATTCATATTATAAATATTTTTTTCGATTGAAAATATTTTTTAATTCTTTTTTCTTTATGAAAAAACTTAATTTTTTCAATTTTAATTAAAAAATATTTCTACTGTAAGAAAACACTGCAACACGCAATTTACATACCTTCCAAAAAATAAAAAAATAAAAATAGTATAAGACAGAAAATATTTTACAAAAAGTTACTTGTAAATAAAAAATTTTAAGAGAAAAGAATGAAAAAGAATTTTAAATTGAAAAAAAAAAT
>NC_036256.1:3026489-3031382 GCF_002742605.1 Olea europaea var. sylvestris | reverse complement strand
AAAAAAAAAGTGATTATGAAATTGCTAATTTTTAAATGTGTTTTTTGTTGAAAACAAAAATTATTTTTTAATGTTATTTATAAAAAAAATTATTGTAATTTTATTAGCGTAATAAGAAGATTTATTATGCATTTTTATTTTTTGCATTTCGTGAAGAATTTTGTTTATGGTGATTGACAAATATTCTTTCATACACGCATCATGCCAACAATATTAAAAAAAAATTTAGTATATATTAAAAAAATAAATTATGGAGGAAAACCTTCATAGTACGGAGGCTTTATGGAGGCCTCCATAATACAGAGGCTTCATGGAGATAAAGCCTCCATAATATGGAGGCTCAAGCATACGGAGGCTCCAACGTGTTTTTTTTTTTAATTTCTTTTTCCTTCATTGATTTTCAATATTATAATTTCATTTCATTTAATCAACTTTTTTTTAATATTCTTAAAATAAAAATACATAAAATCCATTTTTGCACGCTACAATCATGCTTTTCTATTTCTCCACAATATCTTTTTCACTATTTTCTCACGCTATCTACCATGTATCTTTAGAAAGTTTATTTTTGAGCACATAATTAAGTTTAAATAAAATCATTATTTTTATATATGTACGTAAAAGGTATATAGTAACCATTTGGATGACCAAAAAATAATATCAATCAAAATATTTACAAACCGTTTAAATAATAATTTATTGAGAGTATTAATTCAAGAGCAAAAGTGTGAATTCCATAAATATATGATTGAAAATATGTTTGAAGAAAAATAAATTTTAAAAAATGAAGACCAACATTTAACAAATGAATATATTTATTTTTTGAGAAATGAGTTTTTATTACCATTTCATTTTTATCATGAAATGATTCTAATCTTAATATGTTAAATTGTGCTTCAAAATTACATAATCTATCAAATACAATTTTTATAAAGTAATATGTTTTTATGATTTTTTTTTTGGAAGGTGAAATGTAATAGTACTAAAAAATAGAAAATAATTAAATTCTTATTACGTTAAACGGAGCAATGCCTCCATAATAATGGAGGCTTATGCTTGAGCCTTGGCCTCCATAATGCCTCCGTTCATTATATAATAACGGAGGATCATGCTTGAGCCTCCATAATATAAATAACAATTATTACTTTACTAAAAAAAAAAAATCATAAAAACATAGTACTTTATAAAAATTAATTTTAAAAACTATATTTGATAGATTATGTAATTTTGAAGCACAATCTAACATATTAATATTAGAATCATTTTATGATAAAAATGAAATGATAATAAAAACCCATTTATCGAAAAATAAATATATTCATTTGTTAACATGTTTGGTCTTCATTTTTTAAAATTTATTTTTCTTCAGACATATTTCAATCATATATTTATGGAATTCACATTTTTGCTCTTGAATTAACCCCCTTAATAAATTATTATTTAAATGATTCGTAAACATTTTGATTGATATTATTTTTTGGTCAACCAGATGGTTACTATATACTTTTTACGTACATATATATAAATAATGTCTTTATTTAAACTTACTTATGTGCTCAAAAATAAACTTTCTAAAAATATATGGTTGATAGCGTGAGAAAATGGTGAAAGAGATAGTGTGGAGAAATAGAAAGGCATAACTGTAGCATGTAAAAATGGAGAAAGAGTAAAAAGGGCTCTATGAGATAATTCTCCACGCCGCGTAAATTGAGGGAAAGCAACAAAGTCACTGTATCTGTTGACACATAAAAATTCAGCCCAAATCGAACGGCCTAAGGAATGAAACCCAATTGGAGGATCCCCAAATCAGATAACCTAAAGAACGAAGCCCAATCAGACAATTCAGGATGAAGGCCCAAATAGGGAGGCCCATGAACGTGGTAACACCATCGCCCAAGCTTGCAAGTCGCCCAGGATCTGAGCGAATGGAATGCCGTGCAGTCGCCCAGAGCTGCTACTATATTCTCGTCCAAACCTTCGAGTCGCCCAAGGTCTTAGCAAATATGAAATATTATGATTATCAAGAAGCGCAGTTATCAAAGCAGTTATTAAGCAGCCCTATCACGTTCCACGATTTAAGAAATTCAATTGAAGACGGTTGAACGACAGAGAGTAATGGCAGCAGTTAGAAAAGGCAGTTCCATGACAAGTTGGCCATTACGAGGAAAGTGGGCAGTTATAGAACGATCAAGCAGTTTTCAGGCAGTTGATCACAATGAGATCATCCAGGGAGTATAAAAGGAAGAAAAGACATAGAGCAAGAAGACCGAATCAAAAACTCTCGAATAGAGAACATGTAATTTTAAATTTTTTAGTTTAGATTTAAACACTTCTTTCAGTAACTCATATGCTTGCGCCCCTTGAAGACATTTTGTTTTTACTTTCCAATTGTAAAGTCATCGCCAATAAAGAACACCCCTTTTTGGGACTTTGTCTCAAGAGGTTTGTCCCTTACACAATCGTCTGATCCCTTTTTAATTGTTAGCGACTAACCCGCGCGAAACATTTTGGCACGCCCGGTGGGACAATGGTGTTTGGTGTTGAAAATACAAAAGGTGAAACAATATGCCTCAGAGATCCGATAAGAAAGCAGCAAGTCAGGGAGAAGCCCAGTCTGTGATCGAGCGATATGAGGAGCAGCATGCCTCTCCACGAACAGATGGACAGAATTAGAGCAGTAACAGTCGTTACGAACTAATGACAGAGTTGAGTCCTCGAACTATGCGTGCACTACTTGGAGAACTCACACAAAATGTCGTTGAACAGCTAAATTTTCGAAATATTCATAATATGAAAAGATTTACCCAAAATGGGAATGCACATTATGACAACATCGCCAAACAACTAAACACTTTGAACGAAATAATGAATAAGTTAGTAGGCCAAATATGTCAACCGGTTCTGCCTCTTGCAAACCATTTTCAAACTAGGACAATTGTGGGACATAATCCCTCAGTCCTAAATTCGAATCAAGGGGTAGAACCACTTTCTGGTCCCTCTACTTCAAACCAAGGGGGTGGTGCAGTGCCACATCAGAACAATGGTAGTGGTACGCCTAACTTGGGGGGTAATCCAAATGTAAGAGATAATGTCCTAAACAATGGACAGAATACCCCACGTGTTAATGAGGGAATAGATGTTCAGGCTAATGGTAATGGCCCAAATCATGGTAACTTTGTTGTCAATCAAGGACCAAACATCAGGCCTCATGCAAATCAACCGGTTAATCAACCTGTAGGAATTCCATATGACCCCAACGTCATGTTGAGGAATCAGATTATGGAAATCGTACAGGATCAGATGGCTTTTGGGGTACGTCCTGTCATTAGACCGACTTACACAAAGTCATATCCTAATTGGGTAGACCAAGCATATCCATAGCCTAGGGGGTATAAAGTGCAAGAATTCTCACTGTTTACTGGTTTAGGGGAGGTGTCTACTCTAAAGCACACAGGGCGATTCACATTGCAAAGTGGTGATGTAATTGATTACCATAAAATAAGGCTTTTTCCTAGTTCATTAACAGGAGTAGCTTTCTCCTGGTTCATCAACTTGCCAGCGAACTCTGTTCAAACATGGAAACAATTGGAACAATTATTCCACGCTCAGTTTTATAAAATTGAGTCTGAAGTCACTTTGACTGATTTGGCGAATTTACGTCAAATGCCAAACGAATGGGCAGAAAGTTTTCTCCAAAGGTTCAAGACAGTAAGAAGCAAGTGTTTTGTACCTCTGCTCGAAAAAGAATTTGTCAAAATTGCTCAGGGTTGCTTGAGGTTTGATTTAAAAAAGAAATTCCAAGACAAGAAATTTCCTGACCTTTTCCAATTTAGTGCGAATGTAATTAGGTATGAACGACTGATAAGAGAAGAAGAGCAGATGAAAAATTCTAGTAAAGGGATTTATTACAAAGACCCAAATTTTGACGTTCATACCATCAGCGACGAGTCATACGATCAAGCCGAAATGTATTTGGCCGAATTGGTTAAAGGAGACACGTATACTTGTCCTATAATGGCTAACCCTAGACCATCGGGCAAGTATGAGCCCATGAAAGATGGAAACATAAAGGCTAGAACATTCTCGTTCGATGTAACCAAAGCTGACCTTATATTTGATAAATTATATAGGGATAAGCAAATAAGGCTGAGCGATAAGCATAAATTGCCAAATCCTGAACAAATTAAGGGTAAAAAATATTGTAAGTGGCATAATGCATGGTCACATTTGACTAACAATTGCTTGGTTTTTCGCCATGTATTGCAGGATGCCATTGAATCAGGACGAATTACATTCGACGGTAAGAAGAAGATGGCAGTGGATGAAAATCATTTTCCACAGCCACTTGGAGTGAACATGGTAACGTCTAGTTTCAAAAACAAGTTGCCAAAATTCAAGTTGGTCATAGATGATGGAGAAGAGGACCCTGGATCACATCCCAGTGTCTTTGAACGAATTAAGGGGAAAGAGCCAAAAAAGGACGAAGACGTCCTATGTGCAAGATGTAAAAGAGAAGTGAGTGGGAACACGGAGAAACCAGGGATATGGCAGCATCCCCATCGCCCTACTTTCTTCCCAAACACTCAGCCTGTTAGAGGGCGAGGTACATCATTCTATAGAGGACCGCCTTTTGAAAGGCAGTTCAGGCCAGTAGATAATGGGAGAACCTTCAGGCCGCAACCCCGCCGGCCAAATGTATGGCATTCGTTCCAGTATAATGCAGGAAGGGCAATACCCTTCGATGAGATAACTAGAACCCAATAAAGATATTTCCAACGAAACTATGGACAAATGATGAGGCAGCAACAGGGAATGCCACATCCTAAAGTGCCTAAACTACTCAAGGTAGCCAATCAAAATGTCCTCAAAGATAGTGAAGAGACCGGTACAGAT
>NC_036256.1:3024293-3026139 GCF_002742605.1 Olea europaea var. sylvestris | reverse complement strand
AAGAGAGTGCCTCGCTCTGAAAAGTATGGATCACCTCCAAGAATAATGCCCCCTCCCACAGGTTGGATAACTGATGAGGAAGCATTAGAAAACAGTAAGGAGAAAATTCAGGAGACAGAGGCTCAGCGCGATATGCTGCACGTCGACTTATCACAGGGGGATAATTCGACAGAAAACAAGCAGGAAGTAGAAATAGAAGCTGCCGAAAAGGTTACTTTTAAACGGCCAGCCATGAAATTGACTAAACACTTGAGGCCATTATACGTTAAAGCTCTAGTTAATGGCATCCCTGTGGCAAAAGTGCTTGTCGACAATGGAGCAGTTATAAACACCATTCCATCTAGGATGATGAGAAAATTTGCAAAGATAGAGGGTGACATGATTCCAACAGAAGTCATCCTTACGAGTTTCAATGGAGGAGCAACTTCAGCTAAGAGAATTATGCCATTGGACATAACTATAGGGACAACTACTAAGACCACAGTCTTCTTTGTAATAAATGGTCCTACTAGTTACAATGTGTTACTAGGAAGAGATTGGATACACGCAAGTCACTGCATACCCTCATTACTCCATCAATGCCTGGTCTTTTGGAACAACAAGGGTGAAGCAGAAGTGGTACAGGCCGATCATAGGCCTTTTGTCGCAGAAGCAAACTCAGTGGAAAGGTTCATGTACGAAGGAAACTATGGACCTGTCAGGGTAGTCCAAGATGGGGAAGAAACTCAGATCGTCGCACAGAGTGAAGAGCCATTTTCAGTGGACGCACTCAATGAAATGTTCAACCAAATGAGACCAACTATAGTGGTCTTAGAAGAGCCAGTAATTGGCAAAAGAATAATCAGGGAGTCTTGAATGGATTCTAAGCCACAAAAGCAAATGGCCGATATTCAGGCCTTCAAAGCCAGATTAATGACTTTCAATAAAGAATACAAGGACAAAACGAAAGAAGAGGCAGCCCTAAGAACGCTAAAAGACAAATGGGCAGTATTCGAGATAGAACAAAGCATTGGCCGAGAAGTCAACAAGGTGGACTGTTTAGAAGAAGAAGTACTTACAAGGGAACTGGACGACGAAGTGATGCAGATCATCAAACCCGGATACGCTCAAGCACAAGACCCTCTGATCAAAGTAAATATTGGCAATGAAGGAGAAGATCGTCCAACATTCATCAACCAGATGCTCAATCAAGAGGTTAGTGATAAATTAATCGCTTTGCTAAAGGAGTATAAAGATTGTTTTGTTTGGAAATATGAACAAATGCCTGGTTTAGATAGAGACTTGGTGGAACATAGGTTACCAACTAAGCCTAATTTTAAATCTCATAGGCAGCCTCCTAGACGTTTTGCTCCTAATGTACTCCCTGAGATTAAGAAAGAGATAGAGCGATTATTGAAAGCAGGCATTATTAGAATAGCCAGGTATGTAGAATGGTTGTCCAATATCGTGCCAGTACTAAAAAAGAATGGTAAACTAAGGGTGTGCATAGACTTTAGGAATTTAAATATAGCTACACCCAAAGATGAGTATCCAATGCCCACGGTGAATTCTTTAGTAGACTCAACTGCCGGACACGTCATGTATTCTTTCATGGATGGGTATTCAGGATACAATCAAATTTATATAGCTAAAGAAGATATACACAAAACTGCCTTTAGATACCTTGGGTCTCTAGGATATTTTGAATGGGTGGTCATGCCTTTCGTCCTAAAAAATGCAGGAGCAACTTATCAAAGGACAATGAATTTAATCTTTCATGATATGATAGGCAAGTTTGTTGAAGTGTATGTAGATGACATAGTAGTAAAGTCCATTAAAGAAGAGGACCATTTCGAACAGTTAAGAT
>NC_036256.1:3012424-3022641 GCF_002742605.1 Olea europaea var. sylvestris | reverse complement strand
GGGTGGAGATGAAGAGACAGAATATGAGCAGCCACATTCTGCCTAGTAAATGGAATTAAATAGCTCAAAGTTTTGGGGAAAGAGGTGGAAATATCAAGAGAAAATGTGCAAGATTTTTACCACAAAGCAGTTAAATGCTTGAAGGATTGGCGATTAAAAGACAAACGTCAAATAAATGCACAAGAAGTTAACATAGATGTTCATTAATGACGTACAAGATTACAAAGGGAAAGTCAAATGCGAAATTACAAAAAAAAAGTTAAGGCATTATATATCTTAATTACAATTCGCCCCATACCGAATGAATTCTTTCCCTAAGTTTTCCCCAGTCCTCGTTCTGCCGAGAGGAAGTGATGTTCAATTCGTCCACAACGTCATCATCAATTTCCAACTTCTTGTACTGCTCGACCAAAGACTTAGTTCGCTCAATTTCTTGGGAGGCATTACGCTTTTTAGCAGCCATTCTCGCCTTGCAGTTGTCCATTTTGGCTTGAAGTTCCTTCATCTGAGCAGCCAAACTAGCCATCAAAGAGTCTTCAATCATGACTTCGGAAGAGATTTCTTTCAACTTGTCCTTAGCTTTGTTGATCTCCTGATGCAAAGACTCTTTTTCAGATATGGCGCGAAGATATTGAGTAATTTTGGCCTTCAGTTCAACATTCTTGGCCAGCAAGGAGAG
Source organism: Olea europaea var. sylvestris (assembly GCF_002742605.1). Taxonomy (NCBI): domain Eukaryota; kingdom Viridiplantae; phylum Streptophyta; class Magnoliopsida; order Lamiales; family Oleaceae; genus Olea; species Olea europaea. Next base: position 3,021,962 of record NC_036256.1, on the reverse strand, counting down.
GATCTCGGAATGGATAACTTTCAACATCGCTTTAAAATCAGCAGAAAGATTGAGCGACGGAAGTGTCAGTGCTTGCTCCAACTTCGCATTCAAATGTTCAAGCTTATCCTTATATTTGGCAGCACTAGCCTTACCAATGTCCATATCCATGAAGGACACGTACTCAAATATCGATTGCTTGAGGAACTTCATATCTTCCTCTGAAGAAGTAGCAGGACGACCAGCTGGAGCAGGACGAGATGTCTTGACTTGTCCCCAGGAAGCGAACAAGTCTTGGATGGAACACACAATTTTATCAGCATCCTGCAAAGAAAATTGCCAATATTAAAGATTCTCACTACAACGAACAAGATGGAAATAAAAGTGAAGCAAAGATTACCTTATCAATAATCTTGGAAGATGGCATATCCTCAGCCAAGTCTGCCACCTATGGCTCCACCATTCGTGAGAACTTCCCCTTGTTTGAGCGAGAAGATGTTGCCACAACGGGCAAACTCATAGGAGCATCTGCAGAACTCAAAAGCAACAAATCAGAAACCAATAGCACAAGCAAAGGCAAAGCATCAAAAAACTGAATTACCTTCTGTTTCAATGTTTGGGGGGTTGACGCCCTAAGAAGAAGGTGGCTCATCCATTGGTTGTGATGAGGATTCTGGGATTGAAGATGTCTCTTTAAGCGTAGTCCCTTCATCAACTGCTTTGGATGAAGCAACCTGAGCAGAGGATGATGGAGCAGGAGCTGCCGACACCAAAGCCTTCAAAGGAGAGGCTGAACTTTTCTGAGAAGTCCAAATAAACCATCAGCACACAGAAAAGTTTCAAATATGGAAAAGTATGATTGTGAGTAAACCAATTTAATTACCTTCCTCCTGATGATAAGAGGGGTATCATCATCATCATCAACATCATCCTCCAGAATGGGAGATGCTGAGACTGGCCGTTTGCGGGTCGGAGCACTTTTGGCTGCAGTGGGTTTGGCAGGGAAAGAAGAAGATGGACGAGCAAACTGTTTAGCTCGACGAGGAGGAGAAGGACTCCGGATGGACAAAGGGGTGACTAAAACAGGAGGAGGGGAAGAAATGCTTGGCTGGTCCAGTGAATGAAAGGCACGATTGGCATCAGTCGCGAACAATCCGCGCTTCACTGACGGCCAGAGCTGTTCAAAAAGGGGATGGATGACACAGCTAGAATTGAAGGGGGCTAATGAAAAATGGCTTGTCAAAAGAAGATTGCGAGCATTTATAACCTCTGCCTCCGCCTTATTAATAATATAGAAGCGGTCTATCAAGTTCCTTGAATAGCAAGGAGGAACAGGCCAGGTTTGGCCGAAACCAAGTTGACGAGCAAAAAATTGGGGAACATATATTTCTACCTCAGCCTTGGCATTGGTCCCAGTCAAAATATCATGAAATAACTCCCTCCCGATTAAAAACTGGATCCAAATGAGCAGAGAGGTGCTCGCACTGTCTATAGTGGAGGGAGGATGCACATAGTCTGGAGTTAAAAATGGAGGAAAAGGAAAAAAAAGGAAGGGATTGAATCCAAAGAATAAAAGAATGAAAAAATGTCCCTTCTAGATATATTTACAGGAGCCAGGGGCTCAATGGCTAGCCCATAGCAGCTAGCAGAAGGACGAGAAAATGATGGAGCACCAAATGATGGAAATAGGATCTCAACCACATTTGAGTGAATCAAAGAGGTCCACTGCCAGTGGGAGATGCGCTATTCTTCAATTGAGATTGAAGAGAAGCCATGCCTCTATAGAGAGCAGCCAAAAAGAAAGAACATAAATTCAGAGGTCTACCACGCGCCAATTCGTGCGCTATGGGTAAATAGTTTAGGGAGGGCTTTATACTTGGCACACACAAAACATATTTACAAAGCTAAACCAGAAGAAAGGCCACTCGCTTAGTATGGAAAGGCTCAGCGCTCGAATGGTTATGAAGGGTTTGCAGGCTTGAATAAGACTCGGTGAGGTTTTTACCAAACTTTTGGGCGCCACAAGAAACCAAGATACCAGGAAAAATGGTATCGCCCAAAGGTAGCAGATTCACTAGGGCCCCGACATCCCTTAAAGTAATAGATAAGGGGCCAAGAGGGAAAGCAAATGTATTATACTCAGAAGACCAAAAACTTAAAGCGATCGAAAAAAGTGCTGAATCAAAAGTAGGGGGTTGAAGAGAGATTTTTAACAAATCAAAAATCCTAGCATTATCAAAAAGTGTCTTAGTAGGACCATGGTCCACAAGGCGAGCATGTCACCTATGGAAAACTACGTCAGATTTGGGTCAAGTGCGAATACCTCTTTCGCGAAGTGGCCCCAGCGGCAGAGAGTTTAGAAATGGAGGGCCTTGAGTACAAGGAAACAGCTGGCCCACCGCCGCTTGTTCGACTGCTTCTGCATTGTTGAAGAAAGGACCTAACTAGAACTCATTGAGTTCGACATTGGCGGGTGCGAGAAAGTTCGGAGTTATATATGGACGATTAAGGAGTTTCTGAAAGTCTTCAAAACTAAAGGAGTCACCAGATTGAGATTGTGAAGTAGCCATTAGGGATGAAATGGAATTTTTCAGAGTTACGTAGCAGGGAAGCAAAAAGATGAACAGTAAAATTGTGAGAGAGAAGCGCGAAAAAGTGAGGCATGATTTAATGGTACAGTGAAATGGCGTATTTGGGGGTTATAAGGGTTTGCAAAACGTCGCACCTTTTCAAAGCTATGGAAGAAAACAATGATTGAAATTCTTGGAAATTTTGAATGTTGCTGGAAACACAAAAGTGAATATGGCAAAATTTAATAATTGGTATTAATTCTGCCATATTGGGGGGTAATTGTTGACACATAAAAATTCAACCCAAATCGAATGGCCCAAGGAATGAAGCCCAATTGGAGGATCCCCAAATCAGATAGCCCAAAGAACGAAGCCCAATCAGACAATTCAGGATGAAGGCCCAAATAGGGATGCCCATGAACGCGGTAACACCATCGCCCAAGCTTGCAAGTCACCCAGGATCTGAGCGAATGGAATGCCATGCAGTCGCCCAGAGCTGCTACTCTATTCTCGCCCAAACCTTCGAGTCGCTCAAGGTCTTAGCAAACATGAAGTGTTATGATTATCAAGAAGCGCAGTTATCAAAGCAGTTATTAAGCAGCCCTATCACGTTCCACGATTCAAGGAATTCAATTGAAGACGGTTGAACGACAGAGAGTAATCGCAACAGTTAGAAAATGCAGTTCCATGACAAGTTGGCCATTACGATGAAAGTGGGCAGTTATAGAACGATCAAGCAGTTTTTAGGCGGTTGATCACAAAGAGATCATCCAGGGAGTATAAGAGGAAGAAAAGACATAGAGCAAGAAGACCGAATCAAAAACTCTCGAATAGAGAACATGTAATTTTAAATTTCTTAATTTAGATTTAAACACTTCTTTCAGTAACTCGTGTGCTTGCGCCCCTTGGAGGCATTCTGTTTTTACTTTCCGATTGTAAAGTCATCGCCAATAAAGAATACCCCTTTTTGGGACTGTCTCAAGAGATTTGTCCCTTACACGATCGTCTGATCCCTTTTTAATTGTTAGCGACTAACCCGCGCGAAACAGTATCAAACACGTAAGATAAACGATGTCGTTTCTTTCTCTAAAAAAAAAAAGTACAATGAGATAAAATGGAAGAATCTACTGCTCTTTCTATAATAGTGAAATATTGCCTTTTTTATATAGTAGTGATATACACATAATCTTTCATCACTCTACAATCAAATATTAAAATGGACAAAGCCATTAAAAAAAATTATGAATAAATGGAAATGGGCCGGGATTGAATTGGATCAAGTTGTTCTCTCTCCGCCCACCCTACAGTTTAAAGGTTCAGATGCTTGCGTCAACATTGTAAAAACAAAATGGATAAATCCCATTGATCGAGCTCGGGGACATGGTTGAAAAAACAAGACTACTGTGGCAATTAATGATTGGAGGTGATAGTTTTTTGTTTTTTTTTTCCCAAAGTGTTCAATCCTGAATCACACGTGTCGAGTCTTTTTTCAGTCTATTTTTTAACATGTTCCTGCAGCATGGTTGAAACAAAATAGGATCTCCAGCTACCTACAGTTTTAAAGTAATTTCAGTAACATTTTTTATAACATCTACAACTTTTCAATCGTAAATTTCATCCATTTTTATTAAAAGATTTATTGAAAATCTGATTTTAATCCTACCAAACAAGGGTTTAATGTTTAGCCGATTTTATTGATTAAAAACAATTTGCCCTTGTTTGGGCTCCATTTTAATGAGGTTCTAATCGAAATAAATTTTGAAAAAAATATTTTTGATTTAATGGAGTCCAAACAAGGGTATTATTTAGTTTTAAAAAGTAAGTTTTTTTACTCAATATTTTGTAATTAGTCTGTTCTGTTAATTGTGACCATAGAGAGTTTTTGTTGCATATTTTCATGTAGTATTTCTATCTCATATTTCTTTGTCATGAATTTTTTTCACTTGATATTATTGCATTACCCAGCGCTAGCTCGCCCCATTTCTTAAGCTCCTGTTTAAGTTTCATTATTTGAAAAATTATTTATTTTCCTAAACTTATTTTAAATAATTTTACAGGTAAATCAAAAACTATTTTTCTATATTTTAATTACACACTATCCAAAAAATCACTATATAAAATCTAATCTTCAAAAAAATGGGGATCAAAATTCATATTTTTTCTCTTTTATAATCATAAATTTTACTGGACTCACGACTTTTATCGACCATACATTTAATCAATTTTATTGACTTAAATTATTTGTATTATATTCAATATTTTAGTTAATGACATCTAAAAATATATATTAATTGTAAATGAGAGAAAATGATAAATGATTTTTGAAAAAAGTAAAATAAAAGAGTTTGTTGAAGTGTATTAAAAAAATATGCTCTTTAAATTTAAAAATACTATTTATAGTTATTATGATGCTCTTTAAAACAAAATAATATCTTGGAGTTGCTCAAAACTATATGGCACATGGAGTATCATTCAAAAGTGCCTTATTAAACTTTGCTCATGTTTGACAAATCTTTTTGAGATTAAATGCTGATGAAACAAATGAAATGCGTTATTAAAAATGAAGTTTGATAGCTTAAAATCCAAAAAAATAAAAAAACAAAACAAACTTTAACAAGCAAAAGCTTTGCAACGCCAACTTTTTATTTTTATTATTATTATTATTTTTTTTCTATAACAAAGTTGATGTCTAATTCCGAATGGGCGGTTCTCATCTTTTTTACTTTTTAACTTCAATTCTAATAGTATTTACAATAAACTCAGAATGTTCGTTGAGCCATACATTATGAAGGGAATGGGGCAAGCCTAGTTTCATTGAAATCTGAGCTACGCCATTCGCTTGTCTTCAAATGATAGAGAATTGAAGATCTATAAAGTAAGACGATATAATCAACTCAATTGCTCAAATCACGTGCTTTGGATTCTCAATTATTTCGTTTCATTTCCATAAAATGAGTTCAAATATTTCAATATACCACTGGTCAAAACATATGAGCAAGTAAATTATTTATGTATAGTTTGATTGCGTAATTGCAAATTAAGAACAGAAAGAGTAATAAATAAATAAATAAAATACTAACAATCTCAAAGTATTTATTCCTGAGAGTTAACAAGTTTTCACGAAAAATAGCAGCAGAGATCCCCAAACTTTGACCATCTCAGTTCACAATCTTTAAAATATAACATTTGCATCTCCAATCTTTCATAGTAGTAAATTAGGTCCCCGTTGGACAATTTTACTACTATCTTTAAATAATGAGCTAATTTATTTTATTTTATTTTATTTTTTGTTTAAAAGATAGCATTACCGTTCTTTTTTCGATAAACAACAATATGAATGAAAAACTAGATTGATAAAAATAGAAAGTGGAAGTCTTCATCTTCTCCATTCTAACCCAACTTGACTTACCTTTTTTCCAAATCTAAACAACCACAACTATCACCAGTTAGCCAATCAATTTGAAATAGATTCGAGGAGAACGAGAATTTTTTTACTTGCTTTTCTTTTTATGATTCTTCTTTTTGCATTTAAAATTCGTTGAGATAAGGCTTAAACCATCAATAGTAATACGAGTAATTATATTTACACGATACATTTTATTTGCATCACATTTTCATCGAACTTAAGATTCTCAATCTCTGTTAATTGTAAAACAAATCATCCAAATTTTGACATATTCTTATAATCAATATTTCCTTAATTAGCTAATCTTGTCTCCAATAAAGTTTAGTCCAAAAATTCCTTTGAGATGGTATAAAACAACTTATTTGGCAGGTATAAAGTGCAATTATTTTTTTCTTATTTCAAACATATAAAAGGAATATTTTGACAGAAACGAGTTAATCTTGCTCGAAATGATGACTTTCACCGCGTTAAGGTAACACTCTGCCACTAAGATATATCCCTTTTCTACTCCCATCGAGAAATAGAATTGACTAATCCTAAGTTAAAGGGTCAAGAAATTCAACGCCACTATCATAAAAAATAAAATAGTTTAATTAATGAAAGGTTGAAAAAAAAAATATGATGCAAAGTTGAGGAACTTAAGTGTAATTTAAATGTGATGTAAAAAATAAAAACTATAGTGCGAATTCAATTACCCAAAATTTTAACTTATTAAACTGATAAGGGTAAAATTGTCCAATATCCACCTAAGTACTACTAAAATGAAAGTGAGGACGAATAAACTCCATTTATAACATTGACCAAGGTGAAACACTTATCAAATATGAGGACCTTTTCTGAAATTTTCCCTTTTCAACTATTTAGAACATTTTAAAGTGGCACTAAGACCATGTTTGATAGTCATGAATTCTATGGAAAATGGAATTTGATTTCCACCCTAAACTAAAAATGACGTTTGATAGTTTTTTTCTAGAAAATTCATTTTCCAAGTTTGATGTCACCTAAGCCATTTTTCCAGCAAATTGATGAAAATGAATTCATTTTTGATTTTAGGTTGCTGGCTGATTTATTATTTTTTTTTTTTTTTGCAACGAAAACAAACTCTGTCTCTAATTATTTTTTTAAAATTCTTTTAATTGACAATTTTCATATAAAACAAAGTCAAACGAACGCCAAAAGATATATGATTTTCTTGAATTATTATTAGGGAAAATTGCAACAGCGGTACCAAACCTTTCGTTTATTAGCAAAATTTGCCCAAATCTTCATTTTGTACCAGCGAAGATCCCAAACCTTTCATATATATGCAGCCGAAATCCAAATGGATGGAATCCATCCATTTCACCATTAGTTGACCAAAGAACTGACTTTGACTCCAATTTTGACCATATTAGTAAGGGTAAAATAGTAACTTGCATATTATTCCATTAATTAAATAAGTTAAATAGATACAATATAAATAAATAAAAAATGAAAGAAAGAAAATGTGGGCATCATCTTCTCCCAACCGCCCTTCCCCCCACCAACAATCTAAATTGCAACAGGCCACCATCCCCCACTCCAACCTTCTTTTTCCAACTCAACACCACACCTCCAATCTCGCTTCCACCTCCACCTCCATCCCACCCAAAAGAAATCAAACACAATAATGATAACCAAAGAAAAACTTGAACAAATAGGAATTGCAAAGCATTTCATAAACTATCACAAAATTCTTGGACGAAAAAACGAATTTAAGAAAAACCCATCAATCAAAACCAATAAACGAACACATATGTTAATAGGAAGTCACAAGCAAGAAATTGAACTTGAATTAACCGTACAGAGACGAAGAGAGAAAGAGGGAGAGACCCGTAGTGGCTTGTTTGGAGATTTGTTCACCCATTTGAATGACCTCATTCCAGCTAACCTTTTTAAGAGAAGCTGGAGTTTGATCCAAGATCTGCAAAGTAGCACAAAAAAATTGCTAGGAGAATTGATAACAGGTTCATTTTCGGGACGATGGTTTCGGATGGGGTGGGGTGATTGAAGAAGACAACCCATTTTTTTAATTTTTTTTCTTAGATTTTTTATTTTTTATTTTTTGATTTTTTCTTTATTTTTTTATTTTTTTCAATTTATTTAATATAGTAATTATCAAGTTACCATTTTTTCCTTTCCAATTTAGTCAAAATAGGTTAACATTTACTTTTCGTGGTCAATTAACGGTCAAATGGACGGTTTCCATCCATTTGGACTTCGACTGCATATTTATGAAAGGTTTGGGACCTTCGTTGGCACAAAATGAAAGTTTGGGCAAAGTCTATTAATAAACGAAAGGTTTGATACTTCGGCTGCAATTTTCCCTAATTATTATTATTATTATTATTATTATTATTATTATTATTATTATTATTATTATTATTATTATTATTATTATTATTATTTTTGGCAATGAAAACAAATTTTATTCTCCATACCAATAAAATTTTTCTCTGAACTGTCCCGAAACCACATTTCTCGAAGCCGCATCCCCAGCGCCCGTTGAGATCATGTTTTGCCTTTCTTATCGAGCAAATTTTATATATTTAATTAACAATTTTTATGTAAAACAAAGCTAAACGAATATCAAAAAATACTTTTATTTTAATATTTTCACGTAAAAATTTATATCAATCAAAAATAATAATTGACAATTCTCAATAAAATTATTTCTAAACAATTCAATTTGGTAGAATTCATTTTTTTTTTTTTCCATTCAAGTTTTGTCTTTACAATGAATTGGGCCCTAAAATAACGTTGTGCCTTAAAATCCCTACTGCAATTCGTTGGCTTACCAGCTGCGTAAAATTCAAGCATCCTCTCTCTCTCTCTCTCTCTCTCTCTCTCTCTCTCTCTGTGATAAACACCAGCCCCCAGCCCCACGGCGAAAGGTCCGAAAAACAATGGCGACGGCCACCGTACCAAAAGTCGAAAACCCGAAAAACGCCGTAACTCAAACCGCTGCTCCCAATTCAACGCCTAGCACAACTGAAGATCCCCACTGTTCCGCCGCCCCCATCGCGTCACCAACTCATGGTGGCGGCGGAGGCGATAATCCGAGGGAGGAAAACCCGAAGACAGGAGCGGCAGCGAAGAATACAGACAGCAGCACGGAAGGAGCTGTAACTGATATTCAGAAGAAGTTGAAGCGAGCTGAGCGCTTCGGAATGCCTGTCCAGCTTTCTGAGCAAGAGAAGCGCAATACTCGAGCCGAGAGGTATTTTTTCCTTACTTTGTACTGTTTTCAGATTCATATCGTGCAGTTAATTTCAGGAGTGGTTGTTAGGGTTTTAGCGATGGTTCTAAAGAATACTGCTTAGCCATCTTGTTTTTGGTTTTACTTTACTAGTTTTTGGGTATAATGTGCACGAGTGATGCATGTTTCATTGAAAATAAATCCGGAGAAGATCCTATTATTGGTCCGGAATTTGATTTATATGCTTTTGTAATGAGATAAGAGTTTAAGCGTGAATGGGGAATTTTTTTATATCATGTTCAGTCTTCTTCCTCCCCCCCCCCCCCCCCCCCCCCCCCCTTTTTTCGTTTTGGGGGGGGGGAGAAA
>NC_036256.1:2978372-3012410 GCF_002742605.1 Olea europaea var. sylvestris | reverse complement strand
CTTTCAGTTTTAATGCGGAAGGGTTGAGAAAATATCAAATTTTGAGCTGTGATGCGTGGTTGGTTGGTTGTTTTGGTTGCCTTTTGGTGTTATTACTTCTTCAGTGGGTCTCAGCTATGATCTCTTCTTCCTTTCTTTCAGTTTTGCAGCATTATATATGTATGTTTACTTGTGCCCATGGATTATATAATTAACAACTGAACTCTCTTAGGCTCTGTGTGATTTGAGTGTAGTAGAGGGAAAATAGACTAGAAGGGAATGGAGAATTTTCAACTTTGTGATTGATTAAATGGGGAAGAGGTGATGGATTGAGGGGGGATCTCTGTTTCACAAAAATACGCCGCTTGGGGGCTTTACCAGTACTAACAAATAAAAGGCCTAAAGCCGGAAGTGATCTAGAAACCAATCACGTTCAAGCAATGAAAGCAATAAATCTCAATATTTGTCTAGAAGAAAAACAAAAATTGCTCTTAATATGATTAAATTCCTAGATCTAATATGTGAACAAAATTCTACCCTTAACACCTATGTCAGAGATGCTCAAGTTGTACAACACATTCTTTCTTCTTTGTGTAATATATTGGTTCCCTTCTATTTCCCTCCTAATTTTCCTTCTATTCCCAAATCCCATCCCCTCAAACCAAACAAATAGATCACTGTGCTGTGTATTCCATGTGACCATCAAGTACTAATCTCATATTACTTTAGCATGAAACCACCTATGGCTATGTGTTTCAAACTCCAAAGCTAATGGATAGCTTAATTAATGGTGACTCTGTCTCTGTTATTTTCAGTTACAGGATGCTCACAGTTTTATTACAAGATTCCTTCTACTTGACATGTTGCATTCACTCTGCATTTATTATAATTTCTGCTGTATACTTTGGAACAGGTATGGGGACTACGATGTCTTGTTTATCGAGCACCTATTCAATTACACTGGTTTTATTGCAGGTTTGGAATTGGGTCCACCACACAAGGATCAGAATCATCAAAGCAACCAGAGGAGCTGAAGAGGAAGGCTAGAGCAGAGAGGTATTTTATAGCCTTGCCCATCGTGTGTTTCAAGACTTGTGATTTTCACTGGATTTCTTTGTTTGACACTTCGACCAACTTCTCAGATTTGGGATTGTCCAGTCTACACCTGTTGACGAGGAAGCAAGGAAGAAGGCTAGGCTTGCAAGGTTTGGATCGGTTGCCAAGGTCGATTCAACGGAGGATGACAAGAAGAAAGCAAGAGCAATCAGGTTTTCAACAATGCCACATCTTCCTTTCATCCTTAGATCTTATTGGGGGAATGTAATTGCAAAATGACACATATTTCCATATAACCAAAGTCTGAGGCAGTTTTAGCATGCAATTCAGTTAGTCAACATTATTTTGCAGGTTCTCACATCCACATTCTGGTCCCCTGTCAGGGGCAAATGATAATGGAAACACAGAATTCGTAAGTTATTGTAAACCCCTCATTTTAGGTTCCAGATGATAATATTATTCTATTCATTCTTTGTCTGTATTGATTTATTTTTGCAAACTTCAGAAACCAGCTATTGCAGGCAAGGCTGGTGGAGGGATCTAATTGTTGATGCCTCCATTAAAACAGTAAGATTGTTTTCCAGATATTTGATATTTCTTAACTGATAAAATCGCCAAGCACTTACACTTCAGTTAACTGCCATATTCTCCTTTACATCATTTCTGATTGTTCTTGTTTATTCCCTTTTACTCTCCTTTTTCCAGGTTGGAAGGTGAGGGTGTTAACTTCTTTTACATGGCCTTCGCTTGACATTCAGTAGGATTCTTGTTCTCTTTAATTTTGAACTTAGTTAATTACGGTTTACATGGTGAGACCTGGGATTGTGAACAACCACCTTTTTGGAGCTTTTATATCTGAAATGACCTACTGACCATATCAAAAACTCTGAATCATGCCTGAGAAGAAAATCGTATACTTGCCTCATTCTTTTATAATTTGTTGTTAGCTTAGTTGCATATGACAACTTAATCAGAGTAACGTTTCTACTGTTTGTTCAGTGATGGCTTTAGAAATAGTTGTTCTGCAGTCTCATTTTGTATGTCAAATCTCTGCTTGGATTTGAACCTGCATGTTATGCTTCTAAACTCAATGGGTAATGCATTTTACATTCTTGCATTTTGGGCCTTCATGCTAGTCATTGAAAAGGGTATTTTGGAAAATAATCGATGCATTTCTATATTTTAGTCATATTTTATTTACTGGCATTAAACAGGAGGACAGGTAGGGTAAATTTATGTTTCTTATTGTGAAATTCCATTGTGACGGTTTATTTCCTTGTTATGCTTTCGGAGTTGAATATTTTGTCTATTATTTCAGAGTTTTTGGTATGGTTGGTCATTTTTAAACATCATTGCTCAGCTGGTGTTTGTCATTTATCTATTGGTCTCACTGGGTGAATATCCTTGGGTTGTTGAACGTACAGTCTTCATTTTTGGCCAGCCTTGTAAGGGAAAACATACAGTAATGTTTGCTAATTTTGTAAAGACGATTGTGGTTTTTGAATGTTTTCTTTATATAATTGTAAAAATTTGATGTCTGCTTTGAATGTGACTGAGCTTGTATGTAATTATCGGTACTTATTTATTTATGTTCTCCCCGCGGACACGTAATTTTGTGGGAGATATCTTGAATTCTTGAGCTTTTGAATTCTGCAGTATGTACTTTATGCTGCAGCTCTAGGAACTATATCCAGTATTACTGCATTTTTATTTATTTTTCTTTATCGTGTCAATATTACTCTCCTGCTCGTAAAGCGGTGGATCAGCATGGTAAATTGAAGTTGGCTATATTTTTGAACTTGATAGAAGGCATTGATAAGAAACAGGGAGTTTATGAAAAATGTAATATGTAGAAACAACTCATTTTCATATCTGCTACACTGCTTTAAAGAGGGAAAGATGAGTTCAATGGGCCAGGCCTGTCGGGGCCGTTGGGCTGCAAAGTATCATGTAGGCTTTAGTGAAAAATGATCCAGAGTTGGCCGGCCCGTCTTGCATGGAAATAAACTTGTCAATCTGCTATTTTCTTTCCATTTCTTAATTATTCTTTGAAAATTGAGGTAAATGGAAAATAACAATTTGTGCTGCTCTTTATTTGGTTATGATGATGCATGATGTTACGTAGTCTATATGAAATTCGTAAACTAGAAAGGATTATGCTTTTTGTACATAAAAATGACACATAAGGGGTTACATAAAATGATGTGGAAGGAAAAAATTGGATGAAAAAGTTGACTGTGTTTTAAACTAGCAAATAATAAAGTAACATGTGGCAAGATATAACCAGTAATTTGTTTATGTGTGGTTATCATGATGATTATGTGGCAAAAATGTTTCACAATTATCTATTGTAACACTTGGGAAATTGATATAAAAATTTAAAGTGATACTATAGTAAGTAAATACATGTACTTTTTTCTTGATCGAGGTTTTGTCCCATTAAATTTTTGAAACGAGGTTTTTTGAGACAACCTCATAGTGTGGTCAATAAATAACGTATTTTTCTTTCGTTGGGATTTTTTTTAGTAAGGTTTTAACGATAGTATAATGAATAGTTATAGATGTCCATAACCTATAAGACATTTTACCATCAACACAACTCTATTGTTTCTATACACTGATATATTAGAAATTGTACGTGAAAATCCTAGATAGAACAATAACAATATCTATTTTTCTACTATGAAACATGTATAGATGATTTTTTTTACTGGAGATAGTGGCATTGATGACATATTTGCAAAAGATATGTAAGCCTCAATTCAAAGATAGTGGCATTGCTAATATTTAGAACTTGATTTGAATCAATCTAAAATTGTTCCAAAGGTATGTCTTTGCTCTAATAATATCTCTTTCATTGTTCATATTGACTTTAGTTGAAGAAAATATTTTATAAAGCCCCTTTTTGGCCCCTTTTTTATGGAAATGAAAATTGTAGGTTTTAACGATAGTATAATGAATAGTTATAGATGTCCATAACCTATAAGACATTTTACCATCAACACAACTCTATTGTTTCTATACACTGATATATTAGAAATTGTACGTGAAAATCCTAGATAGAACAATAACAATATCTATTTTTCTACTATGAAACATGTATAGATGATTTTTTTTACTGGAGATAGTGGCATTGATGACATATTTGCAAAAGATATGTAAGCCTCAATTCAAAGATAGTGGCATTGCTAATATTTAGAACTTGATTTGAATCAATCTAAAATTGTTCCAAAGGTATGTCTTTGCTCTAATAATATCTCTTTCATTGTTCATATTGACTTTAGTTGAAGAAAATATTTTATAAAGCCCCTTTTTGGCCCCTTTTTTATGGAAATGAAAATTGTTGGAATATATATATATATATATATATATATATATATATATATATATTTTAAATGAGTGGTTGAAAAAGAATAATTTTTTATTTATTTACGTGTAATATTATTTTATGAAAGATTGTGTGATTGAAAATAAGAGAGAAAAATGAAATGTAATGGAATGAAAATTAATGGGGGTCAAATGGGAGCAAAATTCGAATTTTAGTTAAATGTAAAATCTAAAATAATATAAAAAGTCAAAAAGCATTTAATGAGGATTAATATCAATGGATGATGTAGATTAAATTTATTTCAATAATTGATTTTATTCTCGTCTATTTAAGTAAATTTATATAAGGTTAAAAATATAATATCTTATTTTTTTTAAAGGTTAAATATACTCACACCACAATTTTTTATAAAAGGCTATATTTCAAATGCATGAAAGGTTTATAACATTTATACATTATCACATTTATGTCTTAAACTTTTTTTATCGCATTCTTATTCTCAAATTAATATAAATTGTTCCTGGTTATGGTTTCTTTCCAAAATTTTCTTCAAGATAGAGATTTACCCACTATATTTATGAATAAGCAACCTAAATAATAATACAAAAACACACTCAATATTCCATCTTCATTTTAAAGCGCTTTAATATTTTTGGAAGAAAATCATGATTAACAAGAAGATTGTCTACTCAATTAAATGTTAAAAATAAAAATATAACTAAAAAAAGTTAAGGATATAAGAGTGACAATAAATAAAGGTCATGACCTTTGATGTAATTAAAATATAATGTGAATATAATTAAATTTTTCAAAAGTTGATAGATATATAAGAACAGTGAATTGCGACTCCAATGATAATTTCAATAGTGTTTAAAACGATTGGATTATGTTGAACGACTATATCGCAATCTGGTTATCTGTCATTGAACCCCATATGGAGTCATTATTAATTATTATAATGAAATATGCTCTTTATTTTTTATATTATTTTATTTTCTCTTAATTTCGTAATAAACACGTTAGGCCTTTTGTTTGGACTCCATTAATTTTTAAACTGCATTTTTTTCTCCTTTTTCAACCACATATTTTTCAATAAAATAATATTTCACGTAAATTCAAAAAAATTCTTCTTTTTTAATTAAACATAATACTATTACAAAATATTTTTTTTTTTTTCGAAAGACTAATTATAACGGAGCACAAACAGGGGCTTGGTGTGAATATAATGACAATTCTAAAAATCTGATTTTAATCTATCAAACATGAGCATTATATTTACTTAAAAATTTAAAAATAATGTTTAACTGAAAAAGTTCAAATCAAATTATTGCTCACCACGATCAAGATTGTATCAACCGGTCCAACTGGAGAATGATTCGATTCCAATATTGCTCTATGACAATCTATCAATTGTCACCGCTTGACCTCTCTTGCTACCACGGTAGCACCTAGTGTGGGCAGCACCTTTCCCTCCCTCAATAACCGTCCACAAAATTATATGAAATTCCATTGACTTGGATGGGTTAATTTTACTATCGGCAACTGAATTTTACACTTTAGTGACTCTTTGGGTACTAAATTTCAATTTATTTCAAACTCGTCTATGAGTTTTGTTAAATATTTCATTCAAACCACGACTATGTTTGACATACATTTTATAAATGAATATTTACGTGTCCATGTGTCTAGTCATAGAATTTAACTAATCTAAAGGTGAAATAACTTGGCACATGAACATGGTGATTTTTCAATATAGAAGTCAAGTTGAATTAACGAATTCATGAAACTTTTTATGTACTAATGAATCGTATAAGTTAAAGTTCAATAGCCAAGATTATGTGGGTGTAAAGCTCGATGATCAATAAAATTAGAATTATGCCCCTTGTCACACTAGGGGAGGGGCCCACACCCATAAATGCGTGGGTCTCGCCCCATGTGAGGGGGATTGTACACCGAACTGTAAAATATATAGCATTATTAATAAAATTAACCTGATTTGTAAAAAAAAAAAAAAAAAAAAAAAAAAAAGTTAAACCCTAACTTTAAGGGTCCCCCACCACCCCTGCCCTGGAGCATCGTGAGGGAGATAAATCGCAGGTTATGCCTCCAAGGATACAGGGTGGAAGACTGCTTGTACACTTGCACTTACCCAAAAGCCAAATTCATATTTCAGGATTCGAACCCTTGACGCAGCAGCCTTAAGCAAAGCTGAATTTCTCCACCCTTCCCTTTTACCACTTGGAGATGTGCCCTGAGGGCAAATTAACCTGATTTGTAGTTACTACGTTGGATTGTTACAGGAGTAAATAAAAAACAGATAACAAGATATTTATTTGTGAGGTGGTTAGTTAGATCTCTGAAGAATTAAATGTGCGATCTCCAATTTATTCAAAGCATAACAACTTAGTCCCTAACACTTCATGTTTACTAAACTTGGGACTTTAACAATGATTTACGTCCATCGACCTTTAAAACATACTTTTCAAGAGTGTTAAGCGAGAAATTTTGTGCATTAAGTAATTTCCTTGAGAAATCATTCCAGATAATATTGAGAAAAAAAATTCAAGTCCAAACTATTGTGGAAGATAGGAAACTCGAAAGGGTTAATGGAGAAGGGAGGAGGAGTTTCGATGAAAGTTTTGCTATTTTGCTAATGTAATTATCATGAAACATTTTAACAGTTAAATCGATGAAACCGTCCATTAAGGACTTAAGTACTAAAACATGTTAAATGTGAAAATTCAAACGTGACAAAAAATATTGAAGACCTGTTTGATACATTTCACAATAAATAAATAAATAAATATTTATTTATTTTTAACCAAACCCAACTTATGACAGAAGTTTTTAGGCAGAACCAGATGGACCTGTCTAGATGTGATAAGACCTAAGTAATATATCTCCTGCCCAGGTAAGCAAATACAATGGGACAATAGATAGTGTGCCCTTTTAGCTAAATTTGGCTTTATTTAAGGGTGGACATGGTTCTTTCAAAAGAATTGAATCGAATCGTAAATTAATTTTTTTTTTAATAATATGGTTTATTCTAAGATATGGAACCAGGTCAAAATTAATTTGTTAAATGATAAATTTAAATTGAAACTTATCGTCATATATTAGGCCTAGTCGAAAAAATAAAAAAATCGATCAAACTAATCAAATCAAACCGACTCGGATCAGTTTGACACAAGTAATTGGTTTGATTTGATTTGATTTTATTTTATTTTCTTTTAAATAAAATCATGGTAGATTGGTTCGATTATGATTTGAAGTCTCAAACTCATGATAAGGTAAAATAAACATCAAACATTTAGCAAATGTAATTATAACTGTGGTGTAGGAGTGCGACTGTGTGTCTAAAAATGAAAAAGATAAAATTTAGATCTAGGGTTTAGTTGCTTTGTCTGATAGGTCATAAGGTAAAATGTAATGGTAAATTACATTTTTGTCCTTTCGTGCTTATAATTCTTAAAGTTGAATTTTTTAGTGTGGTTCAGTGATTTATAAAAGAAATAAATAAATAAATATACATTATATATATATATATTCAATTCTAGTTCTTGATTCTAAAAATAGAACCAAAACGAAATGGTTCAATTCTAGTTCTTGATTCTAAAAATAGAACCAAAACGAAATGGTTATTGGTTCTAAGAACCAAAACCATAATTTTTTTGCAAACCAGAACTAAACCGGGTTTGGTTCTAGTTTTGTCATTTTGTCAACTCCTAACTTTATTTATGAATTCCTTATAAAATTTAGGGTGTGTTTGAACCTTTTTTTTTTTTTTTTTTTTTTTTTTTTTTGCTTTGAAGAATGAGTTTTGTAATAGTGACTTTTTGGATAATGTATGATTAAAAAATGAAAAAAAAAATTGTAATAGCGAGTAAAAATGAGTTGACAAAAATTGGATTTTTATGTAATGGGGTTCAAAGAAGGGCTTAACTATGTCTTTTCTCATTTACTATTACTTATATGAAGAGATTCTCTTTGGACCTGTTCAAATTAACAACTTTGGCTTGTTTAGTTATGAAGATTAAATTATTATCTGCTGGGGGTTAAAATTAGATTTTTAGTAATTTTTTGTTGATAAAATGTGAGGGTGAAAAATTATTGGCCCAATGAAATATGTAATTGAAATTAATTATTAACTTTGAGTTTGATTAAAATCTAATCGCTACCAAACCAAGGGTTAAACAACATTTGATATTATTATATAATCATATTTATTATGTTTTTAAGCATGTCTAAAATGTACTAAGGAGTCAAAAATTATATTTAAACTTGTTTGGACAATTTTATGACAATGTTTTGTCTAACTATAAGAGTAGACAGTCCTAAAATAGATTCTTAGATGCTTTTTCATAAAAGCAAAAAGTCTGTCAAATCGACTATAAATATGTTTATATTAGGATTATACAGGGGCGTTGGGAGCCCATTTAGCTTTTTAAAGGTAAAGGAAACACACAATCTTTCATAAAATAATATTTGTGAGGTGGTTAGTTGGATCTCTGAAGAATTAAATATGGGATCTCCAATTAATTCAAAACATAACAAGTAAGTCCCTAACACTTTATGTTTACTAAACTCGGGACTCTAACAATGATTTACGTCCATCGACCTTTAAAACATACTTTTTAAGAGCGTTAAGCTAGAAATTTTGCACATTAAGTAATTTCCTTGAGAAATCATTCCAGATAATAGTGAGAAAAAAAAATCACTTCTTAAGTCCAAACTATTGTGGAAGATAGGAAACACGAAAGGATTAATGGAGAAGGGAGAAGGGAGGAGGAGTTTCGATGAGGGTTTTGCTATTTTGCTTCTTTTTTTCTTTTTTTCATTTCCCTTTCTTTAATTTTTTTTTTCAAAAATTAGGGATGTAATTATCATGAAACATTTTAACAGTTAAATCGATGAAACCGTCCATTAAGGACTCAAGTGCTAAAAAATGTTAAATTTCAAAATTCAAACGTGACAAAAAAATATGGAAGACCTGTTTGATACATTTCACAATAAATAAATAAATATTTATTTATTTTTAACCAAACCCAACTTATGACGGAAGTTTTTAGGCAGAAGCAGATGGACCTGTCTAGATGTGATAAGACCTAAGTAACATATCTTCTGCCCAGATAAGCAAATACAATAGGACAATAGGTAGTGAGCTCTTTTAGCTAAATTTGGCTTTATCTAAGAGTGGACATGGTTCTTTCAAAAGAATCGAATCGAATCGTAAATTAATTCTTTTTTTTTTTAATAATGCATTAATGGTTTAATCTAAGATATGGAACAGGCCAAAATCAAACCATTTAATTCTGATTTCATTACTTAATTTTGTTAAATGATAAATGTAAATTGAAATATATCGTCATATATTAGGCCTAGTAAAAAAAATAAAAATAAAAAATCGATCAAACTAATCAAATCAAACCGACTCGGATCAGTTTGACACAAGTAATTGGTTTGATTTGATTTTCTTTTAAATAAAATTATCGTAGGTTGGTTCGATTATGATTTGAAGTCTCAAACTCATGACAAGGTAAAATAAACATCAAACATTCAGCAAATGTAATTATAGTTGTGGTGTAGGAGTGCGACTGTGTCTAAAAATGAAAAAGAGAAAATTGGCTTGAGGTCCAGGATTTAGTCTGGCGAAACTGGGACAACTGGGTATCAAAAAAAAAAAAAAAAAAAAAAAAAGGAGAGAGAATTTAAATCTAGGGTTTGGTTGCTTTGTCTGATAGGTCATAAGGTAAAGTGTAATGGTAAATTACATTTTTGTCCATTTCGTGCTTATAATTCTTCAAGTTGAATTTTTTAGTGTGGTTCACTGATTTATAAAAGAAATAAATAAATAAATAAATAAATAAATATATATATATTGAGTTTGACTCTTAATTCTAAAAATAGAACCAAAACCATAATTTTTTTTGCAAACCAGAACTAAATCGGGTTTGGTCCAAAACTATTGAATGTATCATTAGTCGTATTTATATAACGTTGTTATAAATGTTAAAAAATTTAATTATAGTACAGAACCGAACGAAACCGAACCGATCCGAACCGAACCGAATGGAACCGAACCCGAACGGTTCCATAATTATATTTGGACCCGACGGTTCCATTTACTAGATATCCGAAAAGTTTGGTTCGGTTCGGTTCTAAAGAGAACCGAACCGAACCGACCCGCGCCCACCCCTATTTTTAATCATGTCTAAAACGTACTAAGGAGTAAAAAATTATATTTAAATTTGTTTGGACAATTTTATGAAAATGTTTTGTCTAACTATAAGAGTAGATAGTCTAAAATAATTCTTAGATGCTTTTCCATAAATACTAAAAGTCTATCAAATCGACCATAAATATGTTTATATTAGGCTTATACATGGGCATTGGGACCCCATTTAGCTTTTTTAAAGGTAAGAAAACCGCACAATTTTTTATAAAATAATATTATACGTAGATTAAAAAAATTATTTTTTTTAACCACACATTTTAAAAAAAATGATTTCAAACATTAAAATTTGAAAAAAAGGAGGCCAAACAGGGGCATATTATTCCCTGTGACTCTGTCCCGGAGCTCATGTTTATAAATATTGAAATAATTTTTTGTTCACGCATTTCAAAAAGTTATAAACAGTACTGTTTGGCTCTTATTTTGTGAAAATAAAAATTGATAAAATAGTGTTTTTTGAAAAATGAGTAGTTGAAAAAGAATGAAAAATTTTCGATTTACGTGTACTATTATTTTATGAAAGATTGTGCTGTTAAAAATATGAAAGAGAAAAATAAAATATAATGGAATGAAAATTAATGAAAGCCAAATGAAGCGTAGTTAATTATTACTTATTTTTATTATTATTCAAAGTTTGTAAACACTTCACACAAAGGTGCTTGTTTGTATAGATTTTCAAATAGAACAGAGTATGGGGAATAATTTTTTTAGGAGAGATTCCTTATCAATACGTGTCATTGATTGATGACATTGATAACCCAATCAAATCAGCTGACTCATACAGAATATAAAAACTTTAAAAATGTCATATACGTACATCCAAAGCTAAAGCTGTTGTGCCATTTTCGGTGGTATCTGCTCACCAGCCACATTTACATGCCCACAACCTTCTAATAGAATAATACAAACGCTCCTCGGGACATAATTCAGTGATGTAAATGACAGGAGTGAGATTATCTCAAATCTTGTTAGCAGTCGCAGTGTGGGAGTTTGATTCTTGAAACATGGAATTGGACTCCTTGTAGGCGCAGTGTACAGATAGCTCTTGGTCACTAGCCTGCTCGAGCACATCCCGCCATTTACCTCCCTCACAAAACTCTAGGAGTGAGGTGGTGGTTGCCCTTAAAGTTGGGGTTCAACCTTTTTTTTGAATAATATAAACAACCATTCTACAGTTACACTTTTTTTCATACATTTTTCACAGCATACACACATACAAGTGGGTGGAGTCCACGATTAAAATAATCGTGAACTCCACCTTTGTGAAGAAGTGTGAAAATTGATGTAAAAAAAATGATATACAAATAGCATTTTTGTAATACAAATTAGGTTAAGGCTCCGTTTGAGCTCTTTTTTTGAAAAAATACATTTTAAATAGTGATTTAACATCATTTCAACATACACTCTTTCAATAAAATAGTATTGTATGTAAATTCAAAATTTTTTCTTATCCTTCAAACACATATTTTCCATCAATACACCATTCAAAAATGCATTTTTATAAAAAGAATGGAGCTCGTGCTAAATTTTATTGGGGAAAATTGTGATGGACTCCCCAACCTTTTGAGGCAATGTGGAAACAAATCTCCAATTTTTAAATTTGAGGTTTTTGCTCCCTTAACCTGTATAAATATGTGAGTTTGGATCTCACATAACAAAATTCATTATTTGACCATTTAAAAGTTCATTTTATGTTAAAAAGAAAAAAGAAAAGGAAAGGAAAGGAAAACAATCATACCATTATGTTTAAACAAAAAAAAAAAAAAAAAAGAGAGAGAGAAAAAAGAAAGGTTTTTCCCCCTTGTACAGGGTTATTTTGTACAAGGGCTGTGGTTCAAAATGAAAATAAACATCGATCAATCCACCTCGCAACCACCACCTTCCAGCAAGAGCCTCCATTTTATTGTGTCATCGCCACTTGCTGCCCTCACAAGCGAAAATCCACCACCCCTTAAAAAATTAAAATTGCCCACTAACGTCGAAAACTAGGGCTTAAACAAAACTCTCGAATCGAACTGGACCCAAATCAAATTGAGCAGTTCTTTTTAAATTAAATACACGAATATGTATCTGAATCTAGAATCAACGAGTTTGGTTTGGTTCTTGGTTCTAGACTAAAGACCTAATTTCCGTAATTTTTAATATTGAATTAGTCAAATTATTTTAATTTATTGTAAGTAAATTTATCAACTAATTAATTCAACCTAAAATGTCTTTTTCCTATTTCATTTGCCAACTAATTAATTTAGCCCAAGCTCAAAATATGATCTTCCTATTTTCAAATTTCCAACTCAAGCCCAATTTAATTAAATTGACCTATAATTTTTCCAAATCTCTCATTTTACCATAGTGCTATTTCTTTCATTCTGGAGAAATCGAACTGAAAGCTTAGCTGCGCCTCTTTTCATCGTTGTGAGCTCGTTACCTTCCTTTTTCTGTGATTTTATTAGTTAAATCTATAACGAACTCAACAAATAGATGCCAAAAATATATCATGAGATTAGATTACATTATTTTGTAACAGTTAAGATTGAACATGTCATTAGTTGAATTAATGTATTATTATTATAGTAAATATTAAATAATTTAATTAATGTACGAAATCAAAGAACTAAATGGAATCGAACTGTATCGAAACGATTTGAACGAAAACCAAACCCGTTTGACTCCATAATTAAATCTGGATCCGATGATTTTATTTACGAAATACTTGAAAATTGGGGTTTAATTCAGTTCAATCGAACCCGAGTTGGACCATGTCCGGCCTTATTGAAAACCACAAACCAAATTGAAAATATACCGTCTCTAACCCCATCCACCTATTAAACAACAACCTCTCATATATTATAGTCACATCTAATGAAAAAAAATTCAAAAGCAATTAGTTATTGGCCTTACCATAGCCTTGAGCTGGATCGTAAACTCAAATCCATCAAAATCTCATAATTCAATATTTTCATTCTTCTAAGTAAAACCCTGAAATAAGTTGAATGCTAAATCAAACCCAAAAATAATCAAATGTTAAATGCTAAGTTAACATGATTTTATCAGTCATAACCTAATATTGAAATTAGTATTGGGTATTTTACATTAATAAAAAGTGCTGAAAATTGTTGAATATATGAAGCACATTGATGAGACGAACAATGTGCTTCACAAGGAAAAGATACCACTTTTAAAGATTGGGAAACTGCTTCCAAATTCACATATCATAGGTTGAAAAATCATAATATAACTTTTAAAGATTTGGGAACTGATTCAAAAGGTTGAGAAGTGCAATCCTAATTTTTCCAATTTTTTGTGTACCGAAATTTCTATTGAGATTTTTTGTTTACTTTGGTTATAAATAAATATCATTGGATCTAAAAGTTTACACCTTTAAAAAAGAGAGAACCTTAAGGTCCTATTACGTTCCTTTTTTTATTATTTTTTCTTTTTTTTTAAATCTTGTTAGATGAACAAACATTTCATAAGCAATTTGAATTTAAATTTTAATTTTTATCTACCACAATAACATATTTGGTATTATATTTAGAAAATCAAAAGCAAATATTGCTTACAAAGTTGGAGTTATTTTCAATTTTGGTTATTTACTTTCAATATTAATTACCTTGCTAGCCTCCGTCTTCTGTCAATCGTACTGTCCTACATGGTGCAATCATTGAATGGGAGAGTCACCACCTCATTGTGTGGCCCACCCTCACCCAATGAAGTGAGGCCATCTCGTCCGGTACGACCTTCTCATCGAAATTTTTCTCTTGTCAATCCCCATTTTTAGGTGCATATGTCACATATTCATATCGTGGTCACCAAATTTTGAAACTTATGGATAAATTTCGCCAGTTGAACTGCACTTTATTTTTGAACACAATTTTTATTTTCAAATTGTAGTCACAACAAAATTAGAATAGATGGTATATGTAATTTGAAAAATGATGACATGCGAGATTGCTGTTAATTTATACTTATCACTACATGGCGAATAACAGGAGCAAAACCCTTGTTTGAGTTACATTATTTTCATAAGAATGTATTTTTTAATAGTGTGTTGATGTGAAATGTGCGGTTAAAAAATAAAAAAAAATTTAAATTTACGTGTAATATTATTTTATTAAAAATATGTGATTGAAATAATGTCAAATCACCATTTAAGAATGTGTTTTTTTGAAAGAACGTAGATCAAACATGGCCTAGCAGAATGACTAATAGTTATGATTATGATAAATTATAAAGTCTAAAGATCTAATTTAAATTTCAATGGAATGTTAATGACCAAGAATATTATCCACTAAATTGGAATTAAAAAAATTCAAAGGCCAACAACATTTTCCGTTTGGAAGTGATTTTAAGAATTGATTTTTTGACCGTTACAAGAAAAGTGGGATCCACATGTGAGAGAAGAAGTTAAATATGATGACTGAAATAATAAAATAACGATAAAAAAATCAATTTTTTGGAGAAAAAAATCGCTCCCAAACATACCCTTAAGTCGTAAAACCGCTATTCGAAGAAGAATAAAGATTAAAGAATCTGTGGGTCCCACGAGGCCACTAGAGGCCGCGGTACAAAAGTCAAATAGATTTCAAGTCCCAAATGGTACCCAATTCGTACGTACTTGCGCTTTATTTCAGAACCAGATTTTTATTCTCAGGTATAAACTCCCCTAGTTATCACAAATTCCATACCCGTAAGGGGAAGGTCTTTTCTCACACTTATGTGTCTCTCTCTCTGAATAAATGCTTAATCTTTAAGTTGATCTAGTTACTTGCATATTCGACTGTATTGATCAAGTTCTATGGACTGGGAATGGCTATGGGAATTCTTGGAGGGTATGATAAAGCCGGTGGCGGCACTGGCGGTGGTGCTGGTAGCGGTGATATTGTCGTATTTTCAGAAGCTTGGTTTGGAAGGTGAAATGGCTTATTCTGTATTCAGGGCTTTTCTTCAACTATCCGTTATTGGGTTTGTTCTGCAGTTTATTTTCACTCAGAAAAATGCTGGATGGATCGTTCTGGCTTATCTTTTCATGGTATATGTGGTCTCTTTCTCTCTGATTTGATTGTTTTTCATCAAGTGATCCTCTCATAGCAGTTATCTGAATCTGAAATTTGAAATCTGAAATCTGGCCAGTAACCTTTGACTTTAAATTTATCATTTTTCATGTATCGTATGAACTGTTAATCAGTTACAATCATTTAATTATTATAGCAGTGCCTTCGAAATTTCCTTAAATAGGAATGAATGAATTGTTTATTATCTGTCACGCCTACTTGCGTTTGAAAATTTTAAGATGATATATGGATATGTTCTTGTTACATGGTCCCTGTTTGGTCAAGATTTAAATCAGATTTTTTTTTTTACGAAAGTTGATTAAATATGTGGTTAAAAAGTCATGAGATCCATGAATTATGTGATTAAAATTTATTGTTGTCTTTGACTTTAATAAAAATCTATATTAAAACCAAACGAGGGCATACTATTCTACACCTGACTTTTCTCAATTTTATTACTCTGATTTCACCCAGAAATTACGCGTATTCTCTAGTAGTTTAAACGTTTAGATAACATAGTTTGGTTAATAGATTGATCGTGAGTACGATCGTTAAAATGTTACTTTCTAGAACCTAATCATATTTGTACACTTTCGCCCTTGATTACGATATTCTTACTGCCGAAGTACATTTATGTTCGTTCTTGTATCGTGGAGCACAAATATTCAAACTAATATAAAAGATTTACAAGGTAACCATTTTTTAGTACAAGAGATGTTAAGACAACGTCGTACTCTTTTTCACCATTATGGTGAAAGAGAATTTTTTTCGCGCTTTGCTCGTTCTTAGAATGATTTCTGATTATTATTCCTCTCTTCGTGCTGTTGCAGGTTTCCGTTGCTGGTTATACAGCAGGTCAACGTGCTAAACATGTACCTCGAGGGAAGTACATTGCAGGGGTGGCCATTCTTGGCGGATCAGCAGTTACCATGTTCATGCTAGTCATTCTAAAGGTCTTCCCTTTCACCCCCCGGTACATAATCCCTATTGCCGGGATGATGGTCGGGAATGCAATGACAGTGACCGGGGTTACAATGAAGAAACTCCGGGATGACATCAAGATACAAATGAATCTGGTAAGTCATGGAGAAAACAGTCTTCAATACAAGCCAATTTTCCCAAGAGTGCTTATTTGTGAACACTTTCCAAACTTTCTACTTATGTTTCTGTAGGTAGAGACAGCACTTGCTCTTGGGGCTACTCCTCGTCAGGCAACTCTGCAGCAGGTGAAGAGGGCACTGATCATTGCGCTTTCTCCGGTCTTGGATAATGCCAAAACTGTAGGCCTAATAAATCTTCCTGGTGCCATGACTGGGCTTATAATGGGAGGAGCTTCTCCTTTGGAAGCCATTCAACTTCAGATTGTGGTAATGAACATGCTAATAGGGGCTTCAACTGTTAGCAGCATTTTGTCGACATACCTCTGTTGGCCAACCTTTTTCACCAAAACTTATCAGCTTGAAACAAATGTATTCTCTCTGGATTGAGGTTTGCGACGTCATATCTAAATTGTGCTGATAACGAACCAAACCGAAAGAGAGAACGTCATTTCGAAGTTGTATTATATATTTCTTTGCGTTTTTACTAAGTAAATCCAGTCCCTTTCGATTAGCCTCACAGAACGGGATAAAAATATTGCAACAAGGATTTTCACCTATTTACCATTGTGATTCTAATTTCAGACCTCATTTTTGAGGAACTAGCGTCTATAAGCACGACGTTTCTCAATAAAGTACTAACAACAATAGGATACACATCCCTTGTTAGCGTATTTGATGCCGGAGAATTATTTAATGGATAATCAAACAAGCTGAGAGCCGTTTCACATGACCAATTGTTGCCAAATGATGTTACTGACAGAATTCTTTGGTGCATTGTAGTTTTGATCTCAATAGAATGAAATTTCAAAGTTAATTGAATCAAAACAAAAAATAACTCGCACAAACTTTCAACACAATGTGTTTTAATATGCCTTCACTAAGGCTCATGGGGACTCACTGCCTCTTGGAGAGCGTCCATTATCGTCATCGTCATCGACGGGGCTCCTGTCATCCCTTGGACTGGGGCTGCATTTCTGCCCATTGCCCTCGTAGGGGCTCTCATCGTACCTCCTAGCAGCTGGGCTATCCAACGCAGGAGGACTTTTGCTTGACTCCTTGGGACTTTGACTATACGTTTCTTGATCTAACACAGATCCCTGTCTCTTGGGACAAGGGCTTCCTCTCTCTTTTGGGCTATCCCTATCAGGTGTCGGGCTGCGTTTCCTTGTCTTGGAGGATGGACTGCGTTTCCTTAGCTTTGGACTTCTGCTGGAGAAAGGACTTCTCGATCTCCTTTCTTCATACTCGGCAACTCGTTTTCTAGAAGGGGACCTTGATGGGCTGGCAACACATACAAGTGAGGAAACAGCAAGAAAAGTAGGGACTCTTCAATACTACATTGTCGGATTATCCATCAAACAATGAGAATCCAACATAAAGACCATTATTTACTAGCAAATGTAACCAGAAAATTTTCTTAACATAGTATTAGAGAATAAAAAATACCAACAATACAAACCTGTAGCTACGGCTTCGGCTGAAACTACGACTCCTACTTCTTCCACGACGAGAACATGATCTCACAGGTGAGCTGGAGCAACGCTCACCACGGCTGTTGTTTCATTATCACATAAGTGAATAAAAAATAAGATACAACTGTACCAAAATATGCTCATGCAAAACAAACAGAGAAAGAGATGCAAAAACTGGTACATCTACCAGCATATGACAAAAGAAATAGAAGATTGTCCACAGAAGTGACTGTAGACTCTTGACGCAAGTACCTGAGCTTCTTAGGACTGTTCTGGCAGTTTCTTTCTATGTGACCTCTTTCCCCACAGCGATAACAAGTATTCTTCCAGTCTCCAGATTTGCAATCTCGAGCCCAGTGACCCTCAATGCCACAATTGAAGCAGCGTCCAGAACCAGGATCCAGACCCCTGCCTGCATTCTCTCTAGCTCCTCCAGGTCCACGCGGCGCCTAAACTCGTGTAATGCAACATTAGTAGGAAATTTTTATAAATCAGAATAGACAAAACCGCTGAAAAGAAATTGACAGGAAGATCATAATCAGAATGACACCTGACCTGTAAAATAACATATACAATTCAGGAAAAGTTCACTAAGAATTGATTGGCCGCCAGAAAGGGGGGCGGGGGAATCCTTCCCATGCATTAGCTAACCCATGTACACAATACATAAACAGTAACAAGTTTTGTTCGTCAACCTCGACTTCGTTCCAAAAAATTCTGAGACCCACTACTCTAGTCTTCAAATAAACATATTCTTAGCAGCAGTATCATTCTAAAGTAAGTGAAGTTTTGCTTTATCATATGCATGTCTATTGACTAGGATGGAAACATATCCAGATTTAACAAGATCACGACACTGACTTGAGAATTTAATTTTCTGGTATTATTTGGTATATTGAACAATTAATTGTAATGCTACAATTGACAACATTGTAAATATACTGGAGGCAATGAGTAGCATAATTTCAAGTGAAACTTGATCTATCCTCTTCCCCCAAAGACAAGTGTAATTGAGACATATGTAATTGAGCTACGAATCAACAAATTCACCTATATTTTATCATTTTAGAACACAAAAAAATTGACCAAACATTCAATTGCGTTTCCAGAGGGAGCTCACTATCCTGAAGTCTAGTTTTTTAATAATTCCAATATCTACATTTAAAGTCTTCACGTTAAGGCAACCATTCCGAACATTGTGACGAGTATTAAATAATAAAGTAGAAGCTAAAATTTTTACTCACTCCCTTGGCAATTTCCACAACAACACGATGTCCATCAACTTCTCTTCCATTCATACTATATCTTGCATCATCAGCATCCCGTGGATCACTAAACTCCTAAGAAATGAGATAGATACACCAAAACAAACAAGGAAACCATAGTTCTGTAATATGACAAATACCACATCTCCTTAATGGATAGATGAGAGAGAGAGAAAATATAATCAAAAGCAAGTAATAGAGAAATGATACATACAACAAAGGCATAATCTTGCTTCATGTCCACATCCCGTACTCTGCGGAAATGGTTTCCAGAAAAGTAATGGTATCATAACTTGCACAAGTACTGGAAGTGTATGAAACTTGCCCCTCAGGACCAACTAAACACCAGTTTGATTATTGCAAATGCCATAGAAACATGTAAAGACAGTATAGAAAGAATCGCCAAAGTCTCCTAATAATTTGCAATATATTCCACCAAGTCAGGCAAAGTCCACCCTCTCACCATTGACCACCAGGTCAGGCAAAGGATCAGAAACCTTCAACACAATCATACAAGTTAAATTCAAATGCACCTATAGCACATTGCTCCATCACAAATAACATGATGAAGAAGATATCCCAGCTAAAGCCATGCTTGGGAAGAAACAATATTCTAACTTGTAGGGAAGACTCGAACTCTACATTGATAGGACTCTTAGTAGGAATACTTGGTAGAAGTACCAACTAAAGCCTCTAGACTTGATATGTTATAGTGAGGTGAAAGTTTAACACTGTAATCATGGTACAACATAGCATTTTCTGAAGAGAAAGTAATATTTGTCAATCAAGAGAGAAGAGTCGCTTTACACTAATAAAGAAAGGACATCTTTCTGAGATTGATTTATTACAGATGACAAAGGTAAGAAAGGACAATAGAAAAACATTTTTGAGAAAAATTGCTCTGAAGGAGACTGAAATTGACACTCCATTAGAAAAGGTCGTTAAAACTCCAGCTACACCTTGGTAACAAATAATGAGTTGAGAAACATCTTCCCCTATGGACTGTTAAAAAGATAAATATCAAGAACAAACTACAGTTATAATATCAAATTCTTTTCTGGGACAAGTATTCAAATGGTAATCCTATGAACAATAACCAGTTAAGCTTGATAAATTGCCATAGAGCTAAACTAAATAATTTGGCACTCGTAAAATGGACAAGGATTGTCATAGGAAATAGCAAATGCAAAATGTGAGGTAGAATAAGCAGTGCCAAAAGATTGCACTGCAAGGCAGTACGCCAGGTGATTCAATTACCTTCCATATCTACTGAAAATGTGATCCAGATCACGAGAACGAGTCCTTCTAGACAAGTGACCAACATAGAGGCGAGTGTTACTGCCATGTCGACGAGACATTTTAGTTCTGCATCATCAAATTGCATCAGCAATTAAAATAATTACAAAAAACATGATGTAGACTGATTTGATCAGATAATGTTTTGAGATAGAATGAAAATGAATAAGAGCAAACAGTAAAGATATAATATCCACAATTCAGATAATAGTAACTTTCACATGTGTGCCACTGTGGACATTTAGATGCACCCAAGACAAAGATCAAAGTTAACTTCATTAACCACCAAGTATTCTCCTGTCAAGATTCCAGAACCCATTCCCTAATGTTATGTATGAAGTGGTCAAGAACTCCACTAACATTTTCAAAATCCAAATAAATAACCTGGGTAAAAGGATAAAAACCCTTGGGCAGTTCAATTCTTTTAAAAAGCTAAAACTTCATGCTAATGCAAGAAAAGACTCGGCTAAATCAATTCCGAATCTGGACACAAACAGACGCATGCTCCATACAAATAAATCGGAATACTGAGAGAATGAGAACTATAAAATTTCCCAATTGATAGAACATAATAGCTTAAACAAAATTAATCCCAGCCATTTGACATTAGGGAAAAAAAAAACCAAAATTCAACCGAATTCAACCTCGCCACCAGTTCGTACGTAATATCGAAGCATATAGAAAAACTCTACAGATTTGAAACGGTTCGCCATTAAAAAAATCATAGATTTATAGCACAGATTCTGTCGACTGTATGCTTCAATTTCCTATTTCGTATATTTTGGAAAATGTAAAAGATTTACCTCGAGCGAATTTCCAAAACGCTGTTGACTCCAACCCTAATTTTTTTAGTTTACAAGTCGCGTTTGTATGTGAAGTCTTTCGTGGACTAACACCAACGAAACAGCTGAATTCGTCGGTCATAACATGTTTCCATAAACAATTGTGATACACACTCTCCCCTCACACAAGGGGCCCACGTTCTTTTTATTGGGTGTAGGCCCCCTCGTGTGAGGAATGTGTACACTGTCAATGTAGGTGTACAAATAACAAAATTCTTCCATAAAATAAGCTTTGGACGAAAAATATGAGTAATGACTTAGCCCATGTTAGACCATAATTATTTTTAATTTTTTTATATACTCGATTTTAACTGTACATTCATACAATAAAATATTCTGCATATAAACTCAAAACTTATTCTTACCTATTAATCAAACATTCTACTAAAAGTCATTATTCAAAATTATATTTTTCCCTAAATAATGATTTTCAAACATACAAATAACATTACTTGTACACAATAATGTACAAATAACATTACTCTTACATGTACATAGATGTGCTGAAATATGGGTGGGTCAAAATTTCTTCAACCAAATAAAAAAAAAAAATCCAATCTCGTTTTTACACCTCATCCGCGTGTAAATCATTATGTAACTCTATTTTGTACAGTAGCATTATTCTATTTTTAACGGATGTGGCAGTGTCGTTTATTCATTGGACATTATGCCTTTTTTTTGAGTCACATTATTTTTCATAAGAATGTATTTTTAAATAGTGTATTCATAAGAAAATGTGTTGTTAGAAAATAAGGAAAAATTTTGAATTTGCGTGTAATATTATTTTATTGAAAAATATGTTGTTAAAATGATGTCAAATAACTGTTTAAGAATATATATCTTTTAAAGAATGTGACTCAAACATGGCCTATAAATTTATAGCAATAGTCCTATTATCACATAAACTGAAATTGAACTCCATTTAGGGATGGACGAGGTCAAATTGGGCCCAATTGACACCGTAATCAGCCAAGACGATTTGGGAATATTGGAGCTCAATTCGATCCTACAAAAATCTGAAACCAAACAAACCTAAATTGAATCGGTTTGGGCTTCTAGTTTGTGAAGAACATTAGTATTACTTAAGCCCTTGTTTGAACCCCATTTTTGCAAGAATGCATTTTTACAATCTTATTTTCAACCACATATTTTTTTATAAAATAATTATACACGTATTTCAAAAAAAAATTCCTTACTTTTTAACTATACATTCTCCAAAAAGCTACTATTCCATAATGAATTTTATCCCAAAAAATGGGAATTAAACAGGGGCTAATTTGACTATGTTTGTGAAGAACAATAATATCTATTGACAAGAAGAAAACAATCTTTTGGTGACTACCTTCAAGATATTGAACAGCAATATCTCTTGCAGCCAAACATGAAACAACATTATTAAAATTCTTCAAATAAATCGATTGATTAGAAGAAGAGAAAAAAATGATGTTTATCTCTATTTACCAATTTTAAAGCGAAAGTCCAATCTCCAAACAAATTGAGAGAAGATGACAGGATTGAGAAACGACTAGAATTACTAACTCATGATAGTATTTTACGAGAGACATAGGAGAAGTGGTGATTAGCAAGTGACGAGGACTAGGGTTCTCCATTTTCTTTTTGAAATGAGACACACGAGAGGCAAAGAGGCAATTGATATTAGGTAATTAGTTTTTTTTTTTTTTTAGATGTTTTGATTTTTAATTTCAATTAAAACTTGAACTTTAAATGAATAAAAAAATTAATAAAAATGAAAGGGTTGGGTTCGATTGAGAATGGCAAGGGAGACGAAATTCCCAAACTCCGTTTATAAATATATTATTTAAATACTGTTTTTACATACAAATATAATTATATAAATAATTTCATTAATAGATCCTCGATGGATTGGAGAATCTTCACACCTTGATCAGTCCTAGGTTCGGGTTGTTCTAATTGGAATGGTGGCTTAACCCTAGATAATTTTATTAAATTGAAATGGTGAAATTGTGCCATTTTGAGCACAAAGAATGTTGTGCTGATTTATATAGCTAAGTATTTCATAATTTTTTAAAATACTCATCAAACACACAAATTTTGACTTAAATGACTAAGGGTATTTATAATTCATATAATCGGTATTCTAGAAGAAAAGATTAATCTAAGCATGAGGTATGAATGAAAAGTCGCACATATAAGGAAGATGTGAAAAAGACGATTAACTTTATTTTTGAGCACCTAATGCGAGCTTAGGTGTGAGGAGTTCGAGTCTCCTTATTTTTCTAACTTTTTATGTTTAAAGTAAAATTAATAATAATAATTGAAAGCAGGAGTGTTACAACGTACTAGCTTCCCTTTACTCCATAGGGCCTTTCATCAATTGCCAAGTTTGGTAGCGCAAAATTGACTAGGCTTCGCCAAAAGGCCTCATCTCTAAAAGCTCGGCTTGCGAAGCGTCCTTGATGTGGTAGGATTCAAAACCTTGCCTCGCTCTTGTGACAATCTTACAAGGCTTAAATCTCCAATCATGAACT
The DNA here is from genome assembly GCF_002742605.1 of Olea europaea var. sylvestris. Classification (NCBI taxonomy): domain Eukaryota; kingdom Viridiplantae; phylum Streptophyta; class Magnoliopsida; order Lamiales; family Oleaceae; genus Olea; species Olea europaea. Next base: position 2,988,279 of record NC_036256.1, on the reverse strand, counting down.
GTTTAGAGCAAGTTTGGTTTGTGTTTTATTTTTCACAGTTTATTTTGAAATTGTTAAAAACTTGTTTGTTTGTTATTTTGAGAAATTATTTCTCAACAGAAAATTAAAAAACACTTTTTGTTTGAAAAATTGTTTTATCAAATCTTATTCCATAAAAATTGATTATTCAGCAAAAATAGAATAATTTTATATTAATATATTATTAAATAATATATATTTTAAAGTTGATAGATTTTACAATATTTTTTTCTCTACAAAAGAAAAATAAATAATAAATTGAATTCAAAATACAGAGAATAAAAATAAAATTTAAAAACGTGGACTCAGAATATTTTTATTTATGCTCATTTAATATATTTTCAAATTGTTCAATCATCTACACGTGTTTTATATGAATTTGAGTCCGGTTTTGAGCCGGGCGTAGCATGATTGGAATTCTATTTGCTTCCCCTTCTAATTTTCCAAATTCGTAGTTCTGTCCAGAGTGCTCCGCTCTTCATTCATAGCTTCGGTTCGCTTCGCTTCGTTCGGGTTAGGTTTTTCTTCCTCATCTCTCTGGTGTGCGCGTGATACATATACACACACACACGTTCGTTTCTTACGGGAGTGTGTTTTTGAAATTTAGGGAAACTGGCTTTAACAATTTTCAATTCACGATTCCAATTAATGTCTGAAGCGGTTGAATTAATTGACTTTGAAACCTTTATTTGATTTTTTCAATTAATTCAAGAATTGACGATTGGAGATAGTAAAATACACAATTGTAAAATGAAACCTGCTTTTGTTTGGTACTTGGTTCGTGTCTTGTGCTCGTAAACAATCCTCTATTTAATTTGGTTTTCTACCTTCTAATTTCCCAAATTCGTAGTTCTGTCCAGAGTGCTCCTATTTTCTCGATCGCTACCTGCTCTTCATTCAAAGCTTCGCTTCGTTCGGGTTAGGTTTTTCTTCCTCATCTCTCTGCTGTGCGCGTGATACATACACACACACACACACTCGTTCGTTTCTTACGGGAGTGTGTTTTTGAAATTTAGGGAAACTGGCTTTAACAATTTTCAATTCACGATTCCAATTAATGTCTGAAGCGGTTGAATTAATTGACTTTGAAACCTTTATTTGATTTTTTCAATTAATTCAAGAATTGACGATTGGAGATAGTAAAATACACAATTGTAAAATGAAACCTGCTTTTGTTTGGTACTTGGTTCGTGTCTTGTGCTCGTAAACAATCCTCTATTTAATTTGGTTTTCTACGGACTTTTTTCTGTACTTTTATTAAGCTAATCTAATCAGTGCAACGATTGCACCATTCCTGCTGCCCTATTTTAGTATATAGCTGGTGACTACAACCTTCTTGCGGTGAATTATCTTGTATTTGCCGGCAAATATGTATTATAAGATATGAAGATGAAGGAAACGTATCAAATATACTGTCATGCATATCAAGCTGTATTCAAAAACTTTAAACCTTATCGATCCCGGTTGGATAATATTTTCAGAGCATGTAAAACCCATCCAGACAGCAATACGCATTATAGAATACGCATGTTCAGTAATTCTATGATTGTTTTATGGTTATTTTTTCCACTACAAAAAATAACACTGTGAACTTAAATAAGTGTGAAAAACCCAATTGTATACATGATTAGGCTGTTAAAAACTTAATTGCAGCTTAAAATTATGGATTTTGTTGATAATCTAGGAGAATATAATATACCAATTGGATCTTGCTATATGTACTTCAGGGATTACCTAATAGGTTACATAATGCCGTGCGTCACTTTACCATTTGTTAGTTCAAAACATAGTCAACTTTTTCATCCAACACATCATATTATGTAACCCCTTATGTACAATTTTAATGTACAAGTAGCACAATCCATATCAATTTAGCCACTATGGGCAACCTACGACATTAGTAATATAATTGATTGTGTTGATAAAATTATGAACTTACAATAACATTGATCGGTGGACATGAACTCAATCTTGCAATTATGAAAAACTTGTCAACTTTGAGATTTCTGAAGAGTATCTGTTAATTTTGCTTTTTAGATCATGTAAGTGCATTTATGTTAATAATGTCTTGTATTTGAATATTTTTAGTTTTTTTTCCCATGGATAATTCTGTTGCAGAGTAACTGTGGATTTTGTTTTTATTACTTTATCCCGGATTATGGAGTTTTGCTCCATTATTTCACATGATCAATGGAATACCATTTCCAGTTAGATATTTACTCGTGTTGATTAAATATAAGGGTAAGTTTTGCTGGAATTAATGCAAATCTTGATGTACATTTATTTGCTCTTGAGGATTGTATCTTAGTTTTTTTGTTTATATTTACTCCTGTAATGGTACTTTTGATGACACGTTATTATAAGTTCCAAATCTTTTTTCAGGATCCTTAAAGGGAAGTTCAAGATGCTACAAAATGTTCCACATCAGATTGTGCAATCTCCAGCCAGGCTAGGCCTGCCAAATCCCAATTCACCATCTCTTCAAAACCCGACACCTCCTAAATTCACCTCCCAAAGCTCACCATCTCTCAATCCCCATCAATCCTCAAATCAGTCAAGCGCAACTTATGTTTCCTCAACACTCCTTCCTCTCCTCCCGCCTCTCCCTAGAGCTCAATCTCTTCTCCTACGAATGGGATCTCTTGCCTCGAAACTTTTTGAAGTCTCGCCCAATAGATCTCATTGGCTCAGTGCCTTTCGAGGTTCCCTTCCCTCCTTTTTGTCTTCCCAAACCCAATCCTTGGCACCTACTCCACCAGACTCATCTCCTTCATCCATCAAAGAAATCATTGCCCAGTTCACAGCTCTTCAAACTCAACTCTTTGAAGCAGTCGCTGAACTCCAAGAGATTCTTGATCTTCAAGATGCTAAACTGAAGCTTGCTCGTGACATCTGGTCCAAAGATTCCACGATTCTTGCTTTTGCCAATAAACTTAAAGAGGCTGAGCGAATTCTTGATATTCTTGTAGATGATTATTCTGATTATCGCCGCCCTAAACGATCAAAAGCGATTGAAAATGCAAAAGATTCTTCCACAACTACTGTGGCAACTCAGCTGAAATTATCAGATATATTGTCCTATGCCCACAGGATAAGCTACACAACTTTTGCACCTCCAGAATTCGGTGCTGGACAGGCTCCTCTCCGGGGGGCACTTCCTCCTGCTCCACAAGAGGAGCAGATGCGCGCATCACAGTTATATAACTTTGCCGATCTCGATATTGGTTTATCTAAAACAGATGAAGGTAAAGAGAAAAAAATTGATCCATTCATTGAAACCCCAACTGCACAGCCATCCGAAAGCAATCCACTGGCGAATCTTGCAGCAATTCCGGGTTTGCTTCCTCCAAATATTGTGGTACCATCAGGATGGAAACCTGGGATGCCTGTGGAATTGCCTACTGATCTGCCAATTCTTCCTCCACCTGGGTGGAAGCCTGGTGATCCAGTCGCATTGCCTCCGTTTGATTCCCTTCCGGTTCCACCAAGGGCGGAGGAGCAACAACCAAGATCTATCCCTCCTCCAGGCCTGACAAAGGTACCAGAGTCGATACAAGTCCGGCACGTTCAGCTTGACATTGAGGATGACAGTAGTGATTATAGCAGTGATGTAGCCAGCTCTGACAGTGAAGGTTGAAGCTTGGTTGGATCTCCTCAAGGTTATTGTCTCTTTCATGATGGGTTACATGAGTTCACTTTCGTTCTTTGAACAAAATGAAACCGCATCTTGGTATTACTCTTGCATGTCATTTTGCAACTTCATTTGCAAAATGTTCATTTTCTTTCTATAAGAACTACCAGCAATATTGATTATGGTGATATGTATGTAAAAGTATATATACTTTTTCTACCATCGGATTGTTGCTAGATATTTCTCTCTTTGATTTTTTAACGTTATCACAAGAAAAGGAATAGAGTGCCATCAAGAGACACTAAACAAGCCTGAAATGTCATGATAAACTTTATCAATAATTCTTAAGTCTTTATGATTGATAACGATAAATGTATCTAAATGTTGGAGTCATTCTGCCAAGAAATGGACTGAATGTATTTTTTAGTTTCGTTTTTTGCTATTTAATTTAGCATTTTCCATTAAAGTATCTGCTGTTTATCTTTGTTGTTTTCATGGTATGACTGGGGGATGGAGTTGCTCCCACTAAATTTTGACCAGAAAAACGATAATGCATTCAGTTTTCTCTCTTTGCAGGAGTTCAGGATAGAGGGGAAAATAACACACTACTTTTCTCTGACTATTATTTTCTGCTGGCTTCAATCTCATTATCTTTCTTCATAGATTTTTCTTTGTACTGCTGACTGACTATTAGGCACTCAGTTTTGTTCTAAAATCCCTTAGTCGCAAACTGTGTCATTCGTAGTTGTTGGAATATGGCCTTAGATTCTGCCGAAAATTGGTGTGATCTTGGAATTGAAGTCAAGAAAAGAATTGCCCCACTTAACTATTTTCAGTTAATTCGTTTTTAATTTTAACCTAATTGTTTTGGATATCTCTTCTGCTTTCCCTACTGTTATTTAATTGAACTAAAGACTGAACTTGCTTGCTCTCTGTTCTCACTTGTTAGAGGTCAGTTTTACTGTTTTTGGTTGGAAGATACTAAATAGGTTTGGTATATAGTGTTATCTTGATTAAACTGCCGTTGGTTTTGTGATTTTCGGGGTTGAAGTGTCTTCTCATGAACTTGAGCATTGGAAAGTTCTTGATTTTTGGTTTTGGAGTTCATAAAATCTTCTTTCATATCAAGCCCCTGGCCATTTTTTTTTCTCAAAAACAATGTTTTGAATAGTGACTTTTAGGAGAATGTGTAGTTAAAAAGTAGGAAAAATTTTGAGTTTACGTACAATTGTGTGAATGTATGGTTGAAAATGAGTATATAGAAAAAAATAGTTCAAAAATAATAGTCGTCGAACAGGTGCTAATTGAAAGGTTTTGCTGATGAGGGGTAGTTAACTTTTGCATCTTTCTGAATTTGAGGTTTGAACTTAGTATAGTCAGGCCTCATTTGTGAGCTTCACCCTTTGTTTCTTGAGCTTTTGAATGATTTTCTTGTGCTTAGGCTTCAGCTTACGAAGGTAATGAGAAAATCATTAAAAAAGTAGAACTAGTCTCTGTTATCCGGCACTTAAACAACACCAAAAACGTGATGGGGGGAGAAAATTTCCAACTATTGGATACATTATTTTGATGGTCTTTGAGATCCAGAGGAATCTACGAAGAAGAAAAGGGGAAACGAAAATCAGGGGAGATATGAGCTCAAAGCACCACGGTCTCACTCGAACCAAGTTGGAATCGAGCCCACAATCAAACTGGCAAAATGAGCAATAGCTACAGTTTGAGTCTTGTTAGACCTTGCAAAGGAGTCCGCAAACCTAGCTGGCTATCGGTGAGGCACGAAACGATAGGCGAAGTGAACAAAGAAACGAAAAGGCTCATATAGAGATTGTGAAACCTTTCACCATACATGCTGATTACAGACTATCAATAAGATGCACATGGACAAAGGGATAAAGCGTGATTCATGATCGATTAGTTAGAAGATAGTCAACAAGGAGTCGTTACTTATCATTATGCATAAATGACCAAACTAACCTAACGATTGAAGGGAAATGACCACTCATTTGAAGAAGAATGCGTGCAATTCAAATATCTCCATCTATCCTCTTTAACGAATTTAGAAAGTGAAACTCGTGGTCAGATTATATGATTTGTTAAATGGTTGAACCTCAATCTTGAGGGCTCCCACCATCCCGCCTTCTGAAGCATCGTAAGGGAAGTAAATAACGGAATGTGCCCAGCAGGCCAGATAACAAGAGTTTGTTGATACACTGATATCCACAAAGAGTTTAATTTCATTTCTCAGGAATCGAACCCTCACACTGCGGTTACCAGCAATGCTAAGACTACTTCACTCTTGTCCTTTGCACCACTGGATTATGAGCTTGTTTGGGAGTGATTTTGAGAATTAATTTTTTAACCGTTAGGAGAAAAGTGGGGTCCACCTATGAGAGAAGAAGTCAAATATGATGGCTGGAATAGTAAAATAACGGTTAAAAAATCAATTTTTTGGATGAAAAAATGAGGCCCAAACAGCCCCTATGTCTCGGGGAGCAAGTTATATGATTTGTTAATTGTATTTATATTTGTTCTTTGATTTTAATTATTTTATCAATAAAATTGTTTGGCTCGATTTTTACCTTCAACAAATCTCCAATTGTCGCCAAGGCTATCAAAGCTGTCAGCTTTGGCTGTCACTTTTTCTCCATCTGTTATGATTTAATTAAAGTGCTACTCTACATTTAAAAAATAAAATAAAATAATAAATAAATAAATAAAAAATCCCAATTCACTACAGTGTACACTTTTCTTGTTTGTATAATTTCATTTGAGTCTTTGAAAAGCAATACATACTATTGACGTGAGGGGACGTTATTTGCTTTAAATTTGTTGCCACCAGGTGGGACATTTCTATCCCAGCGATTCAACTTTAAGCAGGTTGATGTTGTATCATTTTCGATTAGATTGCAGTTAATTTTGGAAGTAAAAATACGTTCAAATTAGGGTTTTGTTCAGATTTTTCTATTAATTTCAGAGATTAACAGAAAGTTTGTTAGAGAAAAATATAAGATTATTCTTAGTTAGTTAATTTTGTTTTCAGGTTATTCCGTAGCCAAAATTCGAAAACAGAGACCACGCCAGTATCGGCGCGTGTATATCAACTCCACGCGTCAGGCGGAGGACTCTTCCAACCGGGGTCCAAAACCTAAAGAAGCGTCACCTGTCCAATCAATTTCTCTTTTCACTATTTCGTCACCCTTTTCCATGATTAGGGTCTTGTCACCTTAATTATCGATATGACACAACAACCACAGATCACGCTTCGCCTGTTCGTCACGCGCCACTGTGTATCAATTTAATCTAGGTAAGAAATTTTCCTAGATTTTGACTTAAAATACATTGGTTTTATAATTTGAAGGCTTTCTGTCGTCTATTAGAGCGGGAATTTATTTGCAAGTTCTGGGATAATAACTTCAGGGCGTATGATCGTGCTGCGATTAAGTTCCGTGGGCTTGATGCTGATATCAATTTCAGCGTAGTTGATTATGAAAAAGAACTTAAGCAGGTTTGTTGAATTATATATACTGTCATTACTGTGTACATGTGTATCTAAGTTCATATGGTTGAGTGTACATTTGAACTTATGTGCTGCAGATGAAGAATTTAACAAAGGAAGAATTTGTACACATACTGCGTCGCCAGAGCACTGGGTTTTCTAGAGGAAGTTCGAAGTACAGGGGAGTCACGTTGCACAAATGTGGCCGTTGGGAAGCTCGAATGGGACAACTTCTTGGCAAAAAGTGGGATGCCATTATATTTCTTGAATTTATGAAGAGTCTCTTGTCATAGATCTCGCTCTTTACATTTTGTCATCTTCAGTAGTTCTGTGAACTTTAAATCATTTCAAGTCAAATGCAACTGGTTTATGGGTTTTCATACAATATTTGCCTGCAGGTATATATATCTTGGATTGTTTGACAGTGAGATAGAAGCTGCAAGGTTCCAATGATAAAAAATACTTTTGCTCTTTATTTTGCATAATTTTATCAATCGATGTAGCTTGATGAACATCTGCTGATGTTAATTAGGGCATATGACAAGGCAGCTATAAAATGTAATCGAAGGGAAGCAGTCACTAATTTTGATCCAAGCACATATGAAGAGGAGATTAGCTCTGAGGCCGGTAATGGAGTTAAACATACTGAGTACCTCATAAACTTGTATCTTTGCTGAGATCCCCTTAAACTGAATGTTCTTTGATAATTGACAATTACCCTATGATGTGCCTTTGATATTTGTAGCTGATGGAAACCATAATCTAGATCTGAACTTGGGCATTGCTCCCCCTTGTTCTGCGAGTGGCCAAAATAGGACCATTGGTGCTGATGGCTTCCAAATTCACTGCACCTCATATAGCACCCTGCCAGAAAATAAAGAATGGGTAATTTGAACATTTGTCTCTGTAGAATTTGGTTTATCATGTAATGCTATATAATTGAAGTGAGTGCTTCCTGATTTCCATTTTGACACTTCTTTTGTTGCAGATGCATAACTCTGCTCCAGCCACAATGGAAACAATATTGTCACATGGACATGTAGATGTGCTTGACCATCCTCGCTTCAGGAAGGGAGTGAATTCCAGTTCTTGTCCCATTTATAAGGTATAATCTTAATACTTTTCTCTTGAATAACCCATTTGGCAGCAGATCTCTTTGGTTTTCCTTTACAACTAGTTTTCCTATTTGTTTTCAGTAATCTTTTCTGTTTACATGATGCCGTTACTCTTTAGAGTCGTAGGAGCTGGTGTAGGGTAGCTTGTCAACACAAATTCCGTTCTGTTATTTTGTGCTTAACTTACTGATCTAGCTGAAAGCTGCCACCGACGATCTGCCAATTCTCTATACTACCAAAAACATGCTCAATGTCAGTTGTTATTTTCAACTAGTTTAGCAAAAAAATTTAAAAAATTATGAATTTGTGTGTACAAACTACGTGGTCTATTGCTTAAGTAGGGCATATTATGATATCATCAAGTTTTCATTTGCAGGGGTCAGAAATAGGGAAGAGTAGGGAACTTAATTTTTCCGCAAATTGGGCATGGCAAACACAGAACCCCATTCCAATGATAAAAAATACTTTTGCTCTTTATTTTGCATAATTTTATCAATCGATGTAGCTTGATGAACATCTGCTGATGTTAATTAGGGCATATGACAAGGCAGCTATAAAATGTAATCGAAGGGAAGCAGTCACTAATTTTGATCCAAGCACATATGAAGAGGAGATTAGCTCTGAGGCCGGTAATGGAGTTAAACATACTGAGTACCTCATAAACTTGTATCTTTGCTGAGATCCCCTTAAACTGAATGTTCTTTGATAATTGACAATTACCCTATGATGTGCCTTTGATATTTGTAGCTGATGGAAACCATAATCTAGATCTGAACTTGGGCATTGCTCCCCCTTGTTCTGCGAGTGGCCAAAATAGGACCATTGGTGCTGATGGCTTCCAAATTCACTGCACCTCATATAGCACCCTGCCAGAAAATAAAGAATGGGTAATTTGAACATTTGTCTCTGTAGAATTTGGTTTATCATGTAATGCTATATAATTGAAGTGAGTGCTTCCTGATTTCCATTTTGACACTTCTTTTGTTGCAGATGCATAACTCTGCTCCAGCCACAATGGAAACAATATTGTCACATGGACATGTAGATGTGCTTGACCATCCTCGCTTCAGGAAGGGAGTGAATTCCAGTTCTTGTCCCATTTATAAGGTATAATCTTAATACTTTTCTCTTGAATAACCCATTTGGCAGCAGATCTCTTTGGTTTTCCTTTACAACTAGTTTTCCTATTTGTTTTCAGTAATCTTATCTGTTTACATGATGCCGTTACTCTTTATAGTCGTAGGAGCTGGTGTAGGGTAGCTTGTCAACACAAATTCCGTTCTGTTATTTTGTGCTTAACTTACTGATCTAGCTGAAAGCTGCCACCGACGATCTGCCAATTCTCTAAACTACCAAAAACATGCTCAATGTCAGTTGTTATTTTCAACTAGTTTAGCAAAAAAATTTAAAAAATTATGAATTTGTGTGTACAAACTACGTGGTCTATTGCTTAAGTAGGGCATATTATGATATCATCAAGTTTTCATTTGCAGGGATCAGAAATAGGGAAGAGTAGGGAACTTAATTTTTCCGCAAATTGGGCATGGCAAACACAGAACCCCACTAATAGGGTTCCTGCTGATCCACTCTTCTCTGCTGCAGCATCATCAGGATTCGCTAATTCAAGTATTGCTGCTTCCTCAGCTG
>NC_036256.1:2975580-2977845 GCF_002742605.1 Olea europaea var. sylvestris | reverse complement strand
AAAAGGAAATGAAAGTCGAATTGATCATCAAAAATTAATGAATACATAATAAAAAAATTGATAAAAGTCGCGAGTTTCATAAAATATGTTGTTAAAAATGAATCTAGAAAAAGGAGAATTAAAAAATTGGAGCCAATCAAAGGCTTACACTCTCTCGTGCTTGGCATAATTTTAATTTTTCACTTCTTTGCCTTCATTGAGAAATAAATTATTCTAAAGTGAAAATGTCAAGATATTCAATGCCCCTATTCTTGAACAATTTGGAGTTGGATCTTCTTTTTTGCACTATTATGGATATGAAGGTTATGTTTGAAGAAGATACCTGAATGTCAAGTATGGCTCGTAACAATCTATCTTCGGGGGCTGTGAGGGCTCTCGGCCACACGGATAGTGTTCAAATCGAATTCAGTTGTCAACTTTCCATAGAAAATATGATTTATTATAGATTTCGGATGGACTGAAGTTACATCTCATTTTCATTTAATTTAAGAATTCTTATGTGTTTCTCCTTTTGAGATTGGAAACCTAGAAAATGTGCAATTTCCTTGAGAATAAAAGTCATCTATCTAGAGCACAATATTTAAATGAGCAAATGCAAGAGTTAATATTAGAATTTGTATTAGTTTAAATGTATAACACAAGATTCCTTATCGGTTTGGATCAAAATTCAATTAAAATTTCAAATTCAAGTCAATATATAATTTTTATCACACATTTTATAAAATTTATAACTTTTTAAACACAATTTTATCGATTTTTATTAAAATCTACTAAAAGCATGATTTGAATTTACACCAAAAAGGAATTCAAATTCAATCTTGATTGCTTTCCTTCTATTCTCTATGCCTGGTTGCTTTTTAACCTGACATTATTAACTAGAAACAGAGTAATGGAAATAGAAAGGATAATGAATCTTTATGAAAACAATTGGATTGGTACTTTGTACTTTACTTTTAATAGAGAATAGACAGTAATGGCTGATAGCTGTGACCCTCAATTCTTACTTTCTAGCCATCGTTTGGTGTGTATTATAATTTTTATTAAAATTTTACTTAAATATAATAAATAATTTTGATCAGTATTTCATAGGATTCACAATTTTTTAATCACTTGTATCGTCAACTTTTATGAAAATTTACTTAAAATTTAATCTTTAACCATATCAAACAGGGACTTTGTATGAAAAATCATTTGGATTTATTACAGTGATAAGGATGTGATCTTTCCAAATTGATGGGTCTTAGGTACCTTCTTTTTATTTATTTGGGAGAGAGGTTCAGAGTGAAATCTTTTAATAATCCTTTGGAAAATTAAAACGAATAGAAAAAATATGGTGAAAAACGATTTTTATTACAACTTGTAACGAAATAAACACTGCCCCGGTTTCATGGTTGCTATTTTGAGAAAAATAGAGTTTTGAATGGTGATATTTTTAAGAATGTGTTATTAAAATGTAAGAAAAAATTTAAATTTACGTGCAAAATTCTTTATTGTATAAATGTGTGGTTAAAAATATTTCACTGTGAGACCCCTCCACTTATACGGGAAATACATGAAATTGACCCAAATAAAAGAGGGATTTTTCAAAATGACCTTTGACTTTTGTAAACATTTTGAACTACCTAAAACACCATTTAACAAATATTAAAAAACAACCTTTATCTAATAAAAATCTTCTATTTAAGTCTTTAAAAAATCTAACAAGTAATTTTTCTAAAATTTTGTGAAAATTATTAATGAATAATTATAAAATAGAAAAACTCAAATATAAGAGAGGATCATATAATATAAAAAAAGGTTGTTAAAAATAAAAAAGAAATTAAGTTTGAAAAAGAAATTAATAAGATAGGATATCAAGAACAATTATATGCATCACGAGAAATATTAAAATGTTTCAAAGAAAACTTATTAGAAAATTTTGCTAAAGGAATTATAAGATCAATAATCATAAAAGATATACAAGATATAATAGATAAATTGGAAAAAAGAAAGAAAAATATCTCAAAATATGATATACCTTTTAGAACAACATAGATATGATAACAGATATTGATATTATAAATTCCCAAACATTACTAGATTTTGAAGAATTACTTAAAAGTTTATGAAAAATATAATAAAAAATAGATTACCACAAGCATACAAAAAATTAGTTTTCAACCTTACCTTAAGATTTTATATACACTTAATAACAAATAGATTAACTAAAACAAAAATAAAAGAATTTTTAGAATATTAGATTTTTGTTCGCTCATAGTAGCACCC
>NC_036256.1:2974697-2975189 GCF_002742605.1 Olea europaea var. sylvestris | reverse complement strand
GGAACCTCTAAACAAGAATCAATAGATCCAGATGAAAGCTATGCTCCAATGTATAACAAACCATATAAGCAATTTTATGATAAAGTAAGAGATAAACAACCGTCCAAAGTAAATAAATATAGTAATAGATTTGAATTAAATAATAATTATGATAAGTCTGTTAACCATGGAGGAACAAAATTAGACTTAGATTGCAAAATAGATACTAAGAAAACTTTAATAACTTGGGCAGACTCAATGATATTATTCTTTTTATATAATAAAGATGATACATGGAAAAATACTGAAAGGAGAATAGAATTTTTAATTGCATCCTTTGAAGGAAATGTTAGAAATTGGAGGGAAGGAATTAGTAGTGATACAAAATCATTAATAAAAAGAAATGTACAAACAGAAATAATAAAGTCAGATAAATTGGGAATAGAAAGATTAGTAGAATATATTGCGGATGAATTCTTAGGAGAAAATTGGTTAAGAAATTATGAAGAAGAA
>NC_036256.1:2939921-2974586 GCF_002742605.1 Olea europaea var. sylvestris | reverse complement strand
TTGTGAATTCAAGGATTACTATTATACTCAATTTTATAGTAATGAGAATCAAGAAGTATATCAATATATGTATTAAAATAAATTACCAGGATCATGGGGAATATATTTTAAAATAGAATTTGAAAAATATATTAAAGAAAATATAGGAATACCTAGAACACTAGGATCAAGAATAAAATTCTTATTTGAAAGACTTGCATATATATGTCAACAAAGACAATTATTGAAAAAATCAAAAAAATTAACTAAAATATGTTGTGAAGATATAGAAAAACCTACAAGATGGGGATGTAATTCCGAAAAAAGAAATAAAAGAAAGTATAAAAACAGAAAGTTTAAAAAATATAGAAATTTCAAGAAAAAATACATAAAACCTGAAAGGAAATATTATAAAAGGAAAAATAATATACAAAAAAATAAACCTTATGAGAAAGATAAAAAACAATGTAAGTGTTGGAATTGTGGAGAAATAGGTCATATAAGTCCAGATTGCACAAAGAAAAAAGTAAGAATATTACAAAAAGATTATTTTGAAATAGAAAGCGAACGAAGTGAAATATCTGATATTGAAAATTATAATAATCAAGAAATATTTATAAGTGAAGCAGATTCAAAAGATAATGGATCAGAATCTGAAGAGAGAAATTGAAGAAATAGAAAATAATAATATAGAAATCCAAGAATATGATGGAATAGAAGGTTATGGATTAAAATTGACTTTTGATAATAATAAATTCAAGAAGATACAAAAGTTATCCTTAGATTTGAAAATAGGAAAATGGGAAATTTAAGATAGAATGTGGAGAAGAGAAATAATAGCAATAAATGAATACCATAAGATTGAAAAAACTATAGATGTTAGGACAACTCAGGGAACACATAAAATAAATTTTTTAACAAAAAGTACAGCATCAAAATTATTATCAAAAATTAGTAAAAAGCATAGTGAAAATATCCAATATGTTTATTTAGCAGGAATACAAATAATGTTTAAACCCTTATTTAGGGAAGGAATAGATTCACCATTAACTGTAAGCTTGCATGATGGAAGAATTATAAATCTTGAAGATGGTCATTTAGAAACTATAGAAGGAAATTTAGCATATCAAAAGTTAATATTTACTTGTTACCCAAAATATTGTGTCTCATTGAAAGATAAAAACTTTAATGAAGTTTTAGAATTACATTTCAAATTACATAGAAATGATATAATGGAACCAGGAGATCAAATTATGACTATGGAATATAGGGCATTATATACATTTACTAATTCTAATTATGGGAATATTTATTCTAATAAACCATACATAGAAATTCATAAGGAATGTAAGGATATTAGTAAAATAGTGGAACCAAACAAACAAATAAATCTTATTCCAGAAAAATATAAATTTAATATAACTAAAAATAAACCTGAAATAGCAAAGTTAAGAGAAGAAGAAAATTATAAAATAACATTTCATAATAGAAGGTTGATAAAGAAATCAAAAAGTCTTAAACTACCAAATAAAAAGGAATATTTGGGAGAAACTAGTGGTATAAAAGAAATAAAACCTCATGGAAATATGAAAATAGAAGGAAAATATTTCAACGGTAGAAGGTATATAAAAGGACCAAATATATTGATAGATACAGGAGCCGGTGAATGTCATATGGCTGCAAATAAAAATGAAGGATCAATGACTCACAAGATAAAACCATATGAATATAGGAATTTTGATGGACAACTATATATCACAGAATTAAAGGTAAATGTACCAATAAAAATAGGTGGGATTGATCTTTTAGTACCATATTATTTGGATGAAAGTATGGATATTGAACCTCATATATCATTAGGAATGAGTTTCTTAAATGGATTAGAAGATTATAGTATAAAAAGAGAAGGATTATATATAACTCATAAAGGACAAACTACATTATGTAGAATATGAAGTGGATGAATAATCAAATTAGTTTTCCATTGGCAGTATATATATAAGTTACTATAGTTGAAACGAATATAACAACTTGTACTTTAATTGATACAGGAAGTGATATAACAATTTTTAAAAATTTCTTAATAAAATCATGGAATAAAAATAGTAAAATAAAGATAACAGGAGTGACTGGAGAAAGTACTTAAATGATTGATAGTGTTGAAAAAGTTAATATAATACTTGGTAGTAGACAAGTCATAATAAATAAAGTATATAATTATAATAAGTTAGAATGTGATATATTATTAGGAAATGATTTTATCCAACAATTTCAATATTACAAACAAAATAATTATATGATAATATTACAAACACCTTGTGCACATCTATTAAAAATACCCAGAGAATTTAGACCCTACAGAGTTCAGTCAGCGCAGCGTGGTGATAAATGGAAAAAACGATCAATAGTGCAAAATGAACTAAAAAATAAAAAACTATCATATAAAAAGATCCTAAAAACAGAAATAGAGATAAGTATGGGAAAAATCATAGAACAATTAGAAAAAATTTATGGAGAAAACCCATTATTATTTTGAAAACCATATCATCCTAGAGCTAAAATAGAATTAACAGAAAATATTATAATAAGAGTTAGACCAATGATGTATACCTTACAGGATATGCAAGAATTTAAAATTCAACTAAAAGAACTATTAGAACAAAAGTTAATTAGACCCAGTAATGGACCTCGTAGCAGTCCAGCTTTTATGGTTATGAAACATTCTAAGCAGGTTAGAGGAAAAGTTAGAATGGTAATAAACTATAAAAAATTAAATAAATATACTAAATTTGATGGTTACTTTTTACCAAATAAAGAAGTCCTGATAAACCTTGTAAAAGGAAAACAATATTATTTCAAATTTGATTGTAAATCAGGATTTTTGGCAAATAAAAATGGAAGAAGACAGTATACAATATACAACTTTTAGTACACCTCAAGAAAAATATGAATGGTTAGTTATGCCATTTGGTTTAAAAAATGCACCACAAATATTTCAAAGAAAAATGGATAATATATTCAAAAAGTATAGTAATTTTCTTATTGTTTATATTGATGATATACTAATATGTTCTAATAATAAAAAAGAGTGTAGGAATCATTTATTACAATTCATAAATGAATGCAAAAAGGAAGGAATTGTACTTTCTAAAAAGAAATCTATAATAGAGAAACAAGAAATAGATTTTCTAGAATTATCAATAGATAGAAAAGGAATAAAATTACAAACTCATATATCTAAAAAGATAGAAAGCTTTCTAGATGAATTAAAATCCAAAGAACAAATACAAAAATTTTTAGGATGTTTAAACTATGCTGAAAGATTTATTGAAAATCTCTCAAAAAAGAAACGCTGAAGGATTTATTGAAAATCTCTCAAAAAGGAGACATAAGATACAAATTCTACTTGGAAAACAAATACTAAAGGTTGGAATAAAGAACATACTGAAATTGTTAAATCATTAAAAGAAGAATGTAAAAATTTACCAAAATTAAGATTACATGATGAAAAAGATAATCTAATTGTCAATACTGATGCCTCGGATAAATATTGGGCAGCTATATTAAAAAAAGATTTAAATGAAATATGCAGATATTCAAGTGAAACTTTTAACCAAAAAGAAATAAATTATACTACTCATGAAAAAGAATTATTAGCAATTATTAGAGGAATAAAAAAGTTTTCATTATTCCTTTTATCGAAAAATTTTGTTGTTGAAACTGATAATTTTCAAGTTGCAGGACTTATTAGAAATAAGTTACCTATGAAACCTCAATATAGAAGGTTACACAGATGGCAATCATATTTATCATTCTATAATTTTGATATTGTTCATATTAAAGGAATAAATAATTATCTTGCAGATTTTTTGAGCAGGAATATCGAATTCGGAGATGGATAATATCACAAATTCATTAATAGACGTCAACAGACGAATGAAATTCCTCATGGAGGAATCTGAAGATATGAAAATTGGAATTGAGCAGGTAGAGGAAATGGCAGAATCTATCCAACAAAATGTCAAATTGTTGAGGGAAATCTCTAATTCTCATTCCAAATATACCAAAGAATTGAATGACATAATTGTTAATATTACTTCACAATTCGAGTCATTAGATACCAAACAGGAAATGCCAATTGATACAATCTCAAAAATACAAACAGGTACACAGCGAGGAAGCAGCAGTGGACCTAGCAATATCAAACGAGACATAGCAAGTCCCCGGAAGGTGACTATAAAAAATGGTGATGAACATACAAGAGTTATAAGAATCAAAACTGATGAAGATGATAATACCCCTTTATCATCAAAAGAAGAAGAATATAGATCATTTGCCAAAATTGTTTACGAATTGGAAGAAAATGAATCATATTTTATTGCATCAGGAGATCATGTCTATCCCAGATTAATAATTACCAAAGATGCAGACCCTTTCATGGTAGGGATTATTACTTTTCATGTTTGTAAAAAACTTATCTAACATGTTATTATTCATAAAACTTGCAAGGAATTATCTGAATAATACCACGTTATACAATTAAAGGATTAGATAATCTGTTAGAAAAACTATTAAGAAAAATAAGAAATATTTTTCCTCAACTAGAGACTATGGATATTTCATCTAAGGAATCTGATAATCTTAGCGAATTGCATTAAAATTATATTACAGATTATGCTAATTTATTAGATCAAAAGATGGAACTATATATTAAAATTCGAAATGAAAGAAATAGAGGAATTTTAAAACTATCCCAATAAATTAAGGATATCTTGTGCAAAATATGACAAATTCTTTCATTAAGGGTATTATAGACATTTTATCAAAAATGAATAATGGCAAGTCATTTATAAAAATCTCCCCCACTTATACACAGGTACAACTTTCCCCTATCACAAGCCAATCTGTTAGAAGTGTACCAAAATTTATATAGAATTTGTCTAGTAGTACATAATGGGATGTGCTGAATGGTGTATACCCCACTCACATGAGTGTGGGACCCATATGAAAGAAATGATATTTTATTCGAGTGGATCTCTCGCCCATGTGAGTGGAATGTACACCATTAGGTACACCCCGATGTACCACTAGCAAAATCGGTTTATATATTATCTGTTCTAATCATATCAAACTCAACCCTTGTTTGAACCTCATTTTGGAGAAAAGAATACAATTTAGATAGTTGATTGATGGAGAATGTATGATTAAAAAATAAGGAAAAAATTTGAATTTACATGTAATATTATTTTATTAAAAATTTTGTGATTGAAAGTGAATTTTGAAAAAATAAATTTCCAAAATAATGGGACTCAAACAATGGCTCGATTTACGAAACATATGAATAATTTGTCTGAAAGTGGTGAACAAACGAAAAAAGTGCGAATATTTTTAAAAAAAATTAAAACTAACAAATAAAAATTTTATTTTTCGAAATATTCGTCACACATTTACTTCATTTTCTAATAAAATATTGCTTCTAATAAACTAGATCATGTAGAGAACCCAACAAATATCACACATTTTTTTTTTTTTAAATGTATTGAAAATTTTGTTTTTGGGCAGTCGTCCTGTAGTCCATGGCCATTTCCAAATATGTGAATATTTTGTGAAGCATCTGACGCTTGTGCACGGTACAATCTTAAGGCCAAAGAAAATGTAGGCATATGAAAGAAGATAAAGAAAACAGTTTTTCTTTCTTTAAAGTTACTTTGACAAAAGGTAAGTGCTATTATTTTTTTAAAGAAATTTCGTATATTGACGAAATATGAATTAAGCCTAATGATCATAGAGGTTGACACAACGGTTGATTGTGCTCTTACATGGGTGAGGTGGGTCTTGTCTAAATCTAAAATTCCCGACTCCTCATGTGTGTGTATGTGGTTATCCCTGCGGTTCGTATAGCTCGGTCCATAAAATATTGCTTCCAGGTTGATAATTTTTATGTATTTAATCAATAAACTACGTGCCATGTTTACTAATCAGAAGAAATCAATGCATAAAACGTGAGACAATGGATGTGCCACAAAAGAATGTGGGTGGGACCCGAAAGTCAAAAGTTGGCCTTACACCATTTATTATCGGTATTTGTGGCTGACTTTCGTCGTTTTGTTCCGCATTTCTTAAAGACTAAGAAAGAAGGGCCATGACATATGCACAATCAAAATTGACGATAACACGTAGAGGGGTTATGATGAATAAAAAATCGTGGTTCTACTTCGTGTGAGGAGGTTGTCAACTGTGACAAAATTCAAGAAAGAAATAGATAGATTAGGTCAATTTTTAGGACTTTAACTGGAGAGCATGTGATCTTTTATTATACAAAATCGAGAAAAATGCAAAATAATAATAATGATAATGTAAAAAAAATAGTTCATTTGTAAAGTCATGAACCAGATAAAATTTTTAACATGTTACAATTTTTAGCTAAAAGTTAGAATCAACTATCAAACCACCATTTTCGTGTGTTTATATAATAATCCTAACGTCGGAGGAATACTTTGATGAGATGGTCACACCGTCCTACGTGGTGTTATCGTTGAAAAGGGAGCCACCACCTAATTGAGTGACCCACCCCCACCTCAAGTCCTAAGGTGACCTCACCTCATTGAGTAGGGGTAGGCCATCTGATGAGGTGGTGGGTCCCCATTTGATGGTCACAATATAGGACGGTACAATTGTTCCATCGAAGTTTTTCTCCTAATGTCATGAACTCCCAATAAGTTGGTTTTCATCACTAAGCATCGAGTCATTTGATTCCATGCATGAATTTTCTATCAGGTCTTGATGCGTTTTATATTCTATCACATTTGGACCATACCATCTTCGATTAACTATTACCAAATTTGAACGTAATATATTGTAGGAAGACTCACATTTCTATTTTCAGCATAGAACAAGGACTACATATTCAAATTCCATACTTATAAATATATCAAAACTTACTTATCAATATAAAGAAATTCCCACTATTATTTTTCTTTATTTATGTATTTGCTAACATGTTTAGTCATTTCAATGATAATAATATGTCAATTTAATATGTCAATTTAACAGTTTAAACTCCAGAAAAAGCAAACTTCATGCTCTCTCTCTCCCCACAATTACACTCGCTAGAACATTCTCTATTCTCTCACTAAATTAGTAAAATTATACGCTCCAATGATTAACCAAAAAATAATGAAATCTTGTTATCCGATACGTTGATTCGCTTTACTGTACTATCATCTTCTACTTTTGAATCACTGAGCAGTGAGCACTCCCTATACTTTATTTTCTATTTTGTATATCTGTTCTAAATACAAGCGGCCACTACTTTCTATCTGTACACTCTTTTTCGACATTTTTATGCATTCATCTTCGTAGTTTGCCTTTTCATCGTTTTACAAGAAAGAAGAAATGGGGACGCTGAGGGTTCTCTTTCTCCTTCTATCTCTATCTCTGCTTCTTGTTATCAATGTCACCACAGCTCAGATGCCAGGTTTATCTCTTCCTCTCTCTACGTGTTTTTTTGTTTTCTTGTGATTTTTGTTTACTGTTACGGGTGTTAACCTCTTGTACTTATTGGGTTATTTTGCTTCATAATATCGTTGAAATGTCTTTGAGATACTACTTCTACTTATTTGTCACTAAGATTTTTGATTATTTTTAGATATCTTTTTGGTTCTAGTTATAGATGAAATCTTTGCTTTCGTTGCTGATGAAGTTCCTTGAAAAATTTTACTTTTTTAAGGTTTTCAGCAACTTAATTTCTAAGACAAACAAGAAGAATAGAAAAGATGAGCAGAGAGATTACTTCTTAGGTTTAAAAGAGACGAACACTGTATTCAATATAAATGAAGTTTGCTCGTAACAAATAAACATTAGATTCTGTGTATTAATAGCATTCTATGCGAACACATTTAGGATTTAGGAAAAATATTTGCAGTATTTAAGTTTTAGGTGGACAAATTGAAGCTCTGGATTTTACAATTTGATTTCACATAGTTTTTGTGGTACTTGCTTCCTTCTGAACGGGATGATGAAATCAAATTATTTAATGGTAAATTGTGAATAATATAGGTCAATTTCTATTCTGATATTCAAGAAGTGTGCTGACATGTTGATAATGATGGCTTAAGATGGATAAAGGATTTTTTTGGTTTGGGGGATCTTGAGTTGGGGCATAGTAAAAGATGACCATGTCGTAATCTTCTTATTTATTTTTTTGAGAAGGATTCTTATAATTTGGTGTCTATGCCATAATAAATCTTTACACGTATAAAGGTCCAGAGTTTTATATGGCTGGTTTAGATGGGTTTTGATCCTGTTTTGATCATCTCGTGGTAGAAAGTTTTCGTGAGTACCACCGACTTACAATATTGTCAATACCCCTTTCTAATCCTCTCAACCTGGATAAATTATGAACTATTCGACGTGCCTGAAACTTGGCTATCATCTCAGCAAAAATAATTGTACACTGCTGATAAACGGACCATATGATGCAGGTTTTTTGAGTCTCGACTGTGGAGGTAATAATAACTTCACTGATGAGCTAGGCCTTGAATGGACCTCAGATAATCAGATGATCAGAGGAGAAACAGCTAACATATCCGTGGCAAATGAGACAAGAATGCAATATACAACGGTGAGATATTTCCCGGCAGATAACAATAAGTATTGCTACACACTTGGTGTCATTAGCAGGACCAGGTACCTTGTAAGGGCGACTTTCTTGTATGGAGACTTCGATAACAATGAAGTATATCCAAAGTTTGACATTTCCTTTGGACCAACTCATTGGGCTACAATTGTCATTTCTGATGCCAATACAATAGAGTCTCAAGAGTTAATATTTCTGGCAATGGGTCCCACCATCAGCATTTGCTTGTCCAGTGCTACAACTGGACAGCCTTTTATATCTACCCTCGAACTCCGGCAATTTAATGATTCTGTCTATATGAACCAATTTGAGAACGAGTTCTTCCTTAGTGTGTCAGCAAGAATAAACTTTGGTGCAGAAAGTAACACTCCCGTCAGGTATGACTTAAATTTTATTCATGGAAAGTAAAAGTGAAATATGGTCTAAAGTATTTTATGTATTCCTTAGTTATTGTGTCCTATCACATTTATGCAACTCCCTCTCGTATTCTGGTCCTTGATTGGAGCAACATTTTCTCCTCACAGGTATCCGGATGACCCATTTGATAGATTATGGGAGTCTGACTCTGTGAAGAAAGCCAACTACCTTGTTGATGTTGCTCCTGGAACTGAAAGGATATCTACCGACAAGCCAATTGATGTTAGCAGTAATGAAAGACCGCCTCAGAAGGTGATGCAGACAGCTGTAGTTGGAAGAAATGGATCATTGACATACAGATTGAACCTAGATGGGTTTCCAGGTTTTGGTTGGGCATTCTCTTATTTTGCGGAAATTGAAGATTTGAGTTCAAGTGATACTAGAAAATTCAGATTTGTACTGCCTGGCAGCCCTGAACTCAGCAAGGCAGTTGTAAATATCCAAGAGAATGCCCAAGGCAATTATCGTCTTTATGAGCCAGGATTTAACAACATATCTCTCCCATTTGTGTTGTCATTTAGATTTGGGAAGACATCTGATTCTACTATGGGCCCTCTCTTGAATGCAATGGAAATAAACAAGTATCTGAGGAGGAGTGATGGCTCTGTTGATGGTGAGAACCAACAGTGATTCCTGTACGATGTATGCTAATTTTAGTATGTCCTCCTCCTGCCAATATCTTGAATATTAATAATGGTTGATGCTGTTATACCATCAGTATGTGTTTGGTTGTACGCAGAATTGGACGACTTGACAATACAATAAACAAGAGTTCATCTTCTTTTTCTTTCTTAGTATTGTCCATTGTTATCTAGTCTTCTGTACCAAACATGCTATCTAAATATTTTGAATCAGTTATTTTTATCTTTCTGCAATTAGCTTTGATGCTGCAGGGACCCCTGATACAAGTTTATTTGATTTTCAGGACCACTTATTGCGGCTGTAACCTCTGCTTATTCATGGGCAGGGTGGGCAAAAGAAGGTGGCGACCCATGCCTTCCAGTTCCATGGTCTTGGGTTCAATGTAATTCAGATCCCCAACCAAGTATAGTATCAATGTAAATCTCTTCTTTATTCTTCTCTTAACATTGTACAGTTTCGTGCTACGATGGCTGTTGAGCATAAAAACAATGTTATGTACACATATATTGCTGCTTTCGGTGCCATAGAATGTGTGATTAACTTGTTGATTTTTCTTGGTGGCTTGCTTTCTGCTCTGTCAGTAAATTATCAGGGAAGAATTTGACCGGGGAAATTCCTTCAGCTTTGACAAAGTTGAACAGTTTAGTAGAGTTGTAAGTTTCAATCACCACCGTTGGTTATTTGGTTCCAGAGGTCTTTTTCTTGTCTGTTTTTGAAACGATGTGATTTATAGATGATCAACGTGTATGTGTCTTGTCATTGCAGATGGCTTGATGAGAATTCACTGTCTGGTTCAATTCCTGATTTTTCTGGATGCCCAAACTTGAAAAAAATGTAATTATTGAAATCTCATTTCCCATTCAGTGTTTTGTAGATCTTTTTTGAGCGTTTGCCTGTCACAGACATCTTGAAAATAATCAACTGACAGGCGAGCTGCCTTCCTCCTTGGCAAATTTACCAAATTTGAAAGAATTGTAAGTTTCCAGAGCCACATTTTCTTCCATTATTCACACTTTACAATATTCCTTGACATTTTAGATTATTCATTTCTGTCAAAGTACTTGTAGTAGATGAGGAAAGTAATCTTTTTTGGAAAGTGTTTCTCTCTTCTCCTAATAAGTAGTTTCAAGCAAATGATAATTCTTCTCATATAAGCTTCTTGCTTCACCTACTATCATCATTGATGCAAAATGGAGACATCATGTTTCGTTTAATTGTCTACTGCGTTCGATCTGCATTCACACGTTTAGCTTCTAACTTAAATATTTTTATTCTCTCTTTAATTGTCTGTCACTGCAGGTATGTTCAGAACAATGTGTTATCTGGAAGAGTGCCGTCTGGACTTCTTGATAAGGATCTGATTTTAAAGTGAGTATCTATAGCTATTAGGTTAGGAGCATGAGACGATTTTTATTATTAATATTTGTGTGGAGCTGATTACATGCCTGCATCATATGCTGTACTTTCTTAAACCATTGAAATTATATATATTTTTATATCATTTGCTTCCGTTTGATCTTTTTTTCACAAAAAAGGAAAGCATATTTGACATTTCACTGTGTTAGAATGATAACATAATCATGCAAGGGATAAAAACGAAGGGTTTTGCTGGAGGTCATATAGTAACCACAGTGGTTTCAATTTAGTCTTACGGGGTTTTCTAGGAAGAAAGAAAAGAGAGATAATTTCTGACTTCATTGGTTAGTCACGTTTTACGGGGTTTATATGCACGTTGTATAATTATAAAAGGAAATAAATGAATAGTCTAATCTACAGCTAACAATCCCTAAAAATGTCTAATCTATGGCTATATAATCCCCATGAATACTCTATAATCTACTTCCTATCTAATGCACAGTCATTGACCAAACTGTCAATGAGACCAAAAGAGATTGTCAACGGAGGTCACGGAGATTGACGAAGATTATGACTTAACATAATTATTTATATATTGTATTTATCATATTTAGGTTGATTACATCTGTCATATTTAGATTGATATTATTTCTATATAATGTAAGAAATCCCAATGAGAAAATCATTCAGTCAAAAGTTTGTCACAAACCAGATTCTATGAATAGGAATACAGTTAAATCACACGTATTTTCCTCAGGTTTTAATGGAGAGATTTTCTTGGGTAATTAAAACAAAGAAACTTTAATAGTCTTCGTTTGCCGAATTTTAGGCATTAACATATTGCTATGCCTACTAGAACAAAGTTTGGGAAACTTGTGGTTATATGAGTATTAAGTTTCCTTAAAGTGCATTCATAAATGAATAAATGATTTGTCATAAAATCGTACTGTTTCAGCTCTTACAAGTTCATTTTCACATTTTATGTCTCCTGTGCTCATTTCCTTGAGGACAGATGCAATGTGGATCGGAAGTTATACTCTCATGCTGAGCTGTATTACTCTCGTTTCCCTGAATTTTGGCAACACTGTCTGTTTTGAACAGTTGTGGTATAAAAGCCTTTATATGCCATTATTAATTAGTCAAGAGATGAAATGAACTAGAAAGGATTGACCTGATAACAGTATGTATAACTGCATCATGTTGCAGTGCCAATTTTGATTACTTCAATTATTTTAACATAGATTCACATTTATGGCATGTTTGGGGAGGACAGTATATCCCTGAATAGTATTACACCCAAAAATTAAAAAAAAAATTAAATCATTTTCATTATAATGTCTAGTCATGTCTAGTACGACATACCAAACATGTGCTTAAATTTTTAATTTGGAAGTCATTTGCTGGTTATACTACATTTCTTGTACCGTCTTTTCCAGTCTTTCTAAAATGCACCTTCATCTTCCTTTGACCACAATTTTCATCCATGGATTTGGTTTCAGCTATACTGGAAACATAAATCTTCAAAAAGGGGGCAGCGGAGGGCACCGCAAGAAAATTATTATAGGATCATCGGTAGGGGCTGCGGTTCTGCTCATTGTTACTACTACCTCTTGCATCCTACTGCTGAAGGGAAATAAGTATCGTCCTAAACGAGGTCGGAGACATAGTTTCATAACGAATTTGCAATATGTGTTAAAAAAATTAGGTGGAACGGCACTTATGTTTTTCTATATTTCCTAGATAAACATCTCCCCTCTTCCTTTGATGGTGCTGGGACAGAAGCTGCACATTGCTTCACATTATCTGAACTTGAAGAGGCTACAAATAACTTTGAGAGAAAAGTTGGGTCGGGAGGCTTTGGAGTCGTATATTATGGGAAATTGAAAGACGGAAAGGAAATTGCAGTCAAACTCTTGACTAATGATTCCTTCCAGGGAAAAAGAGAATTTTCAAACGAGGTATCAATTGAGCACCTTTGGTACAATTTGGTGGAAGTTTAACCCATTCTTCCATGTCTTAATTTTTTTGTTTTTGAAGCAAATTTTCTTCTGAAGATAATTTCTTGGTTCTTTAAATCTGTTGGCTATTTGTTCTAATCAATTCAAACATTTTTCATAGGAAATCCTGATTATCATGTGTGGACGAAATCAAATATTATCTTATTTGATTTAGCATTGATTTAGTACTTTATATTTATAGCTAGTATTGATTTAGTATTTTTTATTTATAGCTGATGGGATTCTTTCCTTGGGAATTTGATATTTTCCCTGATTTTTTGAACTTCACCTTATTTCATTGTAACCTATTTAACGGGCATTATTACTCTTGAGTTAATAAATGCAGAAATTATCTCATCTTTGATTTTTATATGGTATCAGAGCCTAAGGGCTAAAAGATAAAACTCCATGGCTGAAAACGAGACAGCCATATCACCCGGCGATGACGCCTAATCTGCAACTTCTGGCCAGTCCCAGGCTGAAAGAAATTTTACCCCTGTTGCCCCTCTTTTTGGTAACAATATTGCCTCTCTCCATATTACAGCCCACAAACTAGATGGATAAAACTAGATGCAGTGGGCACAATTTGTCAAGATACCTATCTGTGGTTGTGGCAAATTGGGTTACATCACCAGTGAACTTCATACACCGAGCCCAACTGACTCGTTGTACAAGACATGGCAGGCCAAGGACTCCATTGTTCTCGCCTGGCTTATTAATTCGATGGACCAAAAGATAAGCTGCTGATGTCTCTGTTTCAAAACAGCCTAGGAAGTTTGGGATGCGGCTCAATGGATGTATTCTGATCTCGGGAACGCTTCTCAGATTTTTGAAATTCGATCAAAGTTGAAGGAAATGAAACAGTCAAATTCTGTGACCCAATATTTTTTTGACCTCCAGGACCTTTGGCAAGAATTGGATTTATTCTTTGGAGATGATTCTGCATGTGCTTAGTGCAGAGTCAATAGAGGTGCTATCTTGAAAAGGAGAGGGTCTTTGATTTCCTTGCTGGCCTTAATCGAAATTTGGACGAGGTGCAAGCCTGGTTGGTGGCACGAGATCCTTTGCATTTGCTGAAGTTCGACGTAAAGAAGCCCGTCGGAAGGTGATGCTAACTAATGATCCACCGGTGCCTCCATTTGCTCCAGAAGGATCTGCCTTAGTGTCTAAAAACTCCTCCTCAAATGGGCAGCATCATTCTGAATAGCTGATAGGATTCTAATTGCAGTTTGTGAACAGAAAATATGTTGCTGTTATTAATTGGAGAAAACAAAGAAAAATTACACTAACAGATCAGAAACAATAGCCTTCGAGAGGGCTAAACTCTCCTAAAGTTCTCTCTTCTACTCACTGCCTATCCCCCTTATTGCTAGCTTCTACCTTTATTTATAGATCTCTTCTAATAGAATTCGGTTTTCCTTCCCCACCCACTTGCAGGATATTCTGCTTTTGGATCTTTCTAGAATAAGTGAGGTGGATTGGAGGCTGGAGCCTATCATTTCTTGCCCCTCCAAAATCCATCTTGTCCTTAAGGTGTAAGTTCAACTTAAGATTCACTTGGCTGGAGAAAGGTATAGCATTTCTGGCCTCCCAAGAGTCAGTGTCTAGAAATGCTATCTTCAAGATATCAAAGCAAAAATCATGCGCTTTTCCTGCTTCTGTTCTTAGTTCAAATGGGAAAACATAGCATTGCATCCCCAGCATCCACATAAGCTGCACATACGACATAAGCTCCCTCACTTCTCTGTAATCAGATTTAACGATGCATATAGCGATCTTTCCTCCCTTTCTATACTTGGTAGCCCCAACACTTATGAATGTCTTGTTCATAGGTCCCCAAACTGTTCTGTTAATTCTTCCTTGGGCCCCCTGGAGAATGACAGAGGATTCATCAGTTTGGTCACTGCAGTCTTTGGCTATGCACTTGAGAATACCAAAAGTTAATCCCATAAAAGTGTTGGCGGTGATGTCCATTTTGTGTTCCTCTTTTCCACCAGAATAGTTACTGAACCCCAAACCTTGCAGCCCCTTATTCGTGTTGTGATGCTTGATTGGTTTCTTCTCCCTCCACCGATGGTATAATCGTTTCCCTCGCAGCCATGGCAACATTGCACTTGAAAGCAGTTTGAAGGAATTCTGTAAATTAGGTGGTTGATTGTGGTTCCTGGACATATTAGAAACCAATTTAGCCTTGGGAAGTGCTACATGTACATAATTGTCTACATAATGGTGTCCATAATTACACGTGGCACTGGATCCAACTTTTAATTCAAATCTCACACTTGCACATCAACAATCGGATGGTTGCCACATCACATTATGAACATCATTATGTGCAATGATTATGTACAAGTAAAATTTTCCATTTAGCCTTAGGGATTGAAGATATCCGGATCACATTCATTTTATAACTAGTCGACCGAATAGTTTGGATCAAATTCAGTTTGCGGTAAGTCATTGGGCCTGTACATTTACAGCGAATTGGATCCACGTCATAAAGATTTGGATTGTAAGTAAACAAAATCCCTTTTCCCTAGTTTGAACCCAATATACTTTGGGTCTGTCTGAGAAAATCATGTTTGTACTCACCATTTATTGTCAACTCCATTACTCGGCCCAATCCTTGGGGCTCAAGCATCGATTCTTCTCTGCAACTAATACTCTCCAACATCAGATCTGAAATTTTATACAAAGGAGACATCGGAATCTCAACATTCCATCAGTAATCGGTCCAATCTTGCCTTGATGCCAAACATTTGCCGAAGAAGTTGCGCCCTTGGGATGGCTGGAATCTATTGATCTCCAATCCCTTCAGATTGTAACGTGACTGGGCTGAAATTTTGACTGGGGATGGAAAGGGGTTGTAACGTGATTGGAGGGGAAGAGTAGTATTGTCTTGGTTTGGTGTTAATATGGGTTTACTTTTTAATGGGCTAGGGTTACTTCTATTTGGGCTGAGATTCAGTGGGACCTGTTTCACTATCTCATATTGTTTTTCAACTCTTTGTGCCCAGTCCAAATTATAACCTAAACCCATTAGCTCCACCAATTTCTCTTCTTTCATCTTATCTGCTTGTAGCCCGTTAATAGCGATAACTTCCTCTACAATCTCCAGCTTCTCCTCCTCCCCAGGCAACGACAATGGAGGCCCCTTCCACTGATAATGCTTTTCTTTCCCGGTGCCTCCAGGTTCCCCAATTCCCCACGCTTCCCTATTGAATATTCTTCACTAATGGAAAGCTTTTTCACACAAAATCGAGCCAACATCAATCCCTTCAATGCATCCCAAGTTCGCACCGGTTGTAGTCGATCTACCTGCTGATACCAATTCTAGGTTTGCCAGTCAAAACATGCTGTTGCAGCCTCTTATTTTCTCTTCTAATAATTGATTTTTGGAGAAAATCTTTTCCGTCTCCAACACCCACTCGTTTGTGTTTTCACCGTAGAATATTGAAATATTTAGTCGGCCACATGAATCCAGTCCCGAATCATTATCCTGATCTCCTTTCCATTGCATTACCATCTTCTCCCACCAATTGAATATTGAACTCCATTTCTCCTTCCACTCGCTTCTGAAGTTTGATTCCATTCGTCTAAGAATCGACGGCTCTGATACCAATTTGATAGGATTTTAATTGCAGTTTGTGAACAAAAAATATGTTGCTATTATTAATTGGAGAAAACGAAGAAAAATTACACTAACAGATCAGAAACAATAGCCATTCGAGAGGGCTAAACTATCCTAAAGTTCTCTCTTCTACTCACTGCCTATCCCCCCTGTTGCTAGCTTCTACCTTTATTTATAGATCTCTTCTAACAGAATTCAGTTTTCCTTCCCCACCCACTTGCAGGATATTCTGCTTTTGGATCTTTCTAGAATAAGTGAGGTGGATTGGAGCCTGGAGCCTATCAATAGCGCACGAACAGGTGACCAGGGTATGATCACTGTAATTGTCATGGGCACACTACAGTTAAGTATTGGGATATTCACGGGCAACCTAGAAAAAGGATGGGCGTGCCTATCAAACTCAATCTGACCAAGATAAAACTGGTAACTCGAGTCCTACTCTTTCATTCAGTAAGGAGAAGGTTGAACAACTCTGTCGTCTCCTAAATTAGCCATCCATCGATTTCTCTAAAGTTAATCCCTCATTCTGTTGTTGGGTCATGCCCAATGGCTCAATCTAGTAAACCCCATTCAGCCTTAAATTCTTTCACTCATTCTAAGGATCCTTGAATCATTGATTCAGGTGCCTCCAATCATATGACAGGTTGTTCTAACCTTTTTTACTCTCACGTTCCTTGTTCTAATCATACCACCGGTAAAATTGCTAATGGATCTTTAATGTAGGTTGCTGGAATTGGTAATATTAAATCGTCCCAGAATTTCGTTCTTAAATCTATCTTCCATGTTCATGACTTAAAATGCAACTTGATATCTGTTAGTAAAATTACTCTTAACTATCACCGTATTGCTAAATTCTTGCCCCTATCGTGTCAATTTCAGGAACTGCTATCGAGGATGATGATAGGCAGTGCTAGGGTTCATGATGGTCTTTATCACTTTGATGGTGATCAGTCAAAGTGTCGATAAGCTTTTGTGTCTAGTTGCTTCTATGTGTTTTTAGTAACAGGGAAATAATGTTATGGCATCATAGACTTGGCCATCCTAGTCATTCATATTTGAAATGTTGGTTCCCATCTTTATTTAATAATAAAAATTCTATTCCGTTTGGATGTGAGATTTTGCCAACTTGCCAAACACACTCGTACCTCATTTTCTCCAAAGCCATACA
This sequence comes from Olea europaea var. sylvestris, assembly GCF_002742605.1. NCBI lineage: Eukaryota > Viridiplantae > Streptophyta > Magnoliopsida > Lamiales > Oleaceae > Olea > Olea europaea. The sequence continues at coordinate 2,956,761 of NC_036256.1, read as the reverse complement.
TGCCACATCATTGTCTTTAATCCATAGTGACATATGGGGACCATCAAAAATCACTTCTCATGGAAAAAAATGGTTCATTACATTCATTGATGATCACATGCACACTACATGGGTTTATCTACTTCGGGAAAATCTGAAACCAGTCAAATATTTAAAGCATTTCACAAATTGATTCAAACTTGGTTTGAAACTCATATACGAACTCTTAGAGCCAACAATGGAAAGGAATATTTCAATTCCATTCTAGGTGATTATCTGTTGGAAAATGGGATTATATATCAAAGTTCTCGTGTTGACACCCTACAGCGAAATGGAGTGTCTAAAAGAAAAAATCGTCAATTGTTTGAAGTTGTTCTTGTTCTTATGTTTACTAAGGATGTCCCAAAATACTTATGTGTAGATGTTGTTTTAACTGCTGCCTATCTTACAAACCACTTATCTAACCATACTATAAACTTTAAAGCTACCTACCTACAAGTTTTCAAATCCAATACTCTTCCCTTCAGAACTTCTGGATGTACAGCCTTTGGCCATATTCATGACGACAATAGAAATAAACTTGATCATCGAGCTCAAAATACCATCTTCATTGGTTACTCACCAACTCAAAAGGTTTATAGTTGCTATTGCCCACAAAACAAGAAAATCTATGTTACTTGTGATGTTACATTCTTTGAGGATACTCCTTATTTCTCTTCAACTTCGCTTCAGGGGAAGAAACATGATGAAGCTTGTTGTCCATGGGATACTCGACTCTTGAGTCCATTCAAACCACCTTCCCAATAAATGAACCAAGTATACCAAATGTTACCTCACCTCATGTGCCCGATGTACCTGTATTAGAAATAGGGGGAGAACCAACCATGCCTAATCAGCAATAGATACAGGTCTACTCTAGCAGAAAGGTCTCTCAAATGGATAAAGAGATTATGAATCCTACTCACAATCAAGAAGTTGAACTGATGGTAGATCCTCCTTTGCCAAATGAGTCAGGTACACCTAATCCCAATCTTGATCTAGATGTACTAGTAGCTCTCAAAAAGGGTGTTAGGTCTTGTACTTAACATCCTATTTCTAAATTTATCTCCTATTCAAATCTATCACCTTCATTTCATGTTTTACTTGAATATTTCTAGTGAGATAATTCCCGAATCTATTGAGGAGGCATTATTTGTTCCGGAATGGAAAACTACAGTTCTCGAACAAAACAATACATGGAGCTTGGTGGAATTGCCACAAGAAAAAGGTACTGTAGGGTGCAAATGGTTGTTCACAGTAAAGTATAAGGTTGGCGATTCTGTGGAGAGACATAAATCACGTCTGGTGGCCAAAACTTTTACTCAAACATATGGGATTGACTATACTGAAACCTTCACTCCTGTTGCAAAACTCAATACCATCCAAATTTTACTCTGATTGGCAACTAATTCAAATTGGCCCCTACATTAACTTGATAAAACAAAAAAATGCATTCCTAAATGGTGAACTTGAAAATGAGGTTTATATGTGTCAACCTCTAGGCTTTGAAGAAGATTTCGGGAGTCAAACTGTTTGTAAACTCAACAAGTCCCTCTATGGTTTAAAACAATCCTCATGTGCTTGGTTCGGCCGTTTCTCGAAGGTATCAAGAAGTATGGTTACACTTTGGGACAATCTGTTCATACCTTGTTTGTCAAACGCTTTGGAAAGGAGAAGATAACCATTCAAGTCGTGTATGTTGATGATATCATTGTCATTGGAAATGATAGTGAAGAGATGGAAAAAAATCAAACAAATGATGTTAAACGAATTTGAAGTTAAAATATCTTGGAGCATTGAGATACTTTCTGGGAATGGAATTCGCAAGGAGTAAAAAGGGTATTTTTGTCTCTCAAAGGATATATATTTTAGATCTTTTAGACGAAACTGGCATGCTGAGATGTAAACTGAGTAAAACTCCAATTGAACTAGGTAATAAAGTAAAAATGCTTGAGGGAGGACTAGTCGATAAAGGAAAGTATCAATGTCTTGTTGGAAAGCTTATTTATCATTCGCATACAAGACCAGACATAGTAATTGTAATGAGTTTAGTGAGCCAATAAATGCATGCACCATGTCAAGGTCATCTCAATGTTGTATAATGAATCTTGAGATATTTAAAACAGACACTTGGAAAAAGTCTTTTTTCAAAGACGAATGATTGAAAAGCAAGAGCATTTCCTGATGCTAATTGGGCTGGATCCATTGATGATGGAAAATCAACTTCTGGATATTGCACTGTAATGTGGGGAAACTTAGTGGCATGGTGCAATGAAAAACAATCTGTAGTTGCTAGAAGTAGCACAAAAGCCAAGTATAGAGCCATGGCTCATAAAGTTTGTGAACTTATTTGGATGAGAGTGATGAAAGAATTGAATATCGAATTTTAGGAACCTATGCTACTCTATTGTGATATTAAGTCAACCATTAATATTGCTCACAATCTTGTCCATCGTGATAGGACTAAACATGTGGAGATAGATCGACATTTTATCAAAAAGAAACTTGGAGATATTATTAGCATAGAGTATGTACCTACATCACACCAGCTGGCCAATATTCTCACAAAAGGACTAACTAAACAAACTCTTGATTTCCTTGTAGGCAAGCTTGGTCTCATCAACATTTACAGCCAAGCTGACCAAGCTTGAGGGGGAGCGTGGACGAAATCAAATATTATCTTATTTGATTTAGCATTCATTTAGTACTTTGTATTTATAGCTAGTATTGATTTAGTATTTTTTATTTATAGCTGATAGGATTCTTTCCTTGGGAATTTGATATTTTCCCTGATTTCTTGAACTTTACCTCGTGCCATTAACCCGTTTAAACGGCAGTATTATTCTTGAGTTAATACATACAGAAATTATCTCATCTCTGATTTCTATATAATGAAAGTCAAAACTGCATTGTTTTAAACTCCAGTTTCATAGAACTGTTTGTTTTATCAGTTTAACAGATTGCATTTTCTGGATTCCGAATCTCATCAATCAGTTCCATGTCTGTTTGGGAATTTCAAAATTAGAGCAGATTTGTTGTGACTTTTTAACCAGCTGGTCCAGCTCCATTCAGTTGGTTCAAAGAGAGACCAGTTGGTCTCCATTTGCCACTAGCTAAACACAGATTTGCCTTTTGTTTTAATTAATTAAATCAACAGCAATACAACAGACTTGATAGTAGAATAAACGAAGTGTTGAAGAAGACTTGATCTTAGCATAGAAATAGTTACTTATAAGAGAGATCTTTTTTGTCTATTATGTTTTATATATATATAAGCAACTTATAGTTTATCAATGGGTTCCAAATAAATTATTGAGGGGACTAATCTACATATTCTCTTCATAGTACTGAATATCAAACTTTGCTTGCTGAACGTGCTCCAACTACTTCTAAGAGAGTAGAAACCTTTCATTTCCTAGCATTGCTTGATACTTGTGTATTGAGTATTAACTAATTAGAAAGGTGATTCTTCTTTCCTAGGTGGCTCTTCTTTCGAGGATACACCACAGAAATCTTGTACATTTTCTTGGATATTGCCAAGAAGATGGAAAAGATATTCTTGTATATGAGTTCATGCATAATGGGACTCTAAAGGAACACCTATATGGTAAGTTATTTATTCCAAATAAAGACAAGTAGATATAATCCTTGATTAATTTAAAATTTGCTCGTCTAGGGCCTTTGACACGTGAAAGAGGTATTAGTTGGATCAAGCGTCTTGAGATTGCTGATGATGCTGCAAAAGGTTGGTGAGCAAGTATCAATTTGTTTTGCCTGAGTAAAAAACCCATCAACAAAATTAATCGGATTGGTAATTATTTGTCTTTAAAAAAGGATTTGTTCAGACTTTCGATTCCTTTTTCAGGAATTGAGTATCTTCATACTGGTTGTGTTCCATCAATCATCCACCGGGATTTGAAAACAAGCAATATCCTTCTTGACAAGAACATGAGAGCTAAGGTTTCAGATTTTGGTCTTTCAAAACTTGCACTAGATGGAGCTTCCCATGTCTCAAGCATAGTTCGAGGAACTGTCGGTTATCTGGATCCTGAGTGAGTCTTTCTTTTCTCCTAGACTTTCAGCGTTGTCTCTCAAGGAACAGTAGAGGATAAGAGAATGTTTGGCTAAGCTTAAAAAGTTTACTTTTAGGCATATGAGTAAGTTTCAAAATAAATATACTCTAGTTTTTGGTATATGCATTGCTGGAATTGGACAATTTTCTTGAACCATACCACCACTTGTCCGACCGGAAGGGATGTTGAGTAGCGCCAGATTCCAATCCTGTAGTATCTATTTCCTAGGACTTGTAGGAAGAGAAGTCATAGTAAGCAATAACTTTTTTATTGGTCAAAGTCAGAATAAGGTATTTATTTTGGTAGTACAACGAGATTCACTTTCAAAATAAACTACTATTTTTACTTAGAAGTAAGAAAAAGTAATATATCGAAACATTTTTAGAAAAAAATATTACTTTTTAAGATATTTCTAAGCTTAGCGAAACATGCTTGTGTCCTTGGATGTTTTCAACTTATTGTCAATGTGTGTGTTTTTTGTTTTTTTTCTTCATGCTTTACATCTGTTTGTGGAAATTCCCCTGGCGCACTGGCTGGTCTACATCTCTGTCCTGTATGAATAAAACTGTTAGAATTACTAGGTTTAACACATAAATTCATAGTGGAATTTGCAAAAGATATATACACAAAACACCATTGGATCCAAAATACAATAATCACGCTTTTTGTTTATCAATGAGATGAACGGTGAGTTAATAATTCATCAAACCAACCTCTATTTCGGCCCAAAATTTTCAGCTTGTTCACAGTGACATCTATTTGAAAATTAACTTTCAATGGACCCTCTGGGAGTCTCTCTGCTTCAGTTAAAACTTCAGAACAAATTTAAATTTGGAATCTGTTGTTTCAGTTTGAATGAGAAACCTTAATAGGGTCACCTATAGGGGCAGAATTTTGCAAGTGGAACCAAACACATTCCTCGTAATTTGTCAATCAATTTTTACATGTTATTGATGTTTCTTAGAATTGGCAGCAACTGTCATATTTATTTGTTTTTGCTGTCAAATCATTCTTATACTGAACCAGTAAATTCCTTCTAATCAAATACTCGCTTCTTATTGGATTACTAAATATGATGCCATACGAGCAATCTGCCACTGGCAGTGGAATCTGGTTGATTGAGATCCAATACTAATATTGCTCTTTAATGATGAGTAATATGGCCGCTAACCGACATGAACTGTTGAGAGTTAATTAAATTCTTTCACATTGGTACCAACAATTGTGACTTTCTCCCCTTTCATGTCATGCAGGTATTATATCTCCCAGCAGTTGACGGATAAAAGTGATGTCTACAGCTTTGGAGTCATTCTCCTCGAGCTTATATCTGGTCAAGAAGCAATTTCTAATGTGAACTTTGGAGTTAATTGCCGTAATATAGTCCAATGGGTAAGATTCTTGAGACAGAAAAAGCTCTGAATTATACTAGCGAGTGTCTACAAATCACACGTTCAGATTTTGTAATGTACTTGACCAGAAAACCGACTATGGTCTGTGGAATCGTGAATAGTTCCACAGTCATTAAAATCTTATTATCTATTCTACTATGGAAAATGTTAACGTTTTTCATTAACTGACACTGGCAGGCTAAGTTACACATCGAGAGCGGGGACATACAGGGAATCATCGATCCCACTTTGCACGAATATGACATCCAGTCGATGTGGAAAATAGCCGAGAAGGCAATGATGTGCGTTCAACCTCACGGTAGCATGAGGCCATCAATGTGTGAAGTTATTAAGGAGATTCAAGATGCCATTGCAATTGAAAGAGGAGCGGCTGCTAATAAACAAGGTAGTTCAGATGAAATCTCTAGACATTCTGCTCATTTTTCTTTGAATATGGCATCGCTCGACCTTAGTGCTAGCGAGCATTATTTGTCTATCGACGATTCTATCACGCAGCCAGCTGCTCGGTAAAACTTCTGTTTGGATCCTGTAGTGTTTTCCCTCCTATTTATTTGATTGACAGGGTGAGAGGTTTTGTGAATTTCTTTGTGTTTATGGTAGAAGTAAACTGTAAATTCTGAGCTTGTTGGTTGAGTACATATTTGTAACTATTCATGAATAATTCTCTAATTATTGTCCTAATCTGAAGTTTTTTGTAATATATTTTTTCTTATTTCTCTTGGGCTCGTACCCAATAAAATTGTGAACCTCAATAACCTTGATAGCATGTTTGTTATTGGACTTGACTGGACAATTCAGTAAGTTCATTAAAATTTGAAAAATCCTTCCAACATCCTATTTAAATAAATGCGTATGTTTTAATTTTGAAATTGTTGGTTTGGATCCACGGACGCTTGTAAAGAATATGATTTTTAAACAAACCAAAGTACTATTGATGATGTTGATGACATCGTTGGTCAACATTTCTGTCTTTGTTGATAGACGTTCGATAATAATCACAACTAGTATTATTGTTTGTAGTTCTGTACAAATCGATGATAATTATTTATTTTCGTTAGTATAATCGATTTTTTTGAAGATCAATCTTTCTATGAAATGCTTTAGGATTATTTTTGAAAATGCTTCATCAAAGATGTTTATCTAAGACTCCCAATATTATTTGAGTTCCTCTAAATGCGATATTTATTTCAATTGTTTTCACAATATTTTACTATAATGAAGAAGAATATTAAAATATATTTTATATTTCTACTAAAAAAGAGGTCAGTTCATACTCTATCTTGTGCACAACTCTCAATATTGATTTAACATCGCGACCTTATACCTAAATCTACGAATATAATAGATTTTAAAATTAAAAGAGTAGCCATTAAAGATATTTAAGCTGAAAAATGAAGTCTCCTGATTAAAAAAAAAAATTAAAACTTAAATTATTTTTGAAAAAATCGATCGAGGAAATGAGTAAATTATTCAAAAATATCTAAACTTTGGGTTGCATGATGAGACTTTATTGAACATTAAAAGTATTGTTGAGATGTCATTCAACTTTATTAAAATGCTCTCAATGATAATTGAACGGTAATTTGTACCATGTGAATTCCATTTGCCACGAAGGTAATTAGAATCTTAACGAGTGATTAATGTAAAGCATTTGAAGGTCTGTTTGGTATTGATTTTTAGAATTAATTTTTTGTCCGTTAAAGAAAAAAGTGGCCTTTTGGCTTGAAAAATTATAACCAAACGGGGCTTAGTAATGTTTCATCAATACTACAAAATTTAGTGTCTCCGTGTGGTGTGGTTTAAAGTTAATTTTTTTTTAAAAACCATTAACCCCTACCGTGGCTGTAAAATTTACTTATTTTTTGAAAAGCAAAAATTATATCGAAAAGGAGAAAAGAACATCCTGACTAAAACGATGAGGTCCGTTGAGATATCGGCAGTGACACGTGGTGTAATCACACTGAATAGCTGTATCCATAAAACGGACGGTGTAGATAGAACAAATCTCATTCCCAATCTCTCATCTCAATCGTCTCCTCTCTCTCCCCAATTCTCCACCCTCCGATCTCCTAATTCACTCTCCTCTTCTCCCTCCCAAATACAAATACCGGTACTCATTCCACCCCCGGTCTAATTTCTCTTTCCACTTTTCCTTACAAATCCTTGTATCTAATGCTGTATTCATCCATGGTCACTGAGTTTGGATTTTGTTTTCTAGGGTTTTGGAGGTATGGCGGATGCTGGCAAGCAGGGACGGCAGACGGGGAGTCCTGGCGGCGGCGGCTATGAAAGTGGTGGCGACCTGAGCCCTAGATCGAATGCTAGAGAGCAGGATAGATTCCTGCCTATCGCGAATATTAGTCGGATCATGAAGAAGGCGCTCCCTGCTAATGGAAAGATCGCCAAGGACGCTAAAGAGACCGTTCAGGAATGCGTCTCTGAGTTTATTAGCTTCATCACCAGCGAGTATGCCAAAAGCTTAATTATTGGTTTCAAATTTTCTTCATTTTTTATTTTTGTGTGTGTGTGTGTTGTCTGTTAATTAAGTGATTGAACGAAGGAGAGCATCGGTGATTCACGATTGGAGTGAAAAAGGATTGCCGTGCCCTTCTTTGAAAAAGTTACTTCCGTGTTTGCATAGAAATCCCTAAGGTCCGAGTTTTAAACACATCATTCCATCTTTTACATATTGCTTTATTTAATTTATATATGCGTTTGTGTGTGATTGATGGAATTACCCGGAAATTGTTACAGGAAATAACAAATTTTCAATTTCGCGAACAACACACGCACACTTTAGCATTTTCCTTGGAATCTGTACACGTCTTATGTAGACATGGAACTATGTCTTCGTATATGTGTATAAATGTATGCATCTTTGGGTTATGTCGTCTTTTTATGAGTGACTTTGCAGTAATTTGTTTTTATGTTCAATGAATTCAATGAAAATTGAAATTTCATATCTGTTTTGGAAGTGTTATGTAATTGTAGATGTGTAAGTAATTGAAACCTTCTTGGTTGTTTAAATGTCAAGGGCAAGTGATAAGTGCCAGAGAGAGAAAAGAAAGACAATTAATGGGGATGACTTGTTATGGGCTATGGTGACTTTAGGCTTTGAAGATTACATCGATCCACTTAAGGTTTACCTCGCTAGGTACAGAGAGGTAAGTGCTTCCTATACTATTTTTCGAAATAAAGAGTTCAGACTCCTGCTTGTGGTCTAAAGCATATTGCTTAGTTTTCCTTTCGATATTACTAAGTACTGCAACTGATGGATTTTTTGTTTTTGTTTCTGTTTTTGGTTTTGGTGTTTTTGATTTCTCGTTGCATGATAGATGGAGGTGAGTGAATGTAAAGTGCTTTATCATCAAGTGGTTTTTATATTGGTTCATTTCGCTTGATAGCTTAATATTTGATTTGGGTTTTTCCACAGGGTGACACCAAGGCGTCAGCAAAGGGTGCAGATGGATCTTCAGGAAATGATGCAGTTCAACCTAGTACTAGTTCACAGGTATCCTGTAACACATTCTCTTGGAAGCCTTTCCTATATTTTTATTTAGGCTATTTGTTACATATATTTATTGCAATTACTATCCCCTGTATTTGTACAGCTTGCTCACCAGGGTTCATTTTCTCGAGTCATTAATTATGGAAACTCTCAGGTACCTACCATCTATGTCTCACGACTCTATGTTCCCAGATAACTGAGCTTGTTTTCACCATCAATCCCTCATTATATGTATACTGTATGTGTCTCTTATACCTTTCCAGCCCTATTCGCTACACATGAATTTTTACCTTGTGGTATAATCTCCAATTCTCTGTCTGTTCAACTCCATGTCTATCAAGGGAAAATTAGATCCAAATGACATTTAACTGGTCTCATTGTTGAAAAAAATATGGTTTTCCTTGATTGGGGTCATGGATCTCGAGTCTTACCACTGACTATTCTTCTTCAAAAACAATGATTAAACTCTGCCTGATTTTATAATAAATAGCTGGTCTGTTGTCGTATCTTCTTGGAAGAGAGAGATGATGGCGACATTGTCTAATTGTATCTAGATAGGGAAATGGATATACAAAAGACTACGCTTTAGGCTTTGTTAACTATCCTAAATATCATGCCACTAAATAAGCTTTGTCAACTCCTTCAAAAGGATGTTAACAGTTGTGTGACTAGAATGTGGTTTGAGAGGATCAGTGTCGACATTCTGACGAGTGACTTGATATGTCCTTCAGAAGGGAAAGCTGTTGAGTGTTGATTTCCAGAATAAGTTAATATAAGGAGGTTCACCATGATGAAGTTCGAGAGGATTTAACAAACTTCACTATGAATTCTGGCACAAGTCAATTCGATTAACTGAGTTTCAGAATGTCATGACTGTCAATTTCCAGCGTACTTTTCTTTGTATAACTTACAGTAGGGCGGCTAATCAAATAAGTTATCTGAAGTTTCTCATAGAGTGATTTGCTAGCATTTTTAATTGATTAATCTTTCTATAATTTGTGAGTTAGAGTAGGAGCTTTGCTTCAGCACTTTGATTCTGGTTTATTATTCTCCATAATTGCGAAATGATCTCCTTGAACATACTTTTTGATTCTGAGAATCTAATTGATGCTGTGCAATTGCTGTTTATCAACTTATCGCCTTCATCTCCGTGTATGAACGAAGTTAGTTTAATTCTCTTCTGGTTACTTGAATCTCTATCTATATAGCAGTTGGATCTGATTCTCGACTAATTTCATTTTATTTTCCGGTTTGATGTCCAGTCCCAAGCTCAACATAGGATGGTCTCAATGAGAGGCGCGGACTAGACTTTTATCTTCATTTTTGTCCTGCTTGGGGAGATCATCACAGTTTCAAAGTGTATTTTTATATTATTTATTATCATGCTTCAAGTTTGTTGAATTTCAGCACTCAAAAAGAGCTATATTCTAGTGAAATTTGTACATTTGGGTCACTTTCAAGAACATAAATTATGGGAAAAATTCATACATAAAAGTTTAAGCTTTACACATTTCAAAATCAAGAAAATAAGTTTCGAACTTTAAAAGTCAGATTTTTATTAAAATTTATTTATGATTTAATTAATTAATATATTTAGGTTACGATCTATACAATCTGGTCACAAATTAATGATTTAGTTAGTCATTTATTATTTTTTGATCACAAATCAGAAAATTTTATATCACAAATTATTTTACGGTCACATTTCAAAAATTTTATAGGTCATATTTTGTTCATTAGTCACAAATTAAAAAAATTTGTAAGTCGCTATTTATTTATTGATTACAAATTACAAATATTATAAAGTACAACTTATTATACAATTACAAATTATCGAACATACATTAACAATTGTTTAGGTCGCAAATTATTTTTTTATCACAATTTATATTTTTTATTGGTCACAGATTAATCAATTTAATGGTCACAGTCAACCAAATAATTTGCGACCACCATCATCATTTGCGACCACCATCTCACCATTCCTCCAGCACCATCACCATTGTCGTCGTCAGAATCAACACCATCGTCGTACCCATCACCACCAACACGAACACAACCAATCGCCACCATTAGATTAAAATCAACTATCAACAAAAACCACAACAAACCACCATTATTAGATCTCTAGCCACCAACCATCGCGACCGCCAGCACCAAACACACCAACAATGTCCAACCACAACCTCAACAACACTGTCCACATCATCATTACCAACACGAGCACCTTTACTGCAGCCAGAAACCATCACAATCGCCACCACCAAACACACAGACAATACCTAACCCACAATCTCACCAACATAACAAATGTCTCCACCGCCAACACAACCATCGTCAGAAATCATCACAACCACCAGAAACATAACCATAGCCAGAAAATCACTACCAAATACACCTAAAAATACACCACCCTGCAACCTCACCAACACAGGTAAAAGCAGCAGAAGTGTCGAATCCAGAAGCAATGAACTATTCTCGGCCAAGGCGGCAACATCGTCGCTCACTAAACATTGCAGCGTTGCCAACAACACACTCGTCCGGAGAAAAGACGAGTTTGCAAAGAGCATGGAGAATGTAGAGGAGAGTGAAGAGAGAGAGCATGGCTTCTTCACAGAGCGTTGCAGTACCGCCAACCACGCACACACACCGTCGATGTGTGTCTCGCCAGAGAAAAGTCGAATTTGCAGCGACGGTGGGTCAGCGGACTGATAATAGAGAGTGTGGAGTGGGGAGATGAGAGAGTGAAGAGAGAGAGGGGTTTTGGAATAGAATACGGTAGATTAATTAATTTTTATTTATATTAATTAATTAATAAAATATTTGATTTTTGAAATAGTATATTTCACATGTGATTTATGAAATGAGATTTCTAAAAGTATTAGTTCCTGCTATTTCCACATAAATTATCATAAGATTCAAGGGCAGACTTTGTTAATTGGGAAACCCTATTTTTCTAGTCAAAGAAAAGCTATAAAAAAATAAAATAAAATAAGTGTTCTAAAAGGTGATGCCTAGGTACGTGATTGGCCAAAATGTCAAGCCAAGTGGCTTGGCGCCTTATTTGATGATCAATAGCAATCATTGACCGCTAAGGCACGTCTATGCACAATTATGAGTGTATTGATGCGCATCATCATTGTTTTTAATTTTTATTTTGTGTTGTTAAAAAATTAACAATCCCTAATTTCTTCATTTTGTCATAATTTAAAACAACCACTTGTATTGGAAGACATAGAAGACGAATTAGATGAAGAATAGGATATTGAATTAGAGTCCGATAAAGAATTAGATAAGATTTAAGTTTCTATACTATTTATTTACTATTTTGTACTTAAATTTGAAATTTATCTTTTTATTGGAAACTTGAAAAAAATGTATAATGTTCTTATAAATCTATTTTAAATATTTAGTAAGTATTATTTTTAATTATGAAATAAATTTTTGATTTATTAAAAAGTAAAATAACATTAAAATAAGAAAATACATTTTTATACTTTTTATGCCTAAGCCTCACCTAATCTCGCATAGCTCATAACTTGGTCTCCACACACATCGTCACGCATCACACCTTTTAAAACACTAAAAAATGTATCTATTTTATTTTAAGACTTCCTAAAGATTTGCTTATAGAATATAATTCATTAATATAAAGAAGTATGAGGTGTCAAAATTTAATGGCATCACATTAACAAAAATATTATGTCCTTGTTTGAACTCCATTTTTTTTTTGGTGGGGTGGGGTGGGGTGGGATGGGGGGGAAAAAATTATTGAATAATGATATTTTTGTAAAAGTGTGGTTAAAAAGTAAGAAAATAATTTCGAATTATTTGTAAATTTATTTTATTAGAAAATATGTAATTGAAAATGAATTTTTAAAAATAGAAAACAATCAAGGGTTATGTAAAATTCAACTGAGTGTCCACCCATAGTAAGTATTATAACCTCTGTCTACCGTAGACAGAAAATCAAAAATCAATGTAAAATTAATATTCATAATAATATCTAGCAATGACGATGCCTTCGCCTCGCCTTAGTTGGGGTGGAATGGGTCGATGGTTTGCCTCATTTGTCGTTGCGTTTATTTTATTTTATTTTTTTCTTTTCACGGGACAGGTTTCATGCCCCGCCTGCCCCAAATGGGAAGGAAAAATAATAGGGTAATTGGCGCAAAACATCCTTACCTTTCGAGGTTATTGTGGAAAACGTCCCTACCTTTCATTTTTTGGCATTTTTGCCCTTATTTACCACCTTTCTTGCGCTGAAGGTCCTTTTCACTGTTTTTTGACGATTTTGCCCTCTATTCAAATAAAAGAAAAAGAATAGAATAGAAAATAAAAGAATTAATTGCAACTAATACCCCAAAATTTCAAAAAATTACAAATTAGTAATAAATATAGGAGTTAATAGCCCAAATGGTTACTAAACTCTGTCAAAGGTCCAAAAAGGTCATTGAACTTTTTTAAATACAAAAAGAAAAAAAAAACCAAAAAAACCAACAAAAAAATTTGAAGAAACGGGCCCCACCAACAAAAAAAAGGACCAAAAATAATAATAATAAAAATAAAATAAGGAATGTGAAAATGGAGGAAGGTGAAAAGTAATCCAAAAATTATTTTTTATTTTTTCAATCGTACATTTTTAATCAAAATTTATTGAAAATTTTATTTTTAGCAAAACTAATCTGTATTTTTTTTCTTTATTTTTAAAAATAAAATTTTCAATAAATTTTGATTAAAAATGTATGATTGAAAAAATAAAAAATAATTTTTGGTTTCCTTTTCCCCTTCCTCCATTTTCACCTTCCTTAATTTTTTTTTCCTTTTTTTGTTGGTGGGGCCCGTTTCTTCAATTTTTTTGTTGGTTTTTTTGGTTTTTTTTCTTTTTGTATTTAAAAAAGTTCAATGACCTTTTTGGACCTTTGGCAAAGTTTAGTAACCATTTGGGCTATTAACTCCTATATTTATTACTAATTTGTAATTTTTTGAAATTTTGGGGTATTAGTTGCAATTAATTCTTTTGTTTTCTATTCTATTCTTTTTCTTTTATTTGAATAGAGTGCAAAATTGTCAAAAAACAGTGAAAAGGACTTTCAGCGCAAGAAAGGTGGTAAATAAGGGCAAAAATGCCAAAAAATGAAAGGTAGGGATGTTTTCCACAATAACCTCGAAAGGTAAGGATGTTTTGCGCCAATTACCCAAAAATAATATATTCAATGATTATCTACAGTAATAGCTGTGCTTTTAATTACTTGACATCTTCAATGATTTTTTATTATCTATTATATTATATTATACGTAGGACTAGTAAATGTTGCATTGGATTTGATTCACCATTCACCAACCAGTTACCAGACCCACCAAACTCAGCAAAATACGTGGATAGTAATCCATAGTAGTTATGAATGTGTAATCACAACTAATGTTAAATTTATAAAAATATTATGAATTTGTATTTAAACTAGGGGTAAATGTTGTTCGATTTGTCCGATTTGTGCTATATTTTCAACTCAAATCATTTTATGCGGTTTGAAAATTTTTCAAATCAAATCAAACCATTTTATTTTTCGAACCAAACCATATCCGCGGTTTACTTTTCGACATTATAGGTAATGTATTTAGCATAAGTTAAATATAAGTTTAAGCGAGAACTAATTATGTTAAATGTTAAATTACATTCATATTTACCACGAAACTCATGAATAAATTATTTTCAAAGTTGGTTGTTAAAATATGTTAATAGAAAAAATATATATTTCTTCATTTTTATTTATCTTTTCTTATTTGACATTCGTATTGTCATATAACTATTGGTAAAAGTAGAGTTACATTCTCTTATTATAGTTTGGTTAAAATTCCTTTCGTCTTGCTAGTGAGATATAAGATAAGGATTAAATGTGATATATTTAGATGTACAAAGATTGATAGAGTTTTAACTTATTGAAAATTAACGAATTTCATCGTTTAACTACTTTATGAAAGGAGAAGGTAGTAATACTAGTTAGGGAACTTTAACATTTTCACATAATCAATACGTTCCATCATTCGTTTTTTCCAAATCACAAACAAGTTTATTAATCAACTAAGCACACGAATAATCATTTTTCTATCCAAACCAGAACTCACATTTGTATAATAAATTCAAAAAAACAAATAAAAGAAAGAAAAATGAAAAAAATTGTTTGAATAAGAATCTAAGACGGAGAAGAGAGAACGAGACGACTCGGGAAGAGATTAGTAGACTAATAGAAACAGACAAAGGCGATTGGTAATTCGTTCAATAGTAGCAAACAAGCATCAAATGTTAGGAAAATGAGAGTTTATGTCAGGGCTTCTAAAACTTTGGACGTGATTTACTGATATAGTTTTGTTGAATCATTATTTGGATTGTTGAAAATATATGTTTTTTTTTCTTCATTTTATATGATTTTGAAATAACTTTAGTTTAGTTTAGATATCGACTGAGGATATGTGTTGTGAATCTGTTAAATCATAGGTCAATAATGATGAACATAATTTACTTTTTATGATTATTTCAATAAGCTAGTTATAATTTGTGTTATTAAATTGTAAAAAAAAATATAGATATAAAATTTTTAAGTTAATAAAATTAATGTTTTAATTAAAAATTTTTAAAATGGTTCGGTTCGATTTTATGCGATTTTTGAAAATCAAAACCTAAACCAAACCATTTTGAAATGGTTTGGTTCGGTTTGACGAAAAAGAAACTACAGATCCACATGGACCCAAACCAACAGTTTCAACTCAATGGTTTCGATTCAATTTGAGATTTATTGATTTTTTTGTACAGCCCTAATTTAAACAGATACTTAGCTCCCGTTTGTTTCCCATTATTAACTCACTAAAATAAAAAATATGATCGTTATCCATCATATCAAGTCACCATATTTGACTTTCTATCTCTTGTGTGGGACCTGTAATGACTATATTTTTCATTCTCATTTTTACATTAATATGTACCAAATAGGACCTTAATTTATAAAAGAATTGTCTCTTTATCACATCTTGTCAATAGATTCTTGATAGCTTTATCAAGATCTGAAACAAATTCTGCAAAAACTTCTAATTCTGCAAATTACGGTATTTCAATTTTAATTTACTAGCTATTTTTTTTTCATGGTTTTGATCTTGTTTAAAAATAAAAAGCAATTTCTACATTTACACAAATAGAAGTTACTTTACTTTTCAAAAACTTTTTCAACTTGAAAGTATGTATCCAAATATGAGAAGATTTGGTATCTCGATATTAGCTATTCGCCACTTAGAATTGTTGTATGTTCTAAGGATTGTACTACTACTCAAAAGGAGATTCGATAGATGAATCAATTATCAGTCAACGCCTTTTTCTCGATCGAACAAGAATAAACAAGCGTAGCAAATCATTGGTCAAGAAAGAAGACCTCTAAATATATTCAAGAAATTTTTTTGACTTGTGTTTAAGCTTACCCAAACGTGCTCGTATTAATAACTATTAAGATTTCGAAATCTTAACTAGAGTGACAACATGGTTTTTTCTCATAGTTCAAGGGTGCTCAATGAAAAATAAATTGCAATGTGCACAAGCGCGTGAGCGAGGAGCGTAGATAAAAATCTCAAATTTGAGTCTCCCGCAAATGAGAAGAGAGAGAAACTGTCTCGGGAACTGCAGAGCAAAAGCACCACCCTCGGCCTCAGCCCTCAGGTAACAAATGCTACAGAACTAAGACAACGTTATGTTCTCTCTCTTCCCCTTCAGCATCTTCCAAGACTAGGGTTTTCTTCTCCCTTTTCCATTCTTGGAAATTGTGTAGAAGCTGCTCTTCCAACAGTAA
>NC_036256.1:2936342-2939425 GCF_002742605.1 Olea europaea var. sylvestris | reverse complement strand
CTCTCAATATTTGACAGTTTGAAACTATCAATTGAAATGACAGAAGAAAATTCTCGAATATAACTAAAAATATTTTTCAGATGGTAAAAACATGTGCTAGACTTGTTAGTCTAATTTCTAGGTTAAGTTAGGCAGAAAGAACTGTTCACTCATCAAATGGAAGCTTTGCAATATCTAAATACCATTTAGGTTAATTATTATTTAGGCCGAAAGAAACTTTTAGTTCATCAAATGGAAGCATTGAAATATGGCTTGCTATTTCAAGTAGTGTACCAATAAATTTTTAGTTCATCGAATGGAAGCATTGGATATTGCCTCTTGCTATTTCAAAGTGTAACTTCTTCAAAATAGTTCGGGTGCAGAAGTTTGATTCTGTTGTCATTACGATTTAAATTTAACATGTTCATATTTTGGAAGACTTATGAGAGGAAAGTAATAAATAAGTGAAGTGTATATAAATAATTATCTTGAGAATTTTCCTCACAAGACAATATAGCCATTTTAGCATGCGTACGGCATTACTTTTTCTTTTGTAATTTGTGCACCTCATGCATTTTACTTTGTTTTTCCACCTAGGTTTGAGGGATTTGAAGTGTCATTTATTATATTTAACAGGGTAACAACAAATTCTTGGATCAACCTTCGTTGCATCCATCTTAAATCATTAAAATCCCGTGAATTCTGTTTTTATTCTGAAAATTTTAGTGAGGTGCTTTTTATCCGTCTTTGACATCCCTTCTCTTCCTGTAAATTTTCAGAAGAAGCGACCAAACCGCGTCTCTGAATTGGAAAGCCAGCTTGCTCAGCTCCAAGAGGAACTGGGTAAGTCAAAGGATCAGCTGAACTCATCTGAATCTCGGAAGAGGAGGACTCAGCAGGAGGCCGAAGAAGCTAAGAAGCAGCTTGCAGTCATTGCAACAAAACTCAAGGAGACTGAGAAACAGCTGATTGAGCTTTCCGATTGTGAGGACTCTCGTATCCAAGAATTGCGCAAGATCTCTCAGGATCGAGACAGAGCATGGCAGTCTGAATTGGAGGCTGTCCAGAAGCAGCATTCGATGGACTCATCTGCCTTGGCTTCTGCAATGCATGACATACAGAGGCTTAGGATTCAGCTGGACAGGGTGGCTGAAGCAGAAGCTGCCCAGGCTAGACGTGCAGAGTCAGCTCAAGCCGAAGTTCAGAACTTGAGACTAGAACTCGCAAGGATCCTTGAGTTTGTTGAGAAATTGAAGAGCCAGCTAAGTAATAGCAAAGAATCGGAAGCTCGGGTGCTTGAAGAACTTACTAGAGCCCAAATGCAACTGGAAGTGGTGAAGACTACTGAGGAAACAGTACGTTCTGAACATGTCAATGTTGTGGAATCATACAAATCTTTGGTATTCGACTTGGAGCAATCGAAGAATAGAGTGAATTCACTGGAGGAACTTGTTGGCAAACTCCAGGTGGATCTAGGCAACAGCAACAAGAAAACGGATCATCCAAGCACTGATTACATCTCTTCTGTGGATGGAGAATCTAATGAATCAAAGCTGCTGAAAACTGAACTTACCAATTTGAAACTGGAAGCAAGTCAACTTAAAGCTGCACTAGAGGCTGCTGAAAGAAGATATCAGGAAGATTATATTCAGAGCACATTGCAGATTAGGAATGCTTATGAAGTTGTGGAGCGAGCAAAATCGGACTCGAGTGAAAGAGAAGCTGAACTTGAGATAAAGCTAAAAGTATCTAGAGCTGATGTTGAGGAACTGAAGGCAAAGCTGATTGAAAAGGAAAATGCACTGCAAAGTATTTCATTTGAGAAAAAGGAAACAAATCTGAAGGAGGAAGAACAGCCAACAGAAAAAGAAACTGAACTAGAAATTGAACTGAAGAAATCAGAGTCAGTTTTAGCAGACATGAAGGCAAGTTTATTGGACAAGGAGACGCAGTTGCAGTGCATAGCAGAGGAAAATGAGATGCTGAAGTCTGAAATCATGAAAACTGAAGTAGAAAGAGGCAAAGCAAATGATGAGGCTCTTGTTGTGGCAGAAGAAGCACGCACTGCAGAGCGAGAGGCCTTAATGAAGCTTGGATATTTAACTGAGGAAGCAGATAAAAGTAGTGGTAAAGCAGTACGCGTTGCTGAGCAGCTCGACGCAGCACAGGTTGCAAATTCGGAGATGGAAGCTGAACTGAGGAGATTAAAGGTGCAGGCGGAACAGTGGAGGAAGGCTGCTGAGGCAGCTGCTGCAATACTCTCAACCGGTAATGTTGAATTACATTGTTTAAAAGCTTAATCAGGTAGAGATGGGCCACTTCTATTTTTTTAAATATTGTGTATTCAACATGTCATTTATCATGTGCAGGCTACCTTTCAAAAGAATATATCATATGCAGGCTAGATTTATATATTTTATCAAAGGCTTAACATGTGCTCAATCTTCAAAAATAAGTTGTGTCGAGACTTGAAATCAAGACCTTTGTCTTCTCTAATATCATATTAGATCATATGCTAAAAGTTTAAGCCTTAGAGAAGGGACACATTTATTTGTCTAAAATTGTCTTCAACAGGTAATAATGGCAAATATGTCAAGAGTACGAGTTCTTTTGACTACCACACTATTGGTGGAAAGTTGAATTTACCCTATTCTGAAGATACAGAAGATGACTCACCCAAGAAGAAAAATGGCAATGTGCTGAAGAAGTTCGGCGTTTTGCTGAAGAAGGGCCAGAAATAGATTGAATATTTGACAGGTTCCATTCCATTTTGCATTAAGCTCTTTTATTGATTTGTCTGTCATTATTTGGTGATTGCATGTATCTTTTCAGGCATGTTGGTTATGGGTACAACCGAGACATTCAGAGAGCTTTAGTTGAAATGTATAGTTATGTGGAATTATGAACTATCTTTGTTTCAACCTACCATTTATAATGGTTTTTGGTGAAATTTGCAAGTATTGCACATGACAGGTTATCTTGTCTGATATATGCAGTTAAGGCATTATTTAGGTGTAGAAACTGTTGTATTTGGTTCTTCTGAGACCTAATTTCTTTAGCTATCCTTTAATTGTCTAGTTTCATATGAAAATGTGTGTGTGTGT
>NC_036256.1:2926451-2931823 GCF_002742605.1 Olea europaea var. sylvestris | reverse complement strand
AAATCTAAACTTGAGCAGAAGTCAAAGCATTACACTTCCCCCCGCCCCCCTCCGCCTCTCCCCTCTCTGTGTGATTGACTTTCTGCTCAGGAGAAAGCAAGGGAAAATTTGACTTCTCTAAATTCTGGACTGGCGAGTCATGAGAATTATCAAGACATTCGTCATTACAGAAAATTCTTGACAGCAAAAGGGGCTCTGCCACCTGCAGACTCGGACGTGATTGCAGAAGAAGTTTCTGAAACACAATCTGACATTTCACTAATAATTTCATCCATTTGGCCATGGATATTTGAATTTCCATCCATTTTGTGTTCGCATACCCCATCAACTTGATCTCCAATATGACCACTTTCTTTTCTGTCCACTCTGCAAATTGGATGGGATTTCTTAGCATGATTTTGGCCATCAATTACATTTTCATCTACTTTCTGATCAACACTTGTTACAATCTCAAAATTTTCTGTGCCTATGTTTCCATGCATATTTAATACCGTTTCATCTGTCAAGACTCCTATGTTCTCATCCGGTCTTGCCCTGGAACCTTTATCTATATCAAGCTTAACATCATCACCGATAACTTCCTGCATATTCGAGCAACTTTCTCTGCTCGTGTTTCCTTCAACTTCAACAGACGACTTACCATATTCTACATCTACCAGAGAAGTGGAAACAGTTGCCCGTGTGTATGATTTTTCTTCAGAGGATATAGGAGGTGTGGCTTTCTGAATATAAGAATTTGTGTTTGCCAAAGCAGTTACCATTCTAGCAGTTGGAAGCTTTCTAAGCCTTGGTTTTATGTTGGAGCTCCTGTTTGAACTGCACATGACACCTCCTTTCTCAGGTAGCATAGTCGGAATTCCAGATTGAGAAACCGACGATGTCACCTACATGACAGAATAAGTTTGGTTCATCTTTCACTAGTAAGAACAGAGACGGTAATAAGTTATGAAGAACCTTATCTAGAAAACATGGCAACATAAATATGATTATTTAGATCCATCTTGATGTCAGTAAAGGATACTGCTCGAACTATTCAAAAAATGTTCAACGGCTAAAAGCTTGTCAATCAATTAGAGCCAAAACTCGAAATGAAAAGCAAGTATTAAAAAATAAGCAGAACTAACCCCATCAAAGAACCCAATCTTTGGCGATGGCATTCGTAGTCCTGACACCTTCGGAGGAGGCTGACTGGAAAGTGTACCAGCTTTACTGGCTTGTGTCGAACTTTTCCTTGTAATGTTACCAGGTGAAGCTGTTCCCCGACTTTTATGTCCATTGGCAATTCCATTAGTATACTGATTCTTGAAATCCAAAGAAACTATATCACCACCAACAGATTGGCCAGAACTAGTATTGAGACTGTTCCTTGAGTTGTTGGACCTTCGGTTGATCGTAGAAGATGATGATGACGACGACGACGATGATGCAGAAGATAATTCGTCAATAGAACTAGTTGGTGACATATTTGAGGTCATAGCTGACACCAGATAAGCTGACAGGGCAGATGATGAACGATCATTCTTCACTTTAGCTTTTGATAGGTTTTTGGGAATGGAACCAGAAGAAGCAGAATTAAGAGTTCTGCTTTTGATGGGATTTCTTCTTGCTATCATTAATGAAGACTTAGCAGTGGTTTCAGGTAACACGGTACTGTTGCTCGAAGTGGATCTTGTAGACTGCATCTTGCTTGTAGTTGAAGAACTCAAAGAAGAGAACTTGGAAGACAATGCAGGCTTCAACAATACCTTCTTTGTACCACTTAAGACAGGTACCTTTGATGCCTGAGTCCCTTTAGTGGCAACTATCAGTTTCAAGGTAAGAATGTTACTGATGGAAATAAACTGTTGTAATCTACTGAACAATTCAATATGTCAGAATTCCATTACCAGTACTGAGATGTGTGCCTTCATTTTCAGTTTTGACACCACTACTCAAAGAAGACCTCTTTGCTGCTGCCGTTGAAGTGGGGATGACCCTATTGATTGCCTTGCGTGGTTTGGGAAGTGATGAACTTGACTGCCCATTCTTAACAACAAAATTATAGCTCGTGTCAATCATTAATCATTATAACACCAGTTATAGTCTGTTCCTAGAAGAAATTGGAATATTTAAAAGATAAAAAATATCAGGTGCAACATTAAAAGAAATAATCCAAATAAAGCATGCCTGTGTCACTTGAAAATGCCCAGAATCCTTCTCAACTGCTTTCCCTGATCTTTGCAGCCCAATATTTTGCTTTGATTGACATTTTGAGATCCTAATTGCTTGCATGCCAATACGTTTCTTTACAGCAGGTTTTGGATTTAGCTGAATTAAGATTGCAATCTCCACTCATTACAGTAATTAGCAAAGCAATGATAATCAACAGGTGTGTACCAGTACCACTTACTCAAACATACCTGATTCTCAGAAGCCTGGTCGTCCTTCCTCAGACCTACAAATTATTCCGGTATAAATTCAAGAAAATATAGTTGCAAATGATACACAAAGGACACTATACTTGTTTCCAACGAATGAACAAACAAAGCAAGTAAAAAAGATTCCACGTAATTACAGAAATTAAGCTCCAGCAAAATCCTAGAGTATATCAGAAACAAAATATAAACAGGATCTCACCACTGTGAATATCGCCCTAGTGCAAGTTTGCTTATCCAGATGCTTAGACAGAGGCAGAGACAAACTCGAATTATTTAACCTTACTTCACCAAGAAAATTTTGCTAACATGGCTTCTTTCTTCGTTCTTTATTTTTTCAGAATTAGAAAAAAAAAATTGAAGTAGCAACAGTGTATAATTCTAAATTTATGTTATCATGCCAAAAATAATTCAGTCAAGCAGAGATTAATATGAAAGTGAGAGACGTGAGATGCGTGGATGAATTATCTCAACTTCCACTTGTCGGAACACTCAATTTCCATATTTAAAACTAAAAGCAACCGAACTTGACAAGTGGTTTCATATTGGTGCATCATGGCTCATAATTCCATTGCAAATTGTTAGAACTTACCAGATGATATGTCCAGTTAATAGAGAAGCAATCTTACTCACCAATTCTGATGTCCCTTAGTGTGTTATAACCTTAGCAACACTGTATCATTCTCCACATCTTTACTATCTACTTCCATAACACGAAAACCTATTCTGGAGCATCCTCTCTCTAGTGAGGTTGTTTTTAATAAATTTTCCCTATGACGTATCAGTGCCACTGAATTATAGCTTCATTTCACGATTTATGTTATTTTCATTCCACAGCATAATTTGTACTGAAGTAAACCAGTTTCAGGAAGTGGTCACTCACATGAAATTGCTTGGTTATCTATCACCACGGGTATCACGTTACAGCTGGAATTTGTCATAGTGAATGCTCTTCTGCTAGATCTTTGGATTGAAGCTCTTATGTCTGAAAACAAGTCATCCTCAAGAATTTCAAGGGTCATACTATCACTTTCTAGCGTGGAGATCGACTCAGATGACCTCCTTATGTCTTCTTCAATTCCAGGTAATAAGTGTTTTCCGGCCTTTCCGGCTTCTTTAAGCATACTGGACAATTCCTCCGGGTCCAGAACACCTAAAGAAATTGAAGAAATTTGCTTATTAGATACAAAAAAGGATTTTTCTACCAGTGAAGGATACCCGATCTATCGAATGGAATGCCGTGTTAATCTTCAATTTACAGAGAGTACCTGAACTAGTGAAGAAAGCACTATCCCAGGCTAAACTTTTACGCAGGTTACATCTTGACATCTCTGTTTTGGGACGCATAATCATGGAACGTGAATGTATTAATTGGAAAGGATAATGTTTCAAGTTTTCTAATTTTTTATAACTGGTTTTTCAGGATGTATTTTAAAAAATAATGGCATTTTCTCAGTAGTCAGTATGGTCCAAGGGCCATCTCTGTCCTATTGCAAATAGTGCCATATCGCATCAGAGACTTTGTCAAGCTGCAATGTCTGCCGAACTGCAACTTACGAGATTCTCGATTATTTTCTGTTTTTCTTCCTATTCCCTTTTTACAAGTTTCATTTGTTTGAGGATTGCATTAACATTTCTTTCAGTAACTTCAATACTTTGTACTGAAGCATACCAGTTTCAATTTGTACTGGAATATACCAGTTTCAATTTGTACTGGAAACTCACATGAAATTGCTTGGTTATCTATCACCACCGGTATCACGTTGCTGCTGGAATTTGTCATAGATAATGCTCTTCTGCTAGATCTTTGGATTGAAGCTCTTATGTCTGAAAACAAGTCATCCTCAAGACTTCCAAGGGTCAAACTATCACTTTCTAGCGTGGAGATCGACTCAGTTGACCTTCTTATATCTTCTTCAATTCCAGGTAATAAATGTTTTCCGGCCTTTCCAGCTCCTTTAAGCATACTGGACAATTCCTCCGGCTCCAGAACACCTAAAGAATTTAAGAAATTTACTTATTAGATACAAAAAAGGATTTTTCTACCAGTGAAGGATACACGATCTATCGAATGGACTGACATGTTAATCTTCAATTTACGAAGAGTACCTGAACTAGTGAAGAAAGCACTATCCCAGGCTAAACTTTCACGCAGGTTACATCTTCCATTTCGTTGGCTGCTTTCCGGTTCAGTCCACTCACGCAGTTCAGGTAATTGGTCATTTCCATCACCGTTGATGGTGATAAACACTTCTTTTTGTGCACCCATAGCTTCTGACAACTGAAGAGTCGTGGCCTCTGTCTCGTTTTCTGAATTACAATTCAAGCAAAAAGTATCACAGCAGATCAACAAATATATGAAAGGTGATCACCTTACAACAAAATAAAATACAAAACTTTTATGTGAGTCCAAAGAGAATTTCTGCCGATTGCACTCTCCAGCACCAAGAATCCCAAAATTAAAATTTCCATTTCACAGATAAAGGGCAAGGTGGAAGTTATACATACATGTAATGGATGCGTATTCAGAATGAAAATATAACTACTAATATACATTTACGTATATTCTACTGATATAAAACAAAAACACCAAAGAGAAGGTAAAATTGAATTCTAGAACCTGAAAACTGATAGTCTAGATCGATGAGACTGAGAGCATTTGCTTGTTGATCAACATCATTAAACTCCTCCATTTCCGGACAAATAGAAAAATAAAAAAATCGATCTTTGTGTAATTAATCTCAGATTTTCGAACTGCAGTTGCGAGAGTGGGGGAAGGGGAGGGAGCGTATCAAAGTGTGATGAGAAAAGGAAAGATAGTGAGAGAGCAAAGTGGAATTTTTTGAACTGTCCAAGAGGCGGTTTTTCTTAAAAAATAAAAAAATAAAAAAATTTGAATTCAATGATTATTTAGAGCTTATTTGGTACAGATTTTAAGTCAATTAAAATCAATTTTTT
>NC_036256.1:2886423-2926351 GCF_002742605.1 Olea europaea var. sylvestris | reverse complement strand
ATAACTTTATGTAATATATGTATGCCTTCATCTTACCCAACTTTGATTCAAAAGCAATAATTAATGCCAAAAAATAATTTAAATTGATTATTGTCTTCATTCAGATCAATGTTTCAGGCATCATTAGTAAAATTGTAGCATTCAATATATTTATTTAGTTTTAGATTTGTTGCCACTGTGCTTTATATTCTCTTCTCTAAACAATTTAACCAAAAACAAGTTGTAGCAGAAATCCCTTGATAAATCTTGATTTCGGGCTCAGAAAATAATTAAACGAACACCGGTTTACCTCAACTCGACCCGAGACTTTCGTCTTCACTTTGAACTGTCTAAACTCTCTCAAACCTCACAAAAGAGAAGGGTGGTAGTGTTAGCAATCCACAAAGGTATGGAGAGGAAGAAGAAGATATTTCAATGGTTGAATCTTACTTACAACCTCACATGACTTCTCTCTCTCTCGGTTGCCTCTCTTCTCTCAACTCTCCTCTCCATTGCTACAACACACACACATACCAAACGATTGGGAAATAAATACACATATATAGGTTAGTTTAGGTCACCAAATATGGGCCAAGAGATCTCTAAGTGGGCTGCCATATAACCTAAATTAATGGGCCAATTTCCAACTCTATATTAATCACTAAATGTCCAACTAACCAAATAATCACCCAACCTAAACCCGAGCCATCCAAAAGTGTAGTTCGTCTCCGAGCTGAGCCAAGTCCATGGTGTCGATAAATAATCCGACAACTGTTTTAAATCATCGCTCGGATTATTGGGTATCAAAAAATCCAACACAAGTGTTAATTTGTACTCTTAACTCTATAACTTTAAATGTCTTTTCCTAATTTGAATGTGTTCTTACATTAGATCTTGAATTCCAAAAATTCTCTTTAATTCTTCATACTTCCAACTTCCATAGCGTCCTCTAAAAATTTGAATATTAGAGTAGATTTTCAAATGATGTACATTGTGGACATCACAAGGACTGAATCAATGTTCTCTATACCGTTTTCTACACTTTTTGGTATCCAAAATACCAACTTTTATGTATTCATTTTCTTCTTAAGAATTTTATGTACTTTATTATACTATAGATATTAAGTTGAAACTTCGAGTATAGACTTCAAACTCTTCATGTTCCAGTTGTCTTCATGGGTGCACAAGGCACACAACACTAAAGTTGTTATTGAATCCTAAATGTGTCCCAAACCCCATTTCTCTCCTCTGCCATCTCTAAGCGCAATGTCGCCACCCAAACCCGGTACCAACACCATCCATCACCGAAATCTGCATAATGTAGATGCAAAAATCACCCAAACATCTAAAACTCACTCTCGGATGATCATGTACTATTGTCCCCCCCCCCACCCCAAGACTTGGTGTTATGGTGGTAGCATGGTGTACATATCTTAAAGTGGAGGCATACAAATATCTTAATCTACCTTCTTTTTTCTGAGTTTTATTTCCCCAAACATGGAGCTATGGTGGTGATTTATGGTAAATAGAATGGTGGTGGTGGTGGTGGTGATGTTGGGTATCAAAATAGAATTAAATCGAACATGTTAGGTTTGAAACGGTTTGGTTTTCAGTTTGGGATTCAACCCAACCTGAAAAGTCTTTTCGATGGTTGGGTTATGTCCCAATTCGTCTCATGACAACCTTTAAGTGGGAGTGTACGAGAGAATCCTTGACCTTAGCACTGAAAACAATAACTCATAACTAGAGGTGGATATGGTTTCATTTAGTTCTGGTTCTAAGAGAATTGAACTGAACCATAAAACAATGATTTTTTTTTTTATTATGGAATCAAATGGTTTTTTTAAGATATGGAACCGAACCGAACCGAACCGAATCATTTAGTTCTAGTTTAGTTTGGTTTGGTTCTATTTTTATTTATTAATTTTCCAGACTTGCGCTATATTAGTTAGTAATATGTACCTAAGTTCCTATTTGGCATTGATTAAAATTCAAATTTTTATATAAGTCAAAATCAATAATTAATTTTAACTATATTTCATGGGTCCCACAACATTTTTTCCACAAATTTCTAAAAAACTGGTTTTAATCTCCACCAATCAGGCAATAAACAAAAAAAATAAACATCAATCATTCGGTGTGTTATGTCATTTTATATTTATATCATGATAAATAAGAATATGCATATATTTTTACTGAGTATTCTCCAAATATTTATTCTTACGATGACTTTTCAGATTGAAACAGGTCGGGTGGACGCTTGAAAAATTGATCGAGTGATACTTATGATATCACCAAGTAAAATTTCTGTTGATAATAATGTAGGAAAATCTAAATACGTTAATGAACTCTAAGACACGAAAAACGTTATCTTTTAAGAGATGTTTCTCCCCTATTCAACAAAGTCACAACTGGGGTATGATAGAAAATCTCTCTTAGGATACAATGGAGGCGTTTGATTCAAATTGTGACTGTTTGATCAAACCAAGAAGACACTCGAAAATAACTGATTGATGCCAAGAGAAAGAAGGAAGAATAAATTGTTTTAATGTATTTTGCAAATGAGAATTTGCCCAGAATTTATAGAAACTGAGGCAACTGTTTGAATAGGTGTATCTCTTCGTACATCTATTGGAAGTGACTGCTAAAAAATGAACAGATGCACCTATTCAAAAACTTTTGAAAATAAAATTCTCTTTTGGGAGCGTTGCCCCCGAGCCCCCTCGACCCCCGCAACCTGACCGGGTAGGTCGAACCTCGTTGCGCAGCGGCAAAGACTAATCCGAGCGGCAAATCATTCGCAAAACAAAAAATTAAACACATGCAAAATGATGAAAAATATCTAACAATTTCTAGAGATGATACTTGTCAATTTTTATTTGAACATCTTTATGTTAAATATTGTGCATGTCGTTTAGTAATTTTTTTTTTCAAGCATCTGACATTTTATATTAAATTTAAATTGATGGTTGAAATTGTAATATATTAAGATTTTATTTGACATGATTTTATTTTATTTTATTTTTTATTTTTCACTTAAATTGCTAGTTTATCATCATTTGAAAGTGATTTGACGTCTGGTTATCATCATTTGTAAGTGAAGGCAACCGATATTTCAAAGACAACATTTAGAACTCGTTATGGTAATTATCAGATTACTGTAATGCCTTTTGGATTAACAAATGCTTCTGTAGTATTTATGGATTTGATGAATAGAGTATTTCATCAATATTCATATCAATTTATCATTGTCTTTACTGATGACATTTTATAGTGTTCAAAGAATAAGGATCAACATGAAGAACACTCAATATAGTGTCGGAAACACTACGACGGGAGAAATTGCAATCCAAATTCAAGAAACGTAAATTTGGCTTGATCGTATAATCTTTCTTGATCATGCAGTTACAACACAAGGAAGTGAAGTAAACCCTACTAAAATTGAGGTGGTAAACAAATGGTCTAGATGAGAGGGTTATAGAAATTGGTTACAGCTCCAGTTTTAGCTATGTTGGAGGGTTTAGATGGATTTATTATATGCAACAATGCATCCAAACAAAGTTTGGGATGTGTACTGATGCAGTAAGGGAAGGTGATTGCATATGCCTTAAGACAACTAAAACAACATGAACAAAATGACCTTACACATGTTCTAGAGTTGGCAACAGTAGTGCATGCACTAAAGACATGGTGTCATTACCTCTACAAGAAAAGTGTGACATTTTACACGAATCATAAGAGTTTGAAATACTTCTTCACTCAAAAATATTTAAATATGAGATAGAGAAGGTACTTGGAGTTAGTTAAAGATTATGACTGCACTATCTATTACCACCCGAGTCCGGTTAATGTAGTCGCGTTTGATTTTAAAGTTTTAATATATATATATATATATATATATATATATATGAAAATTATCTAATGGACACTGGTGCTCGATGACATAGCACAAAAATTAATTAGTAAATCATTAAATTCATGGAACCTGCCATTAATATATTCACCAATCAATTGGTGTGTCATATCATTGGTGCTTAACATAATCTAAGCATCGATGCCCATTAGATCATCTCTCTCTCTCTGAATCATAAGTTTTAGGCTTTATCATTTTTATTCCTTTACTACTCGATTTCTATGTTAAATATTTCAGAATAGACTGTTAGGTTAAATATGTAAATCCTAATGAATATAATTATTAAGAAATTTCTTGAATAATTTGATATTGCGATCAACTTGCTGTAAATATAAGAATGTCAGTATGTTTATGTACTTTTATATTTATATCATGTTATATAAAAATATATAAGAATTTTTACTGAGTGTTTACAAAATATTTATTCTTACGATGGCTTTTCAGATTAGAACGTGCCGTGTGGACTCGTGGAAGATTTATAAGGTAATACTTATGGGATTGCCAAGTAAAATTTCTAGAAATGATAATTGCCAATTTTAATTTAAAGAACATCTTTATGCTAAATTTAGTGCTCCTTTTTTCTTTTTTCTTTTTTTTTTTTTTAAGTTTTTTGTATTTGAGCATTTGACATTCTATTTTAAATTTAAATTGATGGTTTGAAATCATAGTATTCTAGGATTTTATTTAATATGAAAATTTTCTCTTAAATTGTTGGTTTATCATTATCGATTTATTTATTAAATCTCAAAAAATGAATAAAAGTGAATTTTCGCTTAAATTGGAAAAATGAAGATTTATTTATTTATTTATTTTGTAACACTTCAAGACTGTTTTTATTAAAAAAAATGAAATAGACTTCAGGACGTTACAGTTCTAGTTCTAAGTTCAAGGAACATAGCCAAAACCGTTAATTTTTTTGGTGGACTCGGTTCAGTTACTTTTAGGTTTGATTTGGTCTAGACATTTTGTCCACCCCTACTCCTAGCCAACTAAAAACAAGAAGAATGTAATTATTTTTATATTAATATTGTAGCTTAAATCATATTTATTTATATAGGAGGATAATATTGTTAAACTTAAAAATAGATTTAAGGGTGCATTTGATTGCTAATATTTTTCATGAAAAATATGTTTATCCATCCAAATTCCTACTTTTGTATTTCTTGATTAACATTTTTTTCATGGAAAATATTTTCCTATTTTTAGTCACGTGATCATATCCTCTTCAAAATGAAGGAAAATATTTTCTTTAGAGGATTAGAATTTTATTTCCTAAGGAATTTACTCTCTATTTCTTTCTCTCTCATCTACCCAGCAATAAAAAATTGACAAGAATAATTTTCTAAATTGAAAATTAAATCAATCAAACACATTTAATTGATAATTTTTCATGCAAATAAGTTATAGGCAATTGAGTTGTTTAGAATTTATTTTCTTTCCATTCAAATTCGATGCTTGCATTCAAACACACTTTAAGATTTTGGGCACCATTCTCAACGAGAGAACTACGAATGGCAAAGATTTCAACACTGGAATTATATATTTGGCGTTTGCAATTGGAAAAGATTAAGACAACTAGATGAAAGAGAAAGAGGCTTAGATTTTGTCAACACTTAGTTTGTAAGTGTTGGCGAAACCTAGGACACTGATTTTAAAAATTATTTTTGAAATGATTTGGTGTAGATGTTACTAGCACATAGTTTGTAAATTAAGTTTGTTAACCTAATTTGTACAAATAGCATGATTCAAACCGACTACCGGAATCAGCCTTATGAAGCTCCCTTGAAATTATTAAGGCCAAACAAGCCTGAAGATTCGGAAAATTTCACCGAGTTGTTGAACCTGACAAATATGACGAATGATAGGAGAGGTAGAAAGAGAGTATAAAATATATGAAGATCCATACATTGTACTTTTTCAAGTTCTATAATTTTTTAATCACTGTTTAGATTATTTGTTTGTCAAATTAGGATTTAGAGAGTCTTGAAACGAGATTAACCAAGAATTAAACAGCAGTTCGTTTAATTGTCAATAGCTAGTATCATTTTTCCATGGAAGTATCTATAAGCGCAAGACCCTGGAAATGTGACTTCTAATCAACGCAGTAATTTAGTACCAGATCCTTGATGGGAGGAAACTCCATTTTCTTTGACTTATGCGTTGGTTAGAAGCCTGATGTCAATATGACGACAATACTAAATATCATACTCGAGAATTCGGAGCAACACCATAAATCCGAGCAGCATATTCTTTCTATTGTAACAAAGGGTAATGGACATATTTAAAATCAGGTTCCAGTTTAGTTCTACTACTGTCTGATATTTAACATTGAATCAAGAGATTCAACAAAGAAATTAACAACTTCCAAATTACAATTACTTTTTATATGCTTGGTCCACATCACGACATACCTTTTAAAATTCATTAACGTCAGAGAGCTAACTCGGAAGTTGAAGGATTTGCTGCTGATAGATGTGGTGAAGCAATGTGCAGGTTAGGCGGGATTTGCAAGGATTCTATGTTCCCTTCCAACATTTCTAACACTCTTGTCATTGATGGCCTCATTCTAGGATTAGTCTGTATGCACCATAAGCCAACAATTATCATTTTCCTTATCATCAAATGTTCATCTTCATTCACGTTGCAATTGAGATCAAGTTGAGCATTTTGTGCGAGGTGGTGATATACCCAGTCAGGAAAATATATTTCACTTGAATCATCAGCGTTGGTATCAGTATTTTTCGTCTCACCAACCATTTCCAGAACCATCATCCCATAGCTATAGACATCTGATTTGTAGGAAACTTCTCCAAGGGCTCTATAAGCTAATTCTGGAGCTATATACCCTATTGTCCCCCTCACTCCTAACATTGACACTGTACTGGATCTATTGGGGGAAATTTTAGCCAGGCCAAAATCCGAGATCTTAGGATTGAAGTCTTTATCTAGAAGAATATTGTGAGGCTTTATGTCAAAGTGCAAAATTCGTGTGTTACAACCTTGATGCAAATATTCTATTCCCCGAGCAATGCCAACTGCAATATCTAACAACTTTCCCCATCCTAATTGATCTTTTGGTAAGGAATTATTATTGCTTATGAACCTGTCAAGAGATCCGTTTGGCATGAAATCATAAATGAGAGCTCTTTTGGAACCCTCGAAGCAAAATCCGAGGAGAGTGACAATGTTAACGTGGGATGTTGTGCTAATACTTGCAACCTCATTGATGAACTCTTCTCCACTACCTTTTGATTCTTTCAAAATTTTTACCGCTACAAGACCGTCATTTGGGAGCTTTCCTCTATAGACAATAGAGAAGCCCCCTTCTCCTAACTTGTCATGGAATGAATTGGTCATCTTCTTGAGATCTGAGTATTTGTATCTTCTTGGCGCACGATCCCCATGGTTCTTCAAGAATAGTTCAATGTCCTTGTCGTTTTGTGTTTTTCCTTTCCAAATGAGTGTATAGTTTCTTCTGTTAAAAGTAAATAAGATTACGAAGAAGAGTGCTGTAGCCGCTGGAATACCTGTAATGAGAAACAATTTATTAATAAATTGAAATGCATAAAAAATGGAAACAAAATTTAAAGATATACCTGCAATTAAAATCAGTTTCAATTTGATTTTTCTTTTTCCTTTTCCTTTATCCTTTTCTTCTGCAGCTGGAGTAAAAACTCACGTTAGATCAAGCAAACGTACTAAAGAAGAAGGGAAATCATTTTTCTCAGTATACTCTGTTCTGCACCTAAACTCTTTGACAAGCCATATGAACATGAAAGATAGTGAGTCCAAGAGATTTTCGGTGATAACTACTGTCATATTTACAAAAACCATTAGTATGTAACTGATTGACGTTGAACTCTGTATATGATTTGGATTCTGATTTAAATTGACATCACAAGACCAACTATAGACTATGATGCTAAAAGACAAATACGTGAAAAAATAGATAACCATAATTTCTATCTTAAAACCTTAACCTTAATACATATTTAAGCTGAAAATATTTTACCCTCTAAGCATTATGTACTGGATATACCTCTTTGACATTTAAATTGATTCCTGCCGTTAGTTGTACAGTGGCCTCCTGTATTGTGACACCCATTGCAATCCTCAGACAGATGCCATTCGAGTTCATATTCATCGCTAAACAGATCCCAGAAATCCATCGAATTGACATCGTATTGTGAATACATTGGCACCATGACAGCTGAACAGCCTTCTGGGGTTGAAAGAAGATTCCTATCAGTATAATATACATCAAAGGACTCGCAACCTGAGTAGTTTTTAAAACCCTGGAAATAACGCTTCAGTGTTTCACCGTTACTTTTGGTACATCTGAACAAAGTAATATTTCGGAAGATAGTATAAGAAATACAAGGAGAGTTTGGAAGAGAGAAATTGATGTAGGGTAAATCACAGAATTTATGTCTTAAATAGCCTAGAAGAGTAGGGTTTCGAATCAAGAACACATTGGTAGAGATCTTGGACAGAATGATATATGATTGTGATAATCCTTCATTTGCCAGGTAAAGTTTTGGACTACTAGCATTACAATCAACCCCTAAGAACCCACATTCCGGTTGCGAATAATTAGATATAGGAAACTCCAAAACCCCAAGACTTCCACACTGGAAACTCTCTTGGCATTTCGAATTAACAAAATTTAGGGTAATTAGATGAAAAATAGAGAAAAGCACGAGAAAACTAGCAGTAGACATGTAGACCTTCTTCAAAAAACCATGCCCTCTATCCAGTTTTATACTATGTTGCATTATCAGATTTTCACAACCCATACTTGACTTGGAAACTTTTTCATGAAATTTTCCTTTTTTGAATAATCCATTATATGTATATTTGTTTTAACTTTTTCATTGTTTAATAATTGATTTTGATCATTTAATTCTTTTTCACTTTAGTAGACTTTGAAAATCTTGCGACGGACATAAACTGGAAACAGTTGCGGGTTTAGTGGTCAATAATTACATCCTAGTTAAAATTAATAATCTAAGAATACATGTCTGCTAAAATATAAACATAATTAAGAAAACCGAAAGTAGGGACTAGGGAGAAAGGTCCTTCGCCTTCCTGTGACCTTCGTACTGAGATCTCCAATCTGGCCATCTACTCAGTGCAAGAATTTCCTGCATTATTTAAAGAAACAACGCACAATTCGAAAGACGAATCTCTGTTGGAATTTTGGATACAACCTGTCATTTTAATTTATGCCATTTTAATTTAAATAGGATCAAATTTATACTTTGTTAGGAGTTTATTACTTAATTAGGTCAAATTGTTTCAAAATTTATCATCTGTTCCTGTTTTAATTAGTTAAGCATTAGATTAAAAGAGTTGCTGCCGCTAGCTAATGATAAAATTGTAACGTATGAATATTTCTTAACTCGAAACTAATATTTTATAGAATCAATGATCTGTGGAACAAAATCAATTATTCAAAATCTAATTGCACGTTTACAATTAGTAACAGTCTTTCTAACATTCTTGAAAATCTCTGGATTTTTTCAATTACTTAATATTACTAAGAAAGATGGAATGCTAATTGATGAAGTACAGCAGTTCACGTCTAATTTACATGGCCACTGGGAGAGGTAAATCAAACAAGGGGCTAATCTACACTGGAGTGAAGTCCGCAGGTTGGACCGGACCCTTTTGGGATTCTGGCTCTTTGTATTTAATTATTCCGTGTTATTTAACTATAGAATATTATAATGTCGTTACTACTTTTATATTTTTCTTAATTTTTTATTTTCCCATACTCGGTGCTATGGATGGTAATAATTTATGGTGAATCGAATCATGGTGGTGGTGATGGTGGTTATAGAGGTGATGATGGCGAGTTTGATACTCTATTTTATGATGTGGGCGATTGTGGTCCAATTTGGGTCAAAATCGGACTCGAAAAGTTAGTTGGATGGTCAGATTGTTCCCTAATCTGACTCGTGCCCACTCCTAACCCTAAGTAGGAATTTGGGATGGAACCCTTAATCCAAGAAGGAAAACAATAATTCCTAACCAACCAAAAAAAAGAAGAATTTGTAATTATTCTAAATTTAATATTGTGTCATAATCATATTTATTTATGTAAGAGGAAAATATTGTTATACTTAAAAAATAGGGGGTAAGGTTTTGGGCACCATTCTAAACAAGGAAGGAACTGCAAACGACAAAGATTTCAACACTAAAATGACATTTGGCCTTTGCAATCAGAAAAGATTGGGTCAACAAGATGAAAAAGAAAGAGGAGAAAAACACTAGAATAAGCATTGTGGAGCTCCCTTATAAATCATGAAGGCTAAGCAAGTTGGAAGATTCAGAAATTTTCACCAAGAATTGTTTAAAGTGACAAATATGATGAATGTTTGGAGAAGCAGAAAGTTGGTGAGAAAATATATGAAGGTTCATACTGCATACTTTTTCAAAACTGCAATTTTCTATCATCAATTTGAATTATCCATTTTGTCAAATTAGATGACTTAGAAAGTCTTGAAACGACATTAACCAAGAACTAAACAGCAGTTCATTGAATTGTCCATACCTTCTAGCACTTATCCATTGAAGTATTGTAAATCTTTACTAAGCATGCTTCTACTTGTCAATGTTATAGAAACAAACTTGGAATTGAAAATTTCTCAAGATTAAATGTGTTGAATAACTTGCTTACTTACTTGATCTCGTTGGTACAAAACTCTATTAAATTGAAGGAGTTCCTTATTTACAATCTTAATGCCTTCTCCAAGATGATTGAATGCCCTAAAAATGTAATATATACCATTTTTACTCACGAATTTTCATGCTTTTCTTGATAGAGAGATATAAATTCTACTTCCATAACGTGAATTACATATCTTGGAAGTTATTGTATGCATGTGTTGATTATGAGTAGAAGAAGTTATACAAAATTCAAAGAATAACTAATCCCTCCAACCCATTTTATTTTACTTGGGTCTGGTCAATCCACATAGGTGAACCGTCTATTTCTAACGTCTCCTCAAATCATCAATCATCAATTAGATCTATCCCAAACATTTAGCTCACATGGATCATACTGATAAATGGATCATGCGACCCGCGAGTAACTTAGAGCATTCAATGTTATACACCTTAAGGATATATAACAGTTCTATAAGAGAAATCTTATTTCTCATAATAACAAAGACTATTGTATAACATCTAGTTCAAGTACTATTTCTGATTCCTCAATAAATCAAGAACATATTTAAACTCTGCGCCATATGTTGCATTCATAATTGTGTCAAAAACTTCAATTAGTTAACACAATTATCTCACCGGTGAATACCAATGTGTCAGATAGAATAGTCCTTCATTTTCTACTTGAATCTCTAAAACTTAAAAGAGCTGCCTTCCTAGACATATCCCATTAGACCAAATCATTCATGATCATTGACAATATGCTAAAGTAGAAAACCTATAATGAAGTCTCGAAAAACAGTTAAAAAAAAAAAAAAAGGGTATATTAAATGAGGTTATATATTAAAAATCAAAGATCTATTTCATTTTCCATTGGTTGTCAAAGCACACATTACATTGCACATATCATAGTTCAAGCAATTCTCAAAGTTTAACTTGAGTTCTCCTTATATTATTTCTCTACGCAATCTTAACTTAGAACTCAATTAGCAACATAAATAAGTCTTGTGGAAAAAAGGAATCAACTTCAATTACTTATTGTAATCTCATTTTAATTCTTTATCAAGGTGATTGGATCACATACACAACATGATTGCTTTATCTCATCTCAGCACATTTCAAAATATTTGAGGTACATTGCTCATGTGAGTGAGCCAATCCTTACATGTTCGACATTTTTTCTATGTGTGCATTCAAATTACTCATAATAAATAAAATAAAGGATGAGCGAACCAACTACCATTTGATGCGTTGAAATGTACTGCAAAGTCACTTCCTTCTTTAATATGATGTCTCGTACACAATTATATTTTGTGTCAATGTATTTGGTTCTACTATATTACTCGAGATCCTTCGTATATGTTATAGTAGCTTGACTATCACAATAAATAAATGGAGGCCCTATATCATTGTTAGAAATTCTTAGATGCTAAAATAATTTCTTTAACCAAATAGCTTCTAATACTGCTCATGCATATGCCATAATTTTTTCCTCTTATATACAAGAAAGGCATGTCATTTTTTTACACTCGAATAGATGGTGCCATTATAAAGCAAGAATGCATATCTCGAAATTGATTTGCACACATCTTGGTCCCAACCCAAGTAGAATCTATGTATCATTTTAACTACAAATCATTTATTTGATAATATGTGGAATAACTAGCAGTACCATTCAATATCTCAATGTCCTCTTAATAGCTTTCCAATGTTCTCTTTCGAGGATCAGATTGATACCTACTGATCAGACCAATGGTATAACAAATGTCAGGACAAATACATATCATAGTGTACATGAACCTCCAAATCACACTAGAGTATGATGCTCTTGAAATTTCTTCTTTTTCTCAAGAGTTTTAGGACACACGTGAAGATTTTCGGCTTTTGATACAGGTACGTCAATGGGATTGCAATTTTCTATTTTGAAATGTTTGAGAATCTTCATTATATATTATTCATCTGACAGAGCAAGAATTTTCTTCAAACGATCTCTCTATGAATTTTTTCACCTAATATATAATCTGCTTCACTCATATCCTTCATGTTAAAATTTGATGACAACCAAACTTTATTCTTATTAGACTTTTTTGAATAAATACAGTAATCTTCATTCAGCATGACAGAGTTGTTCTATATTATCGTTTTGTCAAACATCAGACCACTTTCTAAAAAATACTCTATGACATAGATTGATCTTTTTAATTTACAAACTTTATTCTCTTGGACTGTTTCAATGAAACTTACTATTTGTTGTATGCAGATTTCTCCATTGAGAAATGTTGTCTCTATGTTCATTTGATTTAACTAAACCTAAATGTGCCATTATGTCTAAGCATAGTAAATTGAAGTAAATCTCACTGCTGGTGAAAAATGTATCTTTATAATCTATATTCTCATGTTAAGTATAACCCTTGCTACCATGCGGGTCTTATACCATCAGCTTTTTGCTTTATCTTGAGAGCTTGTTTGTTTCCAAAAGCTTTTCTACTAGTTGAAAAATCAAACAAGTCCTAGGCTTGATTTGATTTAATCACTTCATTTCTTTTTCATTGTAATCTTCCACTTTTTCTTTGTAGGTCTTGACAGAGCTTCATGTATTGATTTAAGTTCTTCACATGTTCTAAAAAAACTAGAAAAACTTGTCTTTTAATCTCGAAATGACCTTTAGCCATACTTATCTAGTACTCTTTTGAAGTGAAAGCTACAATGTCAACCCTATTACTTGGAGATAGATTACTCCCACTTGGATCAACAAGTGGAAGTGTTTCCTTTTGCACCTATTAGTTTTTACTTATAAACACATATCATTTGGATTGATCCAAGTATTTGATAAAGATACATATTTTTGTCTTTTAGGTACAACTTTCCAAACTTGCTTGAGGGATCGTGGATGCATGCTATTGATCCCCAAGGTATAAGATAGCTTAAATCGGGCTATTTACCTATCCAAAGCTAATATGGTACTGTAGGAACTGATTTCGATCACAACGTTACATGTGCCAATAGATGTCTAATTTGCTTACGCTATCATAGAACATATCATTTTGAGCAATATTATATTCCTCATCTTAGTAACACTATTTTGTTTTGGTGTACTGAGAATAGTAAATTATGTAAAATTCCCTTTTCATTACATAGTTGAACCCTTCAGATAGATATTAATGTCCTAGATAAATAAGGTTTTCGCCTTTCTTTCTATTTAATTATCTATCGTTTTAAGTAGTCCAATACCCCTAACTTATGATAAATCAAACAAAAAAAAAAAAAACCACACCATGTGAAATCATATTTAAATGTAACGAAGTAAGAAGCTACATGTCTTTCCCTCACATTCATAGGACCAAAAATATGAGAATGGACTAATTGTAATGGAAATTTGAACCTCAAAGTCTTACTAAATGGTTTTCGTATTGTTTTTCTATTAGGCAATGTTCACAAATAAACAAAGAAACTTTAGAGATTGAACCTAGTAGTCTCTCTTTGATTAATCTATTCATTCTCTCTTACCTAATATGTCCTAATTTAGCTACTGTATACATGTATCCACATTCATATATTTAGAAGAAGACACATTCATAGTAAAAAATCTATTCAAGTAATATTTATAAATATTTCACAATCCAACACAAAAAACTATCGCAGAGATAGCAGGATCCATTATATAGATTGCCATTGTCTATAACAACAGAATTCCCATTATTGTTTAAACTGAAATCTAATTTTTAAAGAAAGCAACTAAAATTAAGTTTCGACGTATCCCTAACACAAATAGAAAATCACAAAGTAGAATAATACGACCTTCACTCAATTGTAACTTCTATGTAACAATCTCTTTCACTTCCACCTTATCATCGTTTCCAACATATATCCACTTTATACTAGCTAGATATCAAAGGAACTCCACAAACGCTTCTCAATCCTTAGTTATATCGTATGTCACCCTTGAGTCTACAATTCACATAGGATAAGATTTAGTTAACATAACAGTGCTAGAAATATAAACAACACCAAAAGAAATATCTCCAATAGCCACCTTCTTTGGCTAAGGACGGTCCTGAGCAAAATAACTTAGCACTGACAATTATAGCATTTCAACTTGCTCTTATCTTTCTTCTTTTTGAACCATTTTTCCTTATTGCGTTTGGTCTTGTTCTTTTTAGGTCCATGCCCAATCCTTTTTCCTATTTCTTTCTCGCTCTTGTTTCAATTTTTTTACATTTAAAGCCCAAAGCTTTTTTTGAACTAGATGCAACCACAAAAGCATGTCCAATGGATTTAACTACTCCTAGTTGCTCATCATATAGTTTAACATGTTGTGCATAATCAATAAAAGTTTTGATGCTATCTTTGCGAGTCAAATTGACTTTTAGATGTTCCTATTATATTAGGAAAAGATCGGATCAAAGCCTGAATTTGCTGCTTATCAAAGAGTATGTGACTGACCAACTTCATCTTCGTGATCATGTTAGACATAATCCTAACATGATGTTTGATGTTATGATGATGAGATTTCTTATTAGTGTTAAAATTAATTGTTAGCTATCTAGGTCTAGTCACATTAGTATCACCATATTTCTCTCTCAAATGCATTCAGATATTTTGAGCAGTCGAAAATTGCTCATACCCACTAATGAGATCATTTACCATAGAACTTACCAAAATGTGGATTATTTTTTTCCTATGACTAGTAAGTTTCTTGATCTCTTTGATGTTAAGTAATCTGACCCATACTTGGATCCCAAATTTTATGACGTCAAGTATTATGGTTATTGCCATTCAATTTGTCACCATTATTAAGGTTAGAGTAATATTTTCGATGTCATGTCTATTTAGAGACAAACATTTAAAGTCTTTTCATGCACAAATATCACTTTGCACTCATGCAAATTAAGATTTATGATAATTTAACATTATGCGTAGAGTCGATTGTTTACTATGTTTCCAATCATAGTCAATTATCCTATGTTTCATTATCACAAAAATTAATTTCAAAGCGCAAAATCACAACTTTGAGGTAGAGTAACATGATCTCTAACTACCTTCGAACTCCTACTAAATTAAATAATTAATCATGTATAATATAAAATAGACATTTCGATCATGTATAATAAAAGTACAATGCATAAATTAATCAAAAAATGTCAATATGTACATGTGATCACATTAAACTCTTCTATACAATTACTAGAGTCGAGAAGAGCATTACATTAATATTGAACAGCATTTTGATTAAGTTACTAAGTTACTACTACAACAAACTATACATAGATAGATGGATTTTCTTAATATTTTAGTTTTTGTTCTTCTATTTCCTTGTCAAAATCCTAGTTAAATAGCTGTAGGTTAGAGTAGGTGACTTGTCTAGAATGGAAAGTGTTCTCATTAGATGATGTATTTTCTCCACCTAACATATATATTATCCAAATGTATCACTTCTAGATGCATTGCTTTGAGATTTTTATCTATTGTACCAGGTTACATTACGAATCCATTTCATAGTTTTGATAAGCATGTAGCTTTCCAACAGGATCCACAGCCCATGCTTTTCCAGCCTTTCCTCTAAGGATGCTAAAACATTGTGCATAAATCTAACTATGCCCTTGTTTGAGCCCTATTTTTTGGGAAGAATGAATTTTTGAATAGAGTATTGATGGAAAATGTGTGGTTAAAAAATAAAAATTTTTTTTGAATTTGCGTGTAATATTATTTTATTGTTGAAATGATGTCAAAATACTGTTGAAAAATGTATTTTTTCAAAAGAATGGAGCTCAAACGAGGGTTATATCTAATTAAGTTCAAAATGGAAACATCACAACGGATCACATAACCTAATCAAGAGGTAGATCCCTCATGAACATAGAAAAATATGGTATTTTAAACACTTTTGAAGTATTTTCCAATTTTCAAAAATCAAGAGCATAAAAAAAATTGACTCCTACTTGGCAATTAATAAATACTCTTGACTCTAAAATAAATAAATAAATCAGAATTTATTCAAGTTTAACTATTTGAAAATTAATTTAATTATATCGAAAAATAAGAATATTTTAGTGACCAATCTACAAGTTTTAAAATTGCATTGCTCCTTTCACGCTTTGAGCTAAAGCAACTTTTTAATAACAAACAGAGCCACTTGGATATGCGTACGGTGCATGCACCATCTATTTGACAGCGAAAATATTATTTTTCTTTTTCACTTATTTTGACGTTCTAAGTTCATCTCTGCAGTCAGAATTAAAAAAAAAAAAAAAATACTAAACATATTCTAGTGTTTGGTTTACAAACATAACGGACACAGGCTGAGAGAAAAAGCTACTAACATCATCTTCCAAAATTTTTTCAGATTTTTAAATTTTTCTCACATTTGACCTAAACTTTTAAATGATCTAACTTTCTTGTTTTAAGTCCAAATTATGAGTTCTTTATGTGTTTGAAAAGCTTATAAGAAGAAATTTCTAACAATACTAATATTACTGCAGGAAAATTAATGAACAAAAAGCAGCAAGTATTTAAAATTTTTACAATTTTAACTATGGTTTCACTTTTCTCCAAAAATTTTAAATCATATAGAGAAATATGCAGTAAAAATTATGTGAATTTATGTTTCATATTTCACTATATGCCATTAATGATGTTTTTAAGCTTTATCATAAGATACATACATTTACAGCAAGATTAGTATGCAAGGAAATAACATAAGAAGGCTCTAATAGCAATGTAATTCCTTACTAAGCATGTTTCTACTTGTTAAGGTTGTAGAAACTTACTTGAAGTAAAAATTTCCCATGATTAAATGTGTTGAACCGCTTGCCTTACTTTGCTC
The DNA here is from genome assembly GCF_002742605.1 of Olea europaea var. sylvestris. Taxonomy (NCBI): domain Eukaryota; kingdom Viridiplantae; phylum Streptophyta; class Magnoliopsida; order Lamiales; family Oleaceae; genus Olea; species Olea europaea. The sequence continues at coordinate 2,908,967 of NC_036256.1, read as the reverse complement.
GATCATGTTGGACCAAAACTCTATCAATTTGAAGGAATTCATTAGCCACAACCCAAATGTCTTTTTCAAGATGATTGAATGCAGAAAAAATGTGATATATTGCCTTTTCAATTTTTCAACATTTTTATGTACGAATTTTCATGTTTTACTTGAGAGAGAGAGAGAGAGATCAATTTCAACTTCTACACTTAATATGAATTACATATCTTGGAAGTTATTGTATGCATGTGTTGGTTATTGGAGGTGGAAAGTTATTCATAACCCACATCGGCGACCCTTCCATTTCCAACAAGTATCTATAAACATAAGATGGAAATGTGATCAGTACACACGGTCATTACCAGATCTTTCATTGTCGAGCTCAGTGTGACGACAATCCAAACATAAACTTGTGAATGGCTGAATGCGGACCCTGATCTCCTGCAAGAAACAAATGATCAAGCATGAACGACTAAATGCCATGCAACACCTAAATTACCTAAAAAATTAGCTCTTGCTGCATATTCTTTCTATAGGTAACAAAGGGTAGTGAACATTACTTGAAAGCTGATTCCAGTTAGTAGATACTTTTTAATTGGTACTAGTTATCAATAATACAAACTAGAGAGCACTTTAACTGTCTTATACTCTAGTTCTACACCTGTCTGATAACATTGAGACAGAAGATTCAACAAATAAATTAACAACTTACAAATTGAATTTACTGTTTATATGCTTGGTCGACAGCAAGATCCTCCAAACACCAATCCCTTCAAGAAAGCTCTAATAGGGACTGCAGCAGCTGAAGTAAGAATACATGTTAGTTCAAGCAAACATATTAAACGAGAAGGGAATTCATTTTTCTCATTATACTCTCTTCTGCACCTTGAATCTTTGATAAGCCATGAACATGAAAGATCTCGTAAGAGAAAAGATTTTCGGTCTTGGCACCTGTTATACATAAAAATAAAATAAAAATCCATTAGTATGTGACTGAGCAACGTTGAACTCTCACATGATTTGGATTCTGATTTAAATTTACATCACACGACCAACTATATACAGTGATGCTAAAAGTCAAGTACGTGAAAAAGGGATAAATATGTATTGAATTTTGGAGTTCTATCTCAAAAGGTTAACGTTGTTACATATTTAAGCTGACAATATTTTAACTCACGAGTATTATGTACTGATTGTACCTTTTTTGGCGTTCAAAATGATTCCTGATGTTAGTTGTACATTGGCCTCGGATGCCATTCAATTTCATATTCGTCGGTAAACAGATCCAAAAATCCATCAAATTTGCATCATATTGCGATTACATTGGCACTGGGACAGCTGCACACTCAACTGGGGTTGAAAGAAGATTCCCAGTAGTATAATATACATCGAAGGATTCGCAACCTGAGTAGTCTTTAAAATCTTGGAAATAACGCTTTAGTGTGTTACTTTTACTTTTGATGCATCTGAACAAAGTTATATTTGGGAAGATTGTGAAAGAAATAGGAGGAGAGTTGACGATAATTTGATGAAAAATAGAGAAAAGAACCAGAAATCTAGAAGTAGACATATAGACCTCCCTCGGAAAAAACCATGTCCTCAATCCAGCTTTACACCATGTTCTAATCATTTTTACAACCTATATTTGCACGCCAGCATGACTAGGAAACTTTTCCATGAAAAATATTTTTGAAAGATTTATAATGTATAGTTGTTTTAACATTTGCCTTTTAATTACTGATTTAGATTATTTAGCCCATGTTTGGTATTTAGATTTTGATAGAAGTTTATTAAATATATGATTAAAAGTTATGGGTCCCATAAAATGTGTAATTTACGGACTCCACCAAATTGGGCTTAATTTGTTTGTTTCTAGCATTAGTCAACTTTGAAAATCTTGTGACGCAAATAAAACCTGGAAACACCTGTTGGTTGGTTAGTCAATAATTACTTTTTAATCAGACTTTTAGTCTAAGAATACGTGTCTGCTATAATATAAACATAAGAAAAAAAAAAACGGAAAGCTAATCCCTGCGCGTTTGATTTTGTATTGACTGCTAATTACATCATTGCATATTTGCATCTTACATCATTGCATGTCTTTTTAATTACTTTCATTATTCTAATAATGTTAAATCCCGCCTAAGTTGTGTTGTTCTCTTGGGAAACTGATGAAGTCTAAGATTCAAGAAGGCCAAGGGAATCTTCAACTTGCTTATATCATTTTATTTAATTAGGATCAAGTTAATTTCTCTTATTTAATCCCATGTTTGAACCTCGTCCATGTACACTATTAATAAAATAATTTTACATATAAACCCAAATTTTTTCTGAACGCTTTAACACGTTCTCAAACAAATCACATTACAAAATCTTATTTTTATTTTCATTTTTTTTTTTCCAAAAAATGGGGTCCAAACAAACCCTAAATAAGATTTTATAATTAAAGAAAGAAAAAGAAACTGAAAAAGTTTTGGTTCAATCGATTAGTTCTCTTGAAAAAGTATCAAAAACAATTACATCTTTAGAACGGTACTGAATTGATTGGTTCTCATTCAATTCGATCATACGTGTGAATTTTGTCAACCCGTAATTGCTAAGCAAGGAACATGGAGGAGGGTACTTCACCTTCCCCTGAGGCTCGTAGTGAGCTCGCCACTCAAGCCATCGACTCACTGTGAGAATTGCATGTAGCGACATTGCAAGAAGGCTATGAACTTGGAATGGTTTTGTTACTTTACTTTTTAATTGTCCCATATTAAATAACTATGATCAAGTCGATGCAAAATAGAATTTAATATGGCAGGAAAGAAGTGGAATTTGTTATCAACATGGGTTTTTGACACAAGACTTTGATTGGGACTTAAATTTAATTGGGTTTGGACTTTTTTTATATTTGGAAGACTTAGGCTTATGATTGGACAAAAGTATTGGCGGTTGAGTGATAAATATATATACACGCATACAGTAGTAAAGAAATTATTATTACATGCACATAAGCCAAAAAGGAAAAGGAAAAATAATAATAATAAGAGAGAGAGACAGAGGAGGTTACATATACACAGACAAAATTATGCAGAAGAAGAAACGCACTAGGACGGTGGAAAGGAAGACGGCACACGCATAGGGAAGAAAAAATAATTCCAAATTTCATACAATTAATCATCAATAATTGTACAAGAAATTTGAGAATTAATTACGTTCTATCAATTTATTGACGATGTTTTTTCACTTTTATTTGTTTAATTCTAATATTACTAAACTACTTTATAAATGATGTAAAAGTAATATTTGGTACCAATTTGTTGACGGATTTGATGAATCTCGGACGAATGAAAGAAAACAAAATTTAGCATAGAAATTTAAAAAAAGAAAATTATACTCTCAAAACTCAATTTCTATGATTCAAATTTTTTGTAATGATGAAATACTATAAATGAAAAATCTTTTTTATTACATTTAATACATAAAAATTAATTGTTAATATATAAATTTAAACACCTATTAAAATTTCAAAATACATAAATAAGAATAAATTAATCTATAATAACTCTAGATTCATGTAATTCAAGATTCATCAAGTGAAAATTCATTGAATATGTTAATATTAATGTGAATGTAATTAATTGAAAATTAATAAACACAAATTTCATAGATGACAATAATTATGTAATATTTATTATATATCGAAAAACGAAAAGTAAGGTACTATTGAAATAATTAAATTGTAAGAGGGTTAAAATCGTCTAAAAAATTATTCTCCCTTAATGTGATACTTTAATAAATTATAAATGAGTAGTTTACTAGGATTATGATGCACTTTGCATCACAAACTTTTAACTCATGATTAATTTTTTATATTTAAAGAATGTTTTCAATTCTTAAATGGTTGATATGGATTTAATTTTCTATACAATTATATGCACAATAGTTGTATCAATATTGCGATTTGTTGTACTTTCGAAAGATTCGAAAATAATTAAATGTAATGTCAATTGTTGTAGAGTTCGATAGGTGATAGAAATATACCACTCTATTTTACGTGGACATTATGTATTCATAAAGTTTTAATTCATTTTTGTGTGTTCGCATTTGTTATAGAAGTATATTGGGATCACATATAAGAATATGTTTAATTTTACTCGAGTGAGATTACTAAACAAATTAAGAATATTTGTCTTCATAATTGAATTGTGTTGTCAAATTCATAAGATTCAGGGTTAAATGAGATTGATATAACACTTTTCATTGTCATATTTTTATAAAACTTGTATTTAATTATAACATTGCATTGACTTTAATTAATTTAAGTCTGCATTCAAACACAATTTATGTGGTTACAATTTAATTTTTTTAAAAGAATTATAAATTTTCATAGTTTTGTTTAAAACAAAGTTAATTTGAACTTAAACTAGCACAATCTCTATGGATACAATACTTAGACTCTAAATTCATTTTGCTATTTCTTAACGAATCGTGTACTTGCAATAGTTTAAATCAAACAAATATTTCATCAACAAGTTTTTAGCGTCATTGCCAGAGATTCTAATTGAATTTAATTTCATTTACTTTGGCACTAATTCAAGCTTTTTGCTTATATTTTATTTTTCTTTTCTCAAATTTGTTTCAGTGCTTCTGTTTTCTCTATTTGAACCATTTTATTCGAAAATTCAGGAGATAGAGAACTAACACCAATTGATCCGGAATCAAGAGTACATTTCATCATAGACAAAGGAAAGCAAGAGAAGAATAACAACAAGACACGACTAATGCACAGACTACGCTAATTATTCAAATGAATGACGAGGCAGCGGTCAATAAAGGGAACATGATAGTTGAGAACTTCATAGTTCTTCAAATTATTCAAAGTCAATCTAGTATCGTTTATCTTCCTTTTGGGCAACATCCAGTTGAAAACCAATATCATCCAATTTTTTTAGAATTGACATCAATTTTATGGCAAGGCTGATGAGAACCTACACACACGTCTCTTGATTTTTGGGATGTTTCAACACTTTTGATATCAAGGAATTTCAAATGATGTTACAATATTGAGATTATTTCCACATGATCTATGTGATAGAATGCTTGAATTGTTTGACTCATAGCCTATTGCCAATATCACCACTTGGAATGACTTAGCTTAAAAGTTCTACAACAAATTATCCCCAACAACGAAGATAGCAAGTTTGAAGGATGACATATCCAAATTTTGACACGAAGAAATCGAATCCTTCAATTAGGCTTGGAATAGATTCAATAATGTACTTTAGAAGTGTCATAATCACAGCATCAGTAAGGGTTCTAGATTCAATATTTATATGCAGGTCTACTTCCATCTTATAAGAGCATGGTGGACTTTTCATCTAATGACTCTTTATCTACGAAAATGAATGATGAAACCTTGGAATTGTTTGAGAGATTGTCTACTTCCATAGCCATGTGACCTATGAGCAGTTCACAAAAAAGGTACCAGGAGTGTATGAGGTGGATACTTATACACCACTATCAATAAAAAATTGACTATTTAGTTCATAAGGTTGAGAGCATGTCATAGTCAACCAATACAAGTATAATTTATAGTAAACACTAAGCACATATGCAGAAATAGATTTTCAATTGTCATTATTACCAGCAAAATCTGAATCAACAAAACTTTTCGGATTTATTTCCTCATTAGATTTATGAAACATTAACCCAGCATTAGACGTTTCTTTTTAAGTATCTTAATAGCAATTTCATAGCCTCTTAGTGACACTCACTAAGATTGATCATGAATCTACTAAAAACACAAACTACAAAGGCTAAATCTAATTTGGTACATACCATAATATATATAATTGAACCAATAGAAGGAATTCTTTTAATTCTAATCTATTCATCTTCAATTTTAGAACATTGTTCCACGGACAGTTTAAAGTGACTGGCCAAAGGTAAACTTACGATTATAGCATCAGACATAGAAAATCTATTCAGTATTTTAGAAATGTAAGACTGTTGAGTTAGAAACAATTTGTTTCAAATTAAGTGTATTTTAATCATCATTCCTAAAATCCTTTTTGCCAGTCCTAAATCTTTCATTTTAAATTCTGGTTTAACCTTCTATTTTATTTTGTTTATTACGTAAACATCACTTCCAAGAAGTAACATATCATCTACATAGAGCAGGAGATAGTAAGAATTTGAGCCTCCATCACTCTTAAAATAAAAACATGGATCTATTCACTTCTATTAAAATCAAGCTCCTTAATAAAGGTATATAACCTTTTATACCGTTGGTTGGAAGCTTGTCTTAACCCGTACAAAGATTTATGTAAATCCTACACATAATTTTCTTTTCTTTCTTCAAAACCTTTTAGTTGAGAATTCATTCCAAAATGTAGTTTTTACATCTAATTGTTCTAATTCAAATTCAAATTGAAAAACAAGAGATAGTAAAATCTTTGTAAAAGTATATCTGACTACAAGAGAAAATATCTCATTATAATCAATTTCTTCCTTTTGGATAAACCCTTTTTGCAACTAAACTATCTCAAACCTCACAATGTTATCTTTAGATTCTCCATCTTTTATTTTATAAATCAATTTACAGTCTATAATTTTTTGTCCGTTTGGCTTATTTAATAAGATCCAAGTCTCATTTTTATCTGATGAAAGCATTTCATCTTTAATGGCTGGAAGATAAGGACTTTCATCATTTCCTTCAATAAACTCTTCATAAGAATCAAGCTCATCAGGTAGAAGCAAAATATGCTTCATCAAACCTAATAGTTCACCTAATCTTTCTTCTCGCCTGATCCCTTATAAGTTGATAATTTTCTAGAGAATTTTTAGGATGTAACTCTTCTTCATTTTCAATTTCAAATTTAATACCTGGTTCTTGTGGTTGCTCCACTTAAATTTAATAATCATTTCCAAGATTTCAATCTATGGAAATAGGACATGTCATTTTCATTAAAAAGTACAACATTTCTACTAATAATGATCTTGTACCCACCCTGATCTCTTAGTCAAATTTTGTATCCTTCAACACTTCTTCATGATATAGAAATATGCCTTTAATGGCTCTACGTTCTAATATCCCTTCATTCTGATGAACATATGTAGCACATCCAAATACGCTTAATATGATATATCCAATAGGATGATCATCCAAATATGATTAGAAGTGTCATATTCAAATATTTGATGGGACATTTATTTATAAGTTATGCTACAACTTTTACTGCTTCTCCTAAAAATAACTATGGGAGTCATGAGTTGATTAACATGTACATAACCTTTTTTAAAATAGTCTTATTCATTCTTTATGCTAATCGATTATGTTGAGGTGTGTATGTGATAATTTTATATTTAGGGGATACCATTTTCTTTATAAAAATTTTATGCCACTGATATCGCAAAAATAAATAAATAAATAAAATGAAATGAAAAAAAAATACCATGTCACCTCACCACCACCACATGCATCACTAACATAGCACCGCCAACACCACATACAAATCACCACACAAAGATCACCACCACAGACCATCACCATCACTTTCGACGGACCTCCTCCACCACCACCACCATCACCATCTACAGCAACATTCACTGCAACCGCACTACCACAATACACACAGATTGGTGCTCTTTCTGTACTCAGATCTACACACATACACATTTTAAAAGAACCAGATTTCCTAAAAATCCCCAACTCTAGAATGCGCATTGGAATTTTAGGTAAATTAAGAGAGAATCATTCAACTGGGGACCGTGGAAGATAAAGAGAGGCAATCAGCATCCATCGCTGTACAATACGCCGTAACGACTAGAATTGTTAGTAACGTCTAAAAGACCGTTGCAAAGTACGGGATCGTCGAAAAGATCCTCCCTACAAAGCAAGTTCGCAAGGATCGAATTTGAGAGGAGAAGTATCAGCGTGCAATGTCGATCGGCATAACCTCATTACCCTGAAAGCCAACGAGTGCACCACTTGCTGCCTACTACTTCCGCTAATCACTTATATCGAGTTTTAGATCAGTTGGAGGGTACAGTGGCGAGAGAGTGGTGGGATGACGGAGTTCGATGGGAGAGCAACTTTGCCGCCGATGAAGGTCGTGAGTGGTGATTCCTTCATGAATTGCTTCATCTCTCTGTGGACACCGTAATTAGGGAGCGGAATAGTGTGAAGGAAAGGAAGATATTTTGCCCCTTGATTCTCATTTTTTTGCCACAAAAATAAAAAATATAACTGTTATTCATCATATCAAGCCACCATATTTGACTTTCTGTGGATCCCATGATGGCTACATTTTTCATTTTCTTTTTTCCAAAAATGGGTACCAAACGGACCTTACTATGGGGGTGAGGTGAGTTGGTAATGTTATTTCATATAAAAAGATTTGATTTTATTTTTAGGTAATCATTAATATATTAATCCTAGCTAAATTTATATTAACACCTGATTTATGAAAAGAAAAGCTTAATAATTTATTTTTGAAATGTAAAGTTAAAATGTATGGATTTGCTTAATTTTCTCTTAAATCATTAGGCCAGCAGATTAAGACCAATTGCAGACGGTCCAAAAGTTTTAAACATATCAGCCCAACAAGATGTGATTTTATCTTTACTTTAGGAATATTATTAACACATAAACTTCATTGTTGGGTAGGAATCATTTGAGATTAATATTAGATTTGAGTGTCTATATTCACTATACATCAATGCCAATGTCACATTAACCAAAGTTTTTCAACTTGCAGGTCACTTAGATAGTAATTCATAAAATGCTTTGAAGATGCTCTAAACATTTGTTTGATAGATTAATGACCTTTAAAAAAATAATAATAATAAAATAAAATAAAATAAAAATAAAATCCCAACTTGAGCTACTTTATAAATTTAACAATTTTGTTAAATGCATAAAATAATAATTTTATTTAAAATTCTTTAGGACCCTAAAAACATATAAAATAATATCTTATTAGTAAATAAAAGTTTAAAATACATGCTAAATAATTTTTTTACTTTATAACTTATGTTTTCTCAAATAAGTGTTTTATTTAATATGGATATAAAAGTCATTTGAATTTTTTTCTTTGTACTCAAAATGGACTTAATCTGTGGAGTCCTTATCTCATCACATTTTGTATATTTTTCATTTGGTAGAGACAATTAGTTAGATTATGACCGCTTGAAAGAGATCTTTTGAACAAATAATTGGTAAAATATAACTATCCCCTGAATCTTAAATAATCTCTTCACCAAATAATTGATAAAATAATTGGTAATGATCATCATGATGTTTGTATTGACTCTTAAATAATCTCTTCACCAATAAGTCATCATCATTGTAATTTGGATAATGCAAAAGATGCTTGACATTCATCACATTATAATCTAGTGTAAATTAGAAATGACTTTATTTAGTATATTAATACATTCATTTCTAAAAAACAGCTTTTCACTTACGGAAAATCACCAATGGCCATCCGTTGGTGATTAGAAACAGATTATTCGTTAGTAAAAGTAATTCACTTTTAGCTACGATAATTAGTAACCGATTTTCTATTGGTAAAGATGATATCTTTTTACCAACCAATATTCTATGCATAATGTAACCTCTTAACATTTGGATCTTCCTCCAACGATATTCCGTAGGTGATGTACCGAATATTACCAAGGGATTGCATCCGTTGGTAATTAAAAACGGATTATCCGTTGGTAAAAGTAATTCACTTTTAGTTACAATAATCAGCAATGAATTTTTCGTTGGTAAAGATGATATCTCTTTACCAACGGATATTCTGTGCCTAATATAACCGTTTATCATTTTGATTTTTTACCTACGGATATTCCGTTGGTAACTAAAAATGGATTATTCGTTAGTAAAAATGATATCTCTTTACCAACGGATATTTAGTGCCTAACATAACCATGTAACATTTTGATCTTTCAACAACGGATATTTCGTTGGTAATTAGAAACGGATTATCCGTTGGTAAAAATAATTCACTTATCCCACATCGGACGTTTACAACAATATCTTTGTAGTTGCCTTCTATAAATTTGTGATCTAATAAGGAGTTAAACAATATTCTAGCCTTTCAATTTAGTTGGCTAACAATTAAAATTTTTTTATAATTATTAAATAAATAATAATAATAATAATAATAATAATAATAATAATAAAATAAATAATTTTTTTACCATTGGGTTATTTACAACATTGATTTTTACTAATTGTAATGGTAGACATTTATCAAGAAAAATTCTGTTGATAAAATGTTCATTCTTTACCTACGACACGATTCATTGGTAACTATCAGCAACTCTCAAATTACCAACGAATTTGTGATTGTAAATATCCCGTTGACGAAGATAATTAGCAATGGATATTGAGGCTTTAAGAACGAAAAATTCGTGCCTGGAGCTCCGTTTTTTAGTAGTGATTCTTCTTCCACAAGTTTTATTCAAAATCAATATTTAAGCCGTGTCTAAGCCCCATTAATTTGAAGAAATGTATCACGGAATAGTGATTGATGGAGAATATGTGGTTAAAAAATAAGGAAAAGTTTCTGAATTACATGTAATATTATTTAATGAAGAATATGTAATTAAAATTGAGTATTGTAAAAAAAAATAGGAAAGAATGTAAAGTAAAGAATGACAAACAGGACTTTAATGAGAAAAATAATTTGCAATAATTATTATCTTATATGATGGCAATCATACTTTGATGATATTGCATGTTTTATGTCAAGAGTCTTTAATATGGTATCAAGAATTATATAAGGTTGTGAATGATTGATAGAGGTTTCATCACGCAAAAATAGTAAAAGATTGTGATCTATGTTTCATTTGGTTAAATTGATAATGAAATCTTTGGCCAAGGTAAGTTCATTTATTTTAAAAGAGTTTCGACGTGTATTGACTTAAGAGTAGAATACGAGATATGATCGATAATCGAGATTGACATGCTTTCATATTTCATAATTTATCTTATCATATTGAAGAAGGGATTATAGTTTTTGGTACAAAAACAAGTTTGGTTTTATCACACCACACGACATTTTTCATCACGTGTAATGCTCTGACACATTGCTAGATGTCAATCGAGAGACGAAGAATGTTATTAATTAATCTAGGTAAGTTAATGATAAATTAAAAAGAAGTTGAACAGCAGAACAGCCATCTGGTTGGAAAGAAGATTCCTAGCAGTGTAATATACATCGAAGGATTCGCAACCTTAGTTTTTAAAACCCTGGAAATTACGCTTCAATTAATGTGTCACTGTTACTTCTGGTGCATCTGAACAAAGTAATATTTCAGAATATAGTGAAAGAAATAGGAGAGCTTGATAGAGAGAAATTGATGTATGGTAAATCAGAGAATTTATATTTTAAATAGCCTAGAAGAGTTGGGTTCGAATCAAGAACACGTTGGTAGAGATCTTGGACAGAATGTTATATAATTGTGATAACCCTTCATTTGCCAGGTAAAGTTTTGGACTACTAGAATTGGAATCAACCCTTCAGAACCCACATTCGGGTCGCAAATAATTAGATGAAAAAAGAGAAAAGAACTAGAAAACTAGCAGTAGACATATAGACCTCCCTCGAAAAAACCATGCCCGCAATCGAGTTTTATACAGCGATGTACTATTCGATTCGCAAACCATATTTGCAAGCCGAAACTTTTTCCACAAATAATATTTTTGAAAGATCCATAATGAAACTTTTGCCTTTTTTAAGTAACCGGTTTAGATTATTTAGCCCATGTTTGGTTATGATTAAAATCTGATTTTTAATCTAAATTAAAGTCAAACAATCAATATTAACTACATTTTTTACTAGTCACACAACTTCTCAACTACACATTTCAAAAACTTATATTACAATCTACTAAAAAATCTAATTTTAATCCCCACTAAACATCCTCTTTAATTTGTTTGCCACCGTAGTAGACTTTGAAAATCACGCAAAGCATATAATCTGGAAGGAGCTGTTAGTTTAGTGGTCAATAATTACCTCTTAATCTTTATTATTAATATATACCTGTCGGATTAATATTCTACGAATACGTGTCTGCCAAGGTGTAAATATAATTAAAAAAATAGAAAGATAAATCTTGACTGATAAATACAGTGTAAACCTACCCACTTCCCCCTTCCCTTTCACACTCTCTCACATCAGCTTTTGTGTCTTCTTCTGCCTTCTTTTCCACCAGAGTTTTGTTGTCTCTTGGGAAACTGGTGAAGTCTAAGATACGAGAAGGTCAAGGGAATCTTCTCAATTAAATAAAATTAGTGTTCTAAATAGAACGTTTAAACAAAATGTTGCTGAAGCGCCACATCTTGAAAGTAAACGTGAAATTAAGTAGTTGGCCTCTTATTGAGCACGCTTTATTAATTTTGAGGATAAATCCATATGTACAAAGGAGATTTTGACAGAAGTGTCACAAATCACTCACATGGAAGGTGGGTCCCACGCCGAACTCCATAAATTAAAAAATGGCCAAAATGTGCTGACCCCACTCCATTGTGAGACCTCTGTAAGAGATCTGTAAAGGGTGGGTCTATACACCAGCAAGATTGTAATTTTGATTACTTTTTTTTCTTTTTTATTTGACATTAATTTATTCATTTTTCTTGTTTTAAAAGCATTTTATTTTACTTTGGTTTCAAGTTTTTAAATCGCTTTATCTATATAAAAGTCAAAAATGACTTTATTCAATAAAAAGTTAGCTAAGGTTTGAGGTACATCGCTATCTACATTATGCATGTAATTATAATTGTGAGATTTACTATTTAGTTGGAAACTTCGACAGTATGTATGAAGTTCTATAAATTTATTAAGTAGAACTTGATTATTAAATAATTTTAGAATGATTAAAAATTTAAAATAATAATAAAAATAAGAAAATGCTTTTTACGTCCAGGTTAATAAAGCTGAAAGTTTGACTTTTACGTCCAATCACACTTTATGCTTTTTAGAATATTAAATAAAACTATATAATTAAAACAACAACAATTCTTCTCAAATAGGGTCACATAGCCCCTATTTTTCCGGGGGACCCAAACTCCACATCTAACCACATTTTACGCTTTTTAGAATATTGAATAAAATTATATAACTAAAACAACAACAATTTTTCTCAAATAGGGTCACGTGGCCCCTGTTTTTTCCAAGGGGGACATGTGTGCCCCCGGAAAAACTAGCAAAGTTCTTAAAACAATAAAATTTTAAAAAAATAAAAATAAAAATTGTTCAACAATGAGCATTGAGAACCAAACCAAAACTGACCGGTTTTTGTTACAAAGTACTCAAAAGAGTTATTTTTTTTAGAATCGGCACCGAATTGGCTGATTTCGATTTAGTTTAATCAGTGCCTGTAAATCCCCTACTTCTAGGTAGGGACTAGGGAGAAGGGTACTTCGCTTTTCCCCTCTGGTTTGTACTGACTCTCCACTCAAACTATCAACTTACCTTGAGAATTGCTTGCATTACAAGACATTGGTTAAAGATACGATGCCCGATTCAAAAGATGAATCTTCTCCAATCCAAGAAGAATGAAGCAGCCTACGAAGGAAGAAAGCTATGATCTTGGGATGGTTTCACTTTTTTACTTTTTAATTATGCCATTTTAATTTAACTAGGATCAATTTCATGGTTTGTTAGGAGTTTATTTCTTTATTTTCCAGTTTTGTTTACCTAAAAAGTTGATAAAAATTCAAGTCAAGTTTACAAATTAATTTTAAATACATATTCTGCAAAATTTATAACTTTTCGACTACACAATTCATTAACTCATGTCAGAATTTACCCAAATTTTGATTTTTAAAAATATCAAATAGAGGCTTAGTTAGGGTCAAAATTTGTCATCCGTTGGGAGTTTAGGAATTAACAGAACTTAGGCTAATCATTAGAGAGTAAGAGTTGTTGCAACTACCTAATGTATTAGCTTGAATTTGATTAAAGTAATAAAATTGCGAGGTTTCTCTAATTTCTTGATTACTGTTAGGTCTAAAGGTGTGATTGGCGATTTTGTGGACTAAGGACTAAATTGTAAATTTGTAAAAGTCAGGGACTCAATTATACAATGTTATAAAAGGCAGGGACTTAGGGTGCAATTTAGCAAAGCTAGATGGTAGGGACTAGGGTTTAAGTGTCTGGTTCAAATCAAGGTCGCGATGCTGGAAGTTCGCTAGCTGTTCGCCTTGCCACTGCTCGAACGAGAGGAAGCAGAATGGTCGTCTCTCGCTCGCCGCTCAATGTTCACTCGAGCGAAGTGGCGTCGCTCCCTGTTCGCTCGCTTTTCGCTCGAGCGACAGTGTTATATGAAAAATCTTATTTTCGATTTTTGGAATGTTTGACATGGCTTAGGACTACTAATTGCCCCCAACTATAAATACAAAGGCCGTGAACGTGAAAGAGAGATTGCCATATTGTGCTTTACATAGATATCATCTTCAATATTCTCTTAAGTGATCCAAGGCAAAACTGAACAAGGAATTCATTCATAAACACCTTGTGATCCGGACAATCAACTGTTGGGGAAAACATCACTATTTGTGAAAACAAAACACATGAACTTCTTCATCTGTTGAGGAGAGGACTCTCTCATTGGGAGATTGAGAGAGGTGGACGACAAGTGCAGGAACTGGACAAGAACAGGAGGTTCTTGAAATTTCACTTGGTGATTCAATTAGTTAGAGACCAGGAGGCTGTATTGGGCAGCAGATTGGGCTGCAGGAGGTATATCGGGAAGCTAGCAGGAGACTAGCAGTATCTACGGTAATAGATTGTGAGACTGGAACAACGGGTCTGACTTGATACACAGTTTGGCATAACTTGTACTGGCTGGATTGGTATAGTGAAAACTACTGGCTTGGTCATGGAGTTTTACCCACGTTGGAGTTTCTCCATCATCATATTATGAGTTGGTGTTGTTACTGTTTTATTTACTTTACGCAAATCGACAATTCAACATAGGCTTAATTGGACGTGTATATTTAATCACTTAGACAACAATTAATTTGTGACTTGTTACAATTAATTGTATTAATTCCGCACGTAAGGTCAAACGGTAAATTGTAACGTAAATTTGGTAACGCTAAAATTTGAATTTGACATAGTAAATCATTCCCGTGAATTTCCAAGTGGTTGTAGAACGTTCCTTGAACTTTCAATTACAAAATAATATTTTATAGAATTAACAATTTTATGGATTGAAATCAATTATTTTGATATTTAATTATGATTTAACAATTAATAACCGTTTTCTAACATTCGTAAAAATCAATGAGTTTTGATGGTCTATTTTCAATTGTTTTTCATCTTTCCCTAGATCAAAAGAATATTTCTATGATGAGATCACTATCAATAGACGAGTGTTGAACCCGACAAAATATTATTAAGCCTCCGTTTGGGAGTGCTTTTTTTTCCATATAATTGACTTTTTAACCATTGAAATGGGCCCCATATTTGCCACACCTTACAAGCTCACTATAATTGACAAGTCCAATGTAATTGCATTTTGCGAACTGCCATTTCTGCCCTTCATTGCTGGGTATGCATAAAATCATTGAGAGGCACTCATGTCATTTTGCTAGAAATATGAAGAGTAAGATAGTCACATAGATTGAAGCGCTTGTACCCTACTGCATCTAGTCAAATGGTCACTACATTAGGTCAATTATTTTATTACGAAAAATTGACGAATCTATCAAAGTCTAATAGAATTGTGATTAAAAGTGTTACTAGAAAGATGCTAAGAAACAAATATAGAATGTGATGGCATTCCACGGGCATATCGACTGCTTGGGCTTTGGTCGTCGCCTCAATTCGTAATGGTCCACGCCCCGAGTCGATTGACGGACCGACTCGTCACCGTTTCACATCCGACCAAGACGCATCACCAACCTCCATCCACTTTAGAAACCATGTTAACCCCTCCATCTCGAGCCCAACTCTTTTGCTACATAAAGAAGACGGTTTCTTATCTCTTAAGAGTTTCTAAAATCTCTTAAGAGTTTCTAAAAGCTTTTCCTTGTTCTTCCTAAGTCTTGACAGCTGTGATAACACCAAGATGAATAGTAAAAGTAAGATCTTAGTATATCATAGTATGCTCTGCAGTTGCCTCCATGTGAGGATCCTTTCCATCAAAAAATGGCACTACCGATTATAAGATCCGATATAGAAGTTTGATAATCTGTGTAATATCAAAAGTCAGCCCTGTGTTGTTGCCCGGAGGAGACCTTCTTTGCGGGCTAGAATACCGTACACTACATAGGTTGTCATATCCCCACTCTATATGAATGGGAAATTGATGAAGTACAACAATTGGAAGCTAATTACGTAGCCACGTGGGAGAGACTTAAATCAAATAATGGGCTGATCTACACTCATGTAGATTCCACACAAGTGGGCTAGCCGGACCGTTTGGCGATTCTAGATGAGCCTTATATATCTCTTTGTATTTAATTGTTCTGTGTTATTTAACTTTTTAGTATTATAATGTCATTAGGACACGAGTCTTTTTCATTCAGTAGTCTTTCACATTGATTTCATGGGCGATAAACTATTAACTAAGACATGTTTTTGGAGTTATCTTTTCTACTTTTGGTGATTTTTTAATATGAGAATTCTCTCTTAAGATTTCTAAATTTTCAGCACTTTGCTCAATATTGCATGTGAATTTGGTATACAAGGTTAGTGACTTGATTTTGTAAGTTGTCCTACATCATTCAAAGATCAGTCGTATTCCTAAGCCCTCATTTGGCCTCTATTAATTTCCATTCTATTATATTTCATTTCTCTCTCTCTTATTTTCAACCACACAATCTTCCATAAAATAATATAATACGTAAATCAAAAACTTTTCCTTCCTTTTCAACCACTCACACCAACAAGACATGGCAAGGCATATCTATGGAAAAATGAGGTTGTGGCTGTGACGAATGGCACAGATAAGGCAAGGTCGTGTTGGCGACTATATCCCGGAGACGGCAGGGAACACTCTGTTGCCAAACAGAGTGAGACCAGTGGGAATTATAGGCAGTGAGAGGCGAGTATGCATCCCCAATTTTCGAGGTTATATGGCTATTGATGACTCTAATTAGGATTGGTTATGTCCGGTGGAAGAGATCTTCGAATTCAGGAAGTATCGAAAGGATAAGCAAGTGTCATCAGTTGCTACATGCTTGCATGGTCATGCTGCTACGTGATGGCAAAAAATGAAGACAAATCGTACTTGCCATGGAAAATGAAAAATCATTGAACTACAAGAAATGTGAGTTTTGCTGCCAAGAGATTGGTCGCTAAAAGCTCATTACTAGTCGGTAAATTAAATTACTAACCGAAAAGCGTTGGTCGGCAACTGGTCACCAAAAGCCAGCCAACGAAGATTTTTACCACCTAAACTGTAATTTAGTTGATACACATAGAGATTTTGACTGATCAAACTGTAATTTAGTCGATACACATAGAGATTTTGACTGACCAAAACATTGTTTGTCGATAAATGTAAAGCATTTTCCTGAGCATTCTTTTGGTCGGTAAATGTCTACACAAGTTTGCAATAAACAAGTCATGAGTAGTGGTAGTAAATATATGCTGACCAACATTTGGTCAGCAATAATACCCATTTTTAAACCAAGAAATCAAGTTTCCATTTACCAACCAAGAAATCAAGTGACATTGGATGGGAAAAGAATTAATTTGCCGATCAAGGAAATTCAACGCAATAAAGTTTAATTGCATTTTCTGACAATGAAAGTTATAAAACAGATTGAAAGGCCAACCCAAACACAATATACCAATAAATGTTCAAAGTCAAGAAATATCCAAAATTTTAAAACAATAGTCACAATCAAAAGCCTCTAGCAAAATAGTTGCAAGTAAAAATACTATATCTTCAAAATAAGTAACTGCGTAAATACGCTAGTCCAAACTATAATGGATTCTAAAATAGAAAGCCTAGACAAATTCCAAAATATGAGAAAAGTAGTTTAATCCAAAATAATCGCATATCTAATAATGGAGTATTAACCATCAAAATATAAAACCATGTAAATGGAATAGAACTCTAAACTTATGATTATAATGTGACTAGTGATCAGGTGGTGATGATGAATGAGCAGTAGGAACTCCAAAACTGCTTAGCTAACAGTAACACATGGAATTATCTCTTTTAACAAGGTGAGTATACACTCACTTTGGCTCTGCAAATTGTGCACGACTTGGCAAAGATTGGCACTCTCTCACTGAGTAGTGTCTACACGAGATATAGCCCGTGAAACCTTTGGACCCCTGCCCAATCCCTTATAGTAGCAAGTAGTGCCAAGGACCTGAGTCGCAATGTTATTAGTAGTGAGTTTTACTCCTTGGCTTTCATTCTCCTCTCCTTCACCATCTACCTGCCGCGTTGTTTGTATGCACCTCCTTCTACATAACAATAGAAATGTTTTAGCACAAACGAGATAGAAAAATATTTGGTCCATTAAGTATTAATAAAGTTAAAGAATTATAATATTTGTTTATCAAATATTTCTCCTTAAGACATATTTATTATAATATTTTGCATTGATTATTTTAATGTTCTGCTTATTTGCTCAAGTCTTTCAATTTATGACATGATGGACTAAGAGATATTAATAATAATATTTTTCTAAGATTAATTAACTTGAATTTCATACACATGTTTCATATTGATTCTATGCATGTGTGTGTGTGTGTGAAACTTCTGTTAAGACAAAATTAACAATGCCATCATTTTAATCTATTGAAAGAAATACAGAATGAATTGATTTAATTCACAATGATATATGTTATTTAAAATTTGTGTAGACATGAGACTATAACAAGTACTTTATTACTTTTGTCGACGATAATAGAAAAAATATTATACTTATTTAATTAAAAGTAAAAACGAAGTTATAGAGAAATTTGTTCTCTATTGATTGAAATTGAGTTGACTAAAATTAAAAATCAACTCAATGAGAAAATTAATATTTTGAGAAATGACTAAAGCGGCCAGTATGATGCATCTTTTGCTGAATAATTTACACATTATGGAGTCACACATGAAACCACAATACCTTATCCACTGCAAAAAAATGGTATTGCTAAACAGAAAAGACGTACTTTAAAAGAAATAATAAATGCAATGTCAGTAAGTTCTGAATTACCTTGGAACATCTGGTGGAAGTTGTGCTGTAAGCAAATTACTTTTTAAACAATGTGCTCTAGAAGAAAAAAAGAAAAGAGCCCATATGAGTTATAGAAAGGGAGGAAGTATCACTATAAATACTTATGAGTATTGGGATGTCTTGTCAAAGTGGATGAAACTATACCAAAAAGGTTGAAAATATGTCGAAAAATTGTATATTGCATTTGCACCGGCTGTGTATATAATAATAGTGATTATTGATTTCTTGTACTTGAATCTAGAATCCTTGACTTACACTGAAAATGATAATGGAATCAAGAAATGCTTCCTTTTTGAACATGCATTTTCATAAGGATCCAAAGAGAAAGCAAGTTCCTCTAAGTGGACAACTGAAACTGTGGTTGAAAATAATCAGGACCAAGGACTAGAAGAGAAATTTGAAGTTGAACCAAGATATAGCAAATTAGCAAGGAGATAAAAATCTTATGTTTCGATTTTTTGACTTATATGTTGAAAAGTAAACCTCAAAACTTTAAAGAAACTCTAAGCTCTTGAGAAGGATCGCAATGGAAAGAGGCTATTAAAAGTGATATAGATTCCATTTTGCAATATTATTCATAAGAGTTTGTAGATTTTCCTCCGTGATGCAAACATTTAGAGCAAAATATTTTCTTTGTGTGTCGATTGTGAACCAAAGATTTAACGTTGCTATGGCAAGAATTGCAAAACCTTATGGAAACCCTAATATTCTTGCAGAATAGATGAAACTGTTGAGAAGTATACGCCTAGATTAGTGATAAAAGGTTATAAACAAAGAGAAAGCATTGATTACTTTATATATATATTCCAATAACCAGAATAACAAACATTAGGATGATACTTGCAACTGTAGCTCTGTAAAATCTTGTAGTACATCAAATGGATGTTAAAACTATATTTTTGAATGGAGACAAGATGAAGAAATCTACGCTGTCCAACTTTGAGGATTTTTCTTCACAAAGGCAGGGAAAGAAAACATATAAATTGGTGAGGTCATTTTATGGCTTGAACCAAGTACCTAAATAGTGACATGAAAAGTTTGATAATGTCATGATGGAATGTAGATTTATGATTAATGAGTGCAACAAATGTGTGTATGTCAGAGATATCAAGAATGGCTATGCCATCTTATACCTTTACGTTGACGACATGTTTATTGTTGGTAGCAATAGTAAAATGATTAAATCTACTAAATATATGTTAAATTCAAGATTTAACATGCAATATATGAGTTTAGCTAATGTGATGGAGTTAAACTTTCACGAACATTAGATACACTCATTTTAAGTCAGTCATATTTTATGGACAAAATTCTTGAAAAATTTAACAAGTATAAATCTGACGTGGCTAGAACTCCAGTAGACACAAGCCCGTATCTATCAAAAAAATAAAGATAAGAATTTCTCTCATGTAGTACCGCAAGGTGATTAACATTAGACATTAAACATTCAAAATTCGGTCTGCGCACAATCCTCCACGTCTTATTTTTCACTCACACATTTCATGACATAAACATACACCTCTTGAAAAATATTCATGATAAATATCTTTTAAAAAATATTCCTTGCTACATTGACATTTAGAAACTTTTTATATATTCGAACTCTATGCATGCTTATGAATGTATTGACATGTATGAATATATTATGACAAATATTAACGACATAGAACTCAACAATCAAATATTATGTTCATATAATAGCCATTTAAATAACATGTTTATACATTTAATAATACTAGTAATAAGCATGTGCGTCGCACGTCTTATGAATTATATGATTAATATTTTTGAAGTATCAATGCTATTTTTAAAGTAGTTGAGGTAATTGATATTGTTAAATGAAAAATTAAAATTGTAAAAAAAATATATCTATGAATAAAAATATATATGAAATTATGTATATAATGTAAAAATGTTGACTAAGGATTGATTGCTCTTATTTTTTTCATTTTTTCATTTTCAAGTTTGTATATTTTCCTTTCTCAAGCATGTAAAGAACTTTTCGATAATGTCCTTAAACAACATATCTTGAAAATTACTTTCCTGAAAGTATTATAAAAAAATTAACATATTAATCTAATAGTGAAACTTCTATAAGAAAAATATTGGCTAATTCTGGCATTATTTAATACCTCCCCATCACACAAAATTAGTTTCTAAACTTCAATAGGGGTAATTCTTATTGTTATGGATCTCAATGGAACCTTTTCGAAGTATGAATGCTTTTATAATCCACTTCTTCAAATGCATTTAGTTGTCTTATAAAGATATAATTGCAAAATTACATCAATCCTACCAATATGGAAAAAAAAATAGATATGACAACCAAAATATATTTACACAATTAACAAAATGCAAAAAGTTAATATTTTTAAAATTAAACTAGCAACCTAACTCATTTTGTTGATCTATTGATGAACCAAACCTCGTCTCTATTAGCATTTTCAACGACGATGTGTTCATCTGTAATGTTTTTGGCATGCATAAAAAAAAAGTCATTGATATGTTAGTTTAATAATTTATTTTTCAATTTTGAAAAATTCATATAGCAAATATATGGCATATTATACAAATATATTATCATACAATTCATATGTTTATCAAGATGTGATTGTATTGAGATACCAAAATGATGTAGCAACATATGCTATTTATAATTAACACTTCAAAATTTGTTTAATATCGTAAATTGGGTAAATATGAAAAAAAATAAAAATTCTCTAATGATTTTATTTAAAAATAAAAATTAGTCAAAGACCAATACAAAGTGGATATTGTTGACATTTCAACAAAATCCTAATTGTCGAAATTCAATATAATTGCACTTATGCTAATGTCCCCTAATCTTCTAAAAGTAATTATTAAATCATATTTTAGTAAATAATAAAATAACAAAATAAAAACTACAAGATTAGAAATATTAAAAATATAAATTGTCAAGCCAATGATGAATCACAGTGGTAAAAAAAAGATCTACCATATAGACATCTAGTCAAATATGGCTCCACAAATTCATAAATATGAAAAAAAAAATTAATGCTTATTTGCATGAATATGATGAGACAATAATATTGTCGAGCTGCCACGTGTTTAGGATGCCCCCCAAATGAATGTATATATACAATTAAAATGATTCGTGGTAATAAATAAATCTAAAATAAAAATTTCATGCAATTAAATCTATGGTATTAAAAATTAAATTGAACGCGAAAAAAGCTTAACTAATCACAAAATAAATAAATAAATAAATAAATAAAAATCTCAACGCTAATTAACTTATAGGTAGGTTATGTTCATCATTTAGATGGATATTACTAAAAGAATTAATATATATATATATATATATATATATATATATATAGAGAGAGAG
>NC_036256.1:2885374-2886382 GCF_002742605.1 Olea europaea var. sylvestris | reverse complement strand
AGAGAGAGAGAGAGAGAGAGAGAGAGAGAGAGAGAAGAAGAAGAAGAAGAAGAAGAAGAAGAAGAAGAAGAACTACATTATCTTTTTAGCATAATCAAAAATTTCGTACAAAATCAAAACAACCATTCTTTTATTTTTTATTTTTATTTTTTATTTTTGTAGAAGTTGTCTCATGCAAATCAATTTCTCCAAAACTCCAATACCCAACATGAATACATTCACATACATAAGCATCATCTAGACCATTTTTGAGTTTTGAAAAGCTCTAGCTCACTACAAATTGCTTTCATTGACAACAATTCTAGAATGAGAAAGGTTGGTTTTTTTTAGCTATAATGATCTTAATGATATTTGTTACATAGTGTATGTACTAACACAAAGTAGCTCTGCATCTTTCCTTTCATTTATTTACATTAATCATTAATTATAAAAATAGACCTCTCTCAATCCCCTTCATATGCTCTACATCGGCAGAACATTGAAAAATGTAACCTCAACAAACTCTCTCCATTTTTCTTCATTGTGCGTTCTCTTTGTATATTGAATTTTTTTTTTTTTAATGTTGTGTGTAGATGGTTTAGAATTTCGACCCACATTATAATGTTATAATAATTTATTTAGTTTCATATAATGATAAGAATATAGCGAAAAATAATTGAGGACTTAAGTGTGAACATGAGCAAAGATTATAAATATTTATTTCAATTATAATATTGTGTAATTAATAAAAATTCAATGGGAATATAATTATCCTATCATTTGGTATTCCATTTTTATCTAAACTTAGGTATCATTGATATTAATATTTTAACTACCAATGAAAAAAAATTTAAATAAGCGTAAATATAACATTTATTAAAATTTTATCAAATTATATAGTAACATCTTATATGTGTGAAATAACGAAATGAAACGACCATTTGAAAAGGTGATATAGATGTTATTTTTTAAAACTGACTAATTCAATCAAGGGAAGACATTTAAGTTATACTTTTATTATGAAAGCTG
>NC_036256.1:2858150-2878248 GCF_002742605.1 Olea europaea var. sylvestris | reverse complement strand
ATACTATCTAGAATTTTTGAGCCAAAATGAAGAGTAGTTGGTTAGTTCCTAGAGAATATAGCATTGACTCATACAATGCTCCGTCTCTATTATCTCCTCATCTTCTTGCTTTTTCAATTAATTCAACTGCAATATGTATCTTATACTAGTTGGGATGCAAGCCTAAAAGAATAGGACATACAAACTTATAAGAATTACAATGGCCTCGTAGGTCCAAAATAGATAAGGACTCACAAGCCCAAAACAACAAAAATTAAAAGCTGACCATTCAACACTTCTATATGGTCAAGTCTATAATCATCCACTAAAATATATGCATCACTTAAACATATTCGAAGTTCCTAGTAATTAAGGTCATCTAAACGAATTTAGATAAATGGATTCAAAACAATTAAATAATTATAATTGGATGATTTCTTTAATTAAGCTCAAATTTTAATTAAATACAATTACACAATTTTAGGGCAAATTGAATTAACATTTTAATTTAGGATAAAAATCCTAAATAATATAAAATTCAATTTTGAGTCACAGTCTAAATTTTAAGTTAAAATCCAATTTTAACAATAATTTAAAAATTTTGTGAGTTTTTTAATTTTCTTCAAAATTGAATTTAAGGTCAAAACACTTTTGAAATTCAAATTTATATTTTTTTTTTTCAAAATTTATATTTAAAATTCCTTTTGAAATTGCATTCCGACACTCATTTTAAAATTGTAAATAGGTCCTCCAATTTCTCAAATAATTTCAATTCATCGAGGATCTTCTTTATGTTTAGGTAGAAAACTAATAAATGAATTTTGTGTACTTATTTGAGCCATATTACTAAGCTTTTATGTCGTCAAAGTATTGAATTCCACTGAATTTGGGTTAATTTTCTTTTAGATTAAGTATTGGCCCCATTTCGAAGCAATTGGAAAGGAAGAGTGACAATTTGGCCATTGATGAATATTTGAACTCAAATTCTATACATGTTAGAAATTGAAGGGCTTGAATTGAACTAAAGTAGGACATTTTTTACACAATTAATTCGATTTGAGGGACAGAATGCACATTCTGAAATATTGTTGAAAATTGGTGCAAAATACAATCCAATATGGCAGGAAAGAAGTGAAATTTGTTATCAAAATGGGTTTTTGAAACAGACTTTGATTGGGGTTCAAATTTAATTGGGTTTGGACTTTTTTATATTTGGAAGACATAGGCTCACAATTGGACAAAAGTATTGGCGGTTGAGTGATAAATATATATATATACGTATACAGTAGCCAAGAAATTATTATTACATTAGCTAAATTAATTTTGTACTAGATTATGATCAACTTTGCATCACAAACTTTTAACTCATGATTATTTTTTTATATATAAAGAACTTTTTCAATTCTTAAATGATTGAAGTGAATTTAATTTCATGTTCAATTATATGCATAATAGTTGTATCGGTATTGCAATTTGTTTTACTTTTGAAAGATTGAAAATAATTAGACATAGTGTCAATTGTTGTGGAGTCCTATCTTTTACATGATCTTTACATATTCATAAATTTCTAATTCATTTTTATATATTTGCATCCGCATAGTAGTATATTCGAGTCATATGAAAGAAAAAGTTTAATTCTACTCAAAAGAGATTGTTAAACAAATTAAGAATATTAATCTTCATAACTGAATTGTGCTGTCAAATTCATAAGTTTCGGGTTAAAGGAGATTGATATAAGGGGATTTGGATCTTAGTATGCTTTTCATCATCATATTTTTATAAAACTTGTATTTAATTATAACATTGCATTGACTTAATTAATTTAAATCCTACATTCAAACATAATTTAAGTGGTTACAATTTAATTTTTTTAAAAATCTAAATTTTCATAGTTTTGGTTAAGATTAAGTTAATTTGAATTTAAACTAATACAATCTCTATGAATACAAGACTTTAAATCCATTTTACTATTTGTTTTTGAATCATGTAATTTTAATAGTTTAAATCGAACAAATATTTCATCAACAAGTTTTCGGTGTTGTTGTCGAGGGATTGTAGTTGAGCTTAATTTCATTTACCTTAGCACTAATTCAAACATTTTGTTTATATTTTATTTTTTCTTTTCTATCAATTTATTTCAGTGCTTAAAGTTTCTCTATTTGAGGCATTCTCTGCGAAATTCAGAAGACAAAAAACTAATACTAGCTGATCCGGAATAGAACATACATTTCATGGCAGGCAAAGGAAAGCAAGAAAAGTATAACAACAATAGACGACTATTGCACAGAATAAGTTGGTTATTCGAGTGAATGAAGAGGCAGTAGTCGATAAAGGGAATATGACAGTTGAGGACTTCATAACTCTACAAATTATTAAGAGTCAATCTAGCATCGTTGATCTTCTTTTTGGGTAGCTAAACATCCAGTTGAAAACCAATATCATCCAGTTGTTTAGAATGGAATCAATTTTATGGCAGGGCTAATGAAGACCTACACACACACGTCTCTCGATTTTTGGGGATGTGTCAACACTTCTGATATTAAGGAATTTCAAATGATGCTATTAGATTGAGATTATTTTCACATGGTCTACGTGATAGAATGCTTGAATTGTTAGACTCACAGCCTATTGCCAATATCACTGCTTGGAATGATACCTTAAAAATTTTACACCAAATTCTTCCCAACAACGAAGATAACAAAGTTGAAGAATGACATATCCAAATTTTGGCAGGAAGAAACCGAATCCTTTGATTAGGCTTGGAACGCATTCAATAACATACTTTGAAAGTGTCCTAATAATGACATCAGTAAAGGGCTCTAGGTTCAATATTTCTATGTAGGTCCACTTCCATCTTATAAGAGTGTGGTGGACTCTTCATCCAATGGCTCTTTATCCACGAAGAAGACTGATGAAACCTTGGAAATGTTTAAGAGATTGGCTACTTCCATAGCCATGTGGGCTTATGAGCAATTCACAAAAAAGTACCAAGAGTGTATGAGGTGGATACTTATACACCATTATCTTTAAAAATTGACTATTTGATTTATAAGATTGTGAGCATATCATAGTCAGCCAATACAAGTATAATTTGTAGCAAACACATATGCAGGAATAGATTTTCGATTGTTATTATTACCAGCAAAATCTGAATCAACAAAACCTTTCGAATTTTTTTCCTCAACAGATTTATTAAACATTAACCCAGTGTCAGATTTTTTTTAAGTATCTTAATAGCCATTTTCATAGCCTCCTAGTGACACTCATTAGGATAGCTCATGAATATACTAAGAAAAAAAACTGTAAAGGGTAAATCTAGTTTGGTACATACCATTACATATTTATAAACCAACAACAGTAGCATAGAAATTCTTTTAATTATAATCTGTCTATCTTCAATTTTAGAACATTTTTCCATAGACAGTTTAAAGTGACAGGCCGAAGGCAAACTTACGATTATATATCAAACATGGAAAATCTATTCAATATTTTAGAAATGTAAGACTGTTGAGTTAGAAACAATTTGTCTCCAATTACATCTATTTAAATCTTCATTCCTAAAATCCTTTTTGCAGGTCCTAAGTCTTTCATTCCAAATTCTAGTTTAACCTTCTATTTTATCTTATTTATTACGTAAACATCACTTCTAGAAAGCAACATATCATCTACGTAGAGCAGGAGATAGTAAGAATTTGAGCCTCCGTCACCCTCAAAATAAAAACATGGATCATATTCACTTGTCTTGAAATCAAGGCCCTTAATAAAGGTATAAAACCTTTTGTACCATTGCTTGGAAGCCTGTTTCAACCCGTACAAAGATTTATGTAAAAGGCACACACAAATTTTTTTTTCTTTCTTTTCTTTCCTCAAAATCTTTTTGTTGAGACATATAAATCTTTTCATCCAAGTTTTCATTCCAAAATGTAGTTTTTACATCTAATTGTTCTAATTCAAATTCAAATTGAGAAACAAGAGATAGTAAAATCTTTATAGAAGTATATTTGACTATAAGAGAAAATATCTCATTTTAGTCATTTTCTTCCCTTTGGATAAAGCCCTTTGCAACTAAATTGTCTAAACCTCACAGCATTATCTTTGGATTCTCCATCTTTTATTTTATAAATCAATTTACAATCTATAATTTTTGCCCCTTTGGCTTATTTATTAAGATCCAAGTCTTATTTTTATCTAATGAAAGCATTTCATCTTTCATGGCTGGAAGCCGGGGACTTTCATCATATCCTTCAGTAAACTCTTCATAAGAATTAGGCTCATTATTCAAAAATTTCGTACAATATAGGCAGAAGCAAAATATGCTTCATCAAACCTAATAGTTTGCTAATCTTACATCTCACCCTATCCCTTGTAAGTTGATAATTTTCTAGAGAATTTTCAGGCTGCAACTCTTCTTCATTTTCAATTTCAAATTCAGTATCTAGTTCTTGAGGTTGCTCTCCCTAAATTTAATATTCATTTCTAAATTTCAATCTATTGAAATAGGGTCACGATACACAAAGT
Organism: Olea europaea var. sylvestris; assembly: GCF_002742605.1. NCBI lineage: Eukaryota > Viridiplantae > Streptophyta > Magnoliopsida > Lamiales > Oleaceae > Olea > Olea europaea. The sequence continues at coordinate 2,873,751 of NC_036256.1, read as the reverse complement.
TTCTGATCTAATTAATTTCAGAAGCAGATTTATCTTTTTCCTTAAAAACTACCATATTTCTACTAATAATGATCCGGTACACACCATGATCTCTTAGACAAATTTTGTATCCTTTCAACACTTCTCCACAACACAGAAATATACCTTTAATGGCTCTAGGTTCTAATATTACTTCATTCTGATGGACATATGTAGCACATCCAAACACCCTTAATCTGGAATAGCATAGATGATCGTCCAAATATGATTAGGAGTGTCATATTCAAATATTTGATATGACATTTATTTATAAGTTATGCTGCAATTTTTACCGCTTCTCCCTAAAATGACTTTGGGAGTCTTGAGTTGATTAACGTGTTCCTAACATTTTCTAAAAGAGACTTATTCATTCTTTATGCTAATCCATTTTGTAGAAGTGTGTATGTGATTATTTTATGTCTAAGGATACCATTTTCTCTATAAAAATTATCAAACTCTTCATTGCAAAACTCGATGCCGTTATCAGTCTTTAAAATGTTGGCAAGTTTAATATTTATTTTTCAGTAAAATAATATATTTTTTTGCTAGAAATATCATCAAATATGAAAAGGAAATATTTATAACCAAAATATGTTTACACAGAAGTTGGTTCCCAAATATTAGCATGCAATTAATCAAGTATATATTTAGATTTATGCATGCCTACACCATAAGGTAATTTCTTTTGCTTACCATAAATACAATGCTGATAGAATGATAATTTTTTAATAATTTTAGCTCCCATCAGACTTATTTTTTCAATAAATGCAATTTTTTGTTACATAAGTCTTTTATGCTATAGTTCAAACTTGTCATTTTGGGAGATTGCAATAGCTAGTGGATCACCCAGGAAGGATGAAGTGTTTAAAACACAAATTCCATTAATATCAGGAACCTGGATGATTTCGACAAAATTATATTGAATGGTAGTAATTCCTTTGTTTATGAAAATATTATAACCTTTATCATAAAGATACCTAAAGAAATCAAATTTCTTTTCAAATCAAAAATGTATCTGATCTTTTCAAGTGTCAAAATATTTCCATTTTAGAGTTTTAAAACTATTTTTCCAATACCTTTAATTTTGCAAGAAAAATCATTTTCCATTGTTACTTGACCACTATTTATTCAAAAAATTCAGTAAAATATTCTTTATAACGTGTCATATAAAAGGTGCACACTAAATCAGGAATTCACTCATCTTTTACCGAAGTTTACTAGCCGTATAAACTTATACATTTAAAGGTGCAGCTTCTTCATAAGCTATAGCAACTGCACCTTCACACTTTTGAGTATTCTTCAATTCCTTTGTAGTAATCCTTTATGAAGTGTCTTATTTTTCCATAAAAATAACAATTCTTTACTTTAGCCTTGTTCTTATTCTTTCATTTGCTTTTACCCTTTCTAGATTTTTCTAAAAAATTCTTTCCTTTTCCAAAATCTTTATTTGAGAGGAATCATTTGATTCACTTTTAAATTCCAATTCTTTATTTCTTAGAGAATAAACAGTAATATCAATAGTAATGGAATCTCTTTCATATTCAAGGGCATTTTCAAATCCTCATACTTACCAAAGAGAGAAGTTAATAAAGTCAAAGACTATTGATCATATGAGATAGTCTCACCACTATTGGTGAGATCTTGCAATAGTTTATTAAATGTGTCCATGTTTATCTTAAGATCAATATGACGATCAAACGTTAAGATTCCATAGATAGCATTTACTGGGTTCAAGTGCTCCTCACTACTCAGGTGGTAGATTCATATTTAACGAGGATCACTATAATTTCTTAAATGGCCGAATTGATTCTCTTACTTCTACCGTTGATGGGCTTGGCGGACTACTTCACCAAATCCAAGCACAACAGGCCTAAATCCAAGCGTAGCAAGATGCCATACTAGCACAACAAGCCATGATACAAGCTTAGCAAAACACCTCCTATGCTCATTTTTACGCTTAATTTCCTCCATTGCCGCTGCTTCCAGAGCTTTAGTTCCTTATGATTATGCGATATTGTTTTCGTTCTATATTTAGCCTATTATGTGATATCTTCAATGGAATTCTGTTCTATAACACGTGCTATGGCTGACTTGTTCCTATTATGATGATTTTGCCTTTTACTTTTTGTATTCATTTGAAAAGGTAAAATACTTTAATACTTGGCAAGGAATCATGAAAAGCTCAAAATTGATTTTATCCACGAAAAAAATCATGTTACAAAAATGTCTGTGTAAAGACTATTTTTCAAAGGTAAAAATCTCAATCTTATGTTTGAAAAGTGTCACTTACCTTGAAAAATCAAGTAAAAACGTCTTTCAAAAGATTACATTTGTCAAAATCATAAAAGAATGAAAATTGGACGTTCGGTAAGTCTGGTTGACGCTCGGTAAGTCCAACGTTCAAATATTTTAATCCTATTCTGACTTACAACAGCTACTGCACTATCCGGTACTCTAATAGATGTCCAGTAGAAGGCGTTCGGTTGGACAAACTTTTTGACGATTTTTTAACTATAAATACTATCTGACATTGCATTCATCTACACAATTTAAAGTATTAATGTGAGATCCTTTTAAGCTAAAATATTTAATCTTTACTTCTCATTGATTTTTATTAACACAATCGTTTTTGAAAAACTCTTGATTGATCTTTTTTTGGAAATCATTTCATTCCTCAAGGTGTTTCAAAACCAACACTTGAGTTTTATTCATTGCTATTTAGTAGAGTGTTGAGCCTACTTCTCTTGTTGTACACAACTTTGAATATATCACTTATTATAAGAGAAGTTTCAATTTGTAAACTTTTTATTCTTCGAACTCAATGGTTGTGTTGAGGTTCCATAAAATTCAACATTGTAAGAGGATCAATGTTCCTTGTTTGTAAGTCACTGTAAGTATTATAGAAGGTTGGATTGTACCATAAGTCAATCAAATTTAATGAGAAAGGTCTTACGCGTAACGGAGAGTTTGGTAATGGAGAACGTAGATCATTGCGTTGGATCGAACCTTCGCAATCAAATCGATTGCTTTCTCCCTTCTTTTTACCGTTTTATTTTGTGCTCGTTAATTTTCTTTGTTTGATTTCATATATGTGTGTATCTATTTTATTGCTACATTTGCAAATACATTATTGTTAGACTTGAATTATTTTTCAAAAAAGATTTAAAAACCAATTCACCCCCCACCCCACCCCCTGGTAAGCTATTCTTAGGCTTTCACTTCGAAATAGTCCCAATTATAACGTTGTTTCTCTAAAGTCCCCATATAGAGTTGATACACGTAAAATGTATTAATGTATAGGGATGGTTATTACAAGTTCAATTTCATGCTAAAAAGGGGGGGGAGTCCAAATCATCTTTGCCATTCATATGTGATGAGTCATTTACCATTGATGTCTGTTTGGTTATGTATAGCATCACATATGCCATAGTTCTTCTTATTTCACCCTTATTTATACCCTTAATAAGCACGAAATGGGATGAATATCTCCAGTTTGTCGACCACATATTCAATCTCTTAATCTAACATTTCAAATTTTATGAGTAATCCAGTATTATAATAGTCATTATTCTTCTCAAGGTAAAATACAATGTTCTTTATGTCATTTCTTGTTTATTTAACGCAATAATTGTATAAATTATTTTCATATCACTTTTAATTTTAAGCAATTAACTTTCAAGGCGGGAAGAAGGCTAGTGGAAAAATTGGATAAAACTATATTACCCTTAGTTTTTGAAAAGAAAAATTGCATTTTTTGTTGAGTTAATGGAGTATTAGACGGTGGATAAATGGAAGGAACTTTTTCTCAATCAATAGTGAAAGTAAGTGTGAAATTGTCAAACAAGAAAAGTGGGGACGTTTCGTGTTAATTAAACTTGTGTTGAGTTAACGAAACATTTGACGCTAGGTGGATGAAAGGACATTTTTCGCTCTGAAAGTTGAAAGTGAGGGTGAAATCATTAAAAAATGAAAGGTAGGGATGTTTTGCACAAAAATATTGAAAAGTGAGAACGTTTTGTGCTAATTACCCGAGCACTATTCATTTCGTTTCAATGTGTTCATAGTTGATTTCGCTGTTGGATAGGTTTGCACTGTTCATAAGACCCAATACATTTTTTATCTCCTTTTCATTGTACATTAGGTCAATACCTATTCTCTTTATTTACTCTTCCATTCATTTTCACATTCGAACAAAGAAATGTAGCAGTCGACTCTCCATATTTTTCATATTATATCTTTTACGAAAATTTTTGCATATTAACATGGTAATCTTTAGTTTTATAGTTCCATATCGCTTCCGTCTTTCATTTGATTTTCTGTATTTAGAGGCGAATGGAGAGGGAGGGGGAATGGCCATAGCTCAACCCTGTTCTATCCCAAAAGCATTTTAAGTTCTAAAAATGGAAAATTTAGTCTAAATTCATGATGAAATCAAAAGGAATAAGAGATTTAGTTAGCCCAAAAAATTAAGCCCCCCATTTAAGCTCTATTATAATGAGATTGGACCAATTTTATTATTATTATTTTTTTTTTTGCTGCCATTGTGGCCCGCATTGATTGATGGTGTAGGTAAGTTGTAGCAAGTAATTGTCTTCACTTAATTTTTGAAATACTAATGATAGGTCTATAATTTGGCATTTCCATCTTACCCTCAAGTACATTAGTGATGGAAAATAATGTGCAACTATGAATGCATGGGTATTTCTGGGAATAGAATTATGAAAGTGTGGGTATAATCATTTTTGAATTTTAAATGGCATCTGTCAAAATTTCTCATCTGATAAATGTACTGTGCCACTGAAATTTTTTAATGACCAAGTTAGTGTTGGAAAATGTGAATTCTCATTTTATATATATTCAAATATATGCTAAATTTAGCCTAACTAACTTCATTCCCACCCAAGCCCACTTTTTCATTATTTAAATTTAATTTAAGACTCTACAAGAATTACATATTTATTTTATTCACATTCATAACAACTTGTTATGAAATTAGGTATTTTATTTCTCACACTCTCACACACACACACACACACACACACATATATATAACTAAGTTTCAACAGTTCACTTTTAATCGAATTAGTTTATTATATAATGAATAACTTTTATTGATTAAAGTAAAATAAATGACTTATTTTAACAATATAAGATAGGGGTGTAATCGGTTCGATTTTACCTGTTTTTGATAGATTTTCAAACCAAATATTTAAACTAGTTTGAGAAAAACTCAAACCTAAACCAAACCATTTTAAAAGGTTTGAGAAAAACTTAACAGTTTGATCCAGTTTTAAACCGCTGGTTTCGCCGTATATTTTTTTGCCTGTCTACTTTCATGCCATTAATTCATTAAATTTAATATATATTTATAGTAACAAATCTAAAATAGACTAAATATATATAATATAAATTTAAATACCAACTAAATCAAAGTGAAATCTCAATAAATTAAAACATAGTTTTTTATTCGTCGTTTTTAGGCTAATAACGTTACAATAACATTATAATAAAAGTCTACTAAACTAAATATAAGGCCAAAAACATTAATGATGTCCAACAAGTCGTGATCATCATACCTACAAGAAAAAAAGGTTATTGATTAGATAAAGAGAATAACCAACCACAATTACACAAGTTTACGATTGTATGTTGTTACGAACTCAATTTCTCGTATATACTCAAACATCAATTGTTGTCACACATGATTCATCGTCTGCATAGTCAAACAAATGCATTCATTACATCATCATAGTACTAGATACTAGATAATAAGAGAATTTTCAAGAATATGGTAATAGAAAATATAAATCACCTGCCACAACTTTCATTGAATCATCCAACACCTCCACTCCATCTAAATATTTCTGATTCTTTACAACAAATGATCACTAGAAAATTATGTAAATGTGTTAAACAGTTAATGTGCTTAAAAAATATCAATTGCACCTGTGGTGCAGACGGAGAGGCAGCAGTGATAGCAGATGCTTATGTCCAATGGATTATTTCTCTTCTTCTTCTTCTCCCTTTTTTTTCGTACGTCTATTTGAACATTTTTTTTTTTTGTTGCCTATGTTTTGGCAATCGATGAAACTGGGTGGTGGGGTGGTTCTGACACGTAAACATACGTTCCGTAAGGTTTTTTTTGTTATTTTTTTGCCCTGAAATAATTTCTTGTTTGATTTTTGAATTTGAGACTGTATTCTTTTAGATATATATATTTTTTTAATAGATTGGAATTGGACTTTTTGGTTAATCATTGTAATGATTTTTTCGTTCATTTGATGATTTTTATTAGTTTGAATTATTAGTGGGTTTACATTTATTGCTGAAAGAAAAGAATAATAGCTTGGTTTCTTAATTATGACTATTGCTTTTACCTCCTCCTTTACTGTTGAGCCGACTTGATAATCATACATAATTCTTGAGTATATTGTTTTGAATATTTGAGCATAAAATTATCAGTTTCTTTCTGGGGTTTTCTTTTTTGTTCTTTACTAATGTACATGTAAATTACTTATTTTTTGAAATCGTAAATTACTTTTGACACTTGTGATTGCCACCATGCAAGAGATTCCAAGGTCACCGGAATTTAAGTCCATTGAATTTACTCAATACTGTGTTAAGCTGATATATCATTTATAGGCGTATGGGTATCGAAATGGGGTTTATTGCTTTTGTTCTTTTATCGAAATGGGTTTATTTACTCTGTACTATGTACCTGTGACTGTCACCCAATATAATTTAAATCCATTGAAAATGTAGATTATTGGGAAATGATTTTTTTATTTTTTATTTTTTTTCCTGGTTTTGTTCTGTATATGTTTGTGATCTATTTGCCCGTTGCTTGATTGATCAATTATATGGTTAGATTGTGAAATTCTAGGAATTAGGTTAGGATGTGAATGAACCTGTTAATACAACTGACTCTATCATTGACGATTAGACATGGCAGAGGAAGAACTGAAGTGTATTGCTGAATATGTGGTATGCAAAGTTTTGCTTTTTTTATTTACTATGTGCCACATTGTATATTCTGATATGATATAGAAGATTAGTATAAAAATTTCATTTTTTCCTCTTCATACTCGAGCCCTTGCCAAGGGGAAGGAGAATCTAACCTATGTAGTGAGTCCAATAACCTAATTATTGATACTAGTCGATTCCAATACGATATTCCAAGTATGGTTTTAACAAATGTTGTGATTTTTCAGGAGGAGAAATCAAAAGGAAAGGTTGCTGATTTCAGACCAAATATTCTTATGCTTGGACTTCCTCCTCCTGATTATGTTCTGCGCACAGTTTTTAACGTTCACACTAATGATTTTGAGCAGACATTGCTACTAAGTGCGGTGACATTCGTACGTTGAAGCCATCTATCTTGTGTGTTGGTTGATGGATAATTTCTTATTGTCATCGATGGAATTATATCTATTGTACATTCGTTGTGTTTGTATCAGAAATTTCTATCCATCAATTGTATCACTGCTTCTATTAGTTTGAAAACAATAAACTCCAATGAAATATCCATATACCCCTTCAACCACGAGATTTTAGCATCTGTCATTTTGATCATTTTATTTTTGGCATTACGAATTTTTTTAGTCATTGTTATATTGATTGACTATGTGTTCTTGCATTTGGTTAGAATTGACATGCATGATTGCGAGTTTGGTGAATTTTTACAAATTAAAAGGAGTTATACATGTTGATTGGGATAACCTAAATAAGATGGTTGTATTAAGTCTGTTTTCATCAGTAGAACTAATAGTTTTGCTATTAAGTCTCATACTAATGAAGTACACTTAAAAATAAAATGCACATGTTGTAGCTACGAACCGTGTTCTGAATATGATCTTGGTTCTATTTTTCCATTGAGCTTGTCAAGTATGTTTATGGTTAAGTATTCCGTTTTTCACATTTGGAAAAGGTAAATAGTTTCTATTTGACTTTCTTGCGGGCTCTACTATTCTAAGATGCTTTAAAAACCGTCGTATTTGAAATATTAGGGTTCTTTACCCGATAAGGTTAGTGCTTCTTTAATGATGTGGAGAACAATCATATTCTATCACCCGATAGCATGAACTGCATTGCACAAGCTGAATGAAGACATATCCGCCATATTTTTTAATTTGTCAGTACAAAGTGGTTAATGTATAAGGCACCCTCGTTTTGCCTAGTTCAAATGTTCGTCTGTGGTGCAATGCACGTCCTTTTCACTGTGAAAATTGGCAAGCCTGTGATTTTTTTGTACTTCCGTTCTTTAACCCATTTAATTTTTAGCCGTTGCTTCCTACATCCAGTTAGTTATGTCATCCATTGCAATTCTATTTTACTATTTTTTGGGTGTGGGGATAGCTTGAGCTTTTTTTAAAGGGGAAGGTGCATTCCGCAAAGTCTTGCTTGTTTGTAAAACAGCAAAAGTACTTGGTGCATTTTCTTAAATATATGGTGACTGCATTGATTTTGATCTTTGTGATTCTAGGTTTAGCTGGTACGTCTACCTCCTCAACTCCTTGACCATTTTGAAGTTATTGATAGTTAATATCTTCAGTCACTAGTTTTGTATGCTAATATCTTCGGTAACTAGTTAGAGTTTTGAATTTTTACTTTACATTATTTTTAGAATAAGTTATATCACTTTATTAATTTTTAGATTTAAATGCGTCATTGGTTTGACAAATGTCTTCTCCAAACAACTTGCCAAGAGTTCAAGAATTTTCTTTTGAAGAATTAGGAAATGATTCTAATTTAATTTTGTTTATTTCTTTTCAAGCATCTATTGTTATAAGTATTTGATGTGAGATGGAACATAATTAGATTTTTTTTTTTTATTATTGAATAACTAAACTTGTGTATTTCTACAAGAAAATATTGATGCATGTTTTGCATTTTATTATTGACATGGTTACTGTTGATTATATTTTTAGTTCAAAAAATAATGTTATTGAATATTTACATTTGACTATTAAGGAATTAGGAATGCTATTTAATATGTATGTATTACCATTAAAAAATGCTATTAAAATTATACATTATAATTAATAAATGCTATAAATATTAAAATATTATGAGGAAAAAAGTATGCTGTTGAAGATATAATCATGACAATTAAAGATCATTATAAAAATCAAAATTATAAAAAAAAAATGCTATCAAATCAAAAAAGATTATACGAAAAGAATGCTATAAATATTGAAGCCATGATGATGATAGAAATATTATGTAAAAGTTTTATATGGCACTTTATTATAGCATTCAACTAAATTGGTTACATTTTATTCTCTCTATCACACATACATCACTTATTGGTTGTGATGTTATTTTCAAATAACAAAGGTTAAATATTCTTATTCATGAGTGTTTCAGTAACAGTTGTACTGATGTGACATAGCCTCTGTAAATAAAGGAGTATTTTTGCTCCTTCAACAATTTATGCTTGCACGGTTGTGCGTCGTCATTCATTATCAAGATCAAAATTATGGTTTCATACTAAAATTGCTTGTAATTTTCTGTAGGTGAAAAGCTATTTTTTAGTAGTGGCGTTCGTCATTCATTATCAAGATCAAAATTATGGTTTCATACTAAAATTGCTTGTTGACAGTGTCATATGTTCCCACTTGTGAGCTCAAGATGAAGTACTACAGTAATGATCAAGTTTTTCGTCACTAACTTTGAGTTTGAGCTTGACTTCTACATGATTGTTAATATCAAATTAAGTCAAATGGACGTTTTAACCACTATTTTTGTAAAATTAATTGATAACCACACTCACAAGTTATGTTGGTTTGTGTTATCGCAAAAGATTGCTTTAGGTGCGATAATCGATAAGTATGAAATGAACTAGTCGTAATTTTTTTCTCGAATGCTTTGTGGTGAGTCAAGTCCAGATAAATATATAAAATTAAATTTCGACTTGCTCATCATCATGGCTTCTTTCCGACTTGGGAATTTCTCTACATTCTTCTCATATTAAATTACCAAAACAATTAACTTTAATACTGCCTATAGATTTATTGTTAATTTAAAAATCATAAAGCTTGACGTCTTGATTTGTTTTCTTCCATGGAAGGAGCCACCAAATTTTACCCCTCAACCACTATTTACGGGTGGACCGGTTAGGTAGTTGAAAAACATGGGATACAATGGGAAAAAAATATTTTATTAGTACGTAAGGGGGGCACATAAGAGTGTTCAAAATGCACACCGCCCCTCCAATAGGAAAATTGATACAAGGAATAACTCATAGAATAACTCATGGGAAAATTGATACAAGGAATCAACCTTTCAATAGGACCGAAAATAGAAGGTTGGGTCCCCCAATTTTTCTACTGTGACGTGACAATGGGGTCAATAATCTGTCGTGTGTCTATTGGTGTGTCGGCCAAATAAAAGAATATTAAGAAGACTATGTAAGAATCCAGCGCATCAAATGAATGGACTGCGTGATTGTTGCATTAAGTATAATTCACTTTACAATAACAATCATGTTATATGTACATCATTTTTTACATTGTACCACGCGACAACACGTTATTGAACAGTTTAAAAAAAATAAAAAATAAAAAATAATTCCAATCAAATGATGCCAACTTTTACGATGTCAAAAGTGATATTAAGAAGACTATGTAAGAACCCAGCACATCAAATTAATGGACTGAGTGATTGTTGCATTAAGTAGAATTCACTTTACAATAACAATCATGTTATATGTACATCATTTTTTGCGTTGTACCACGTGACAACACGCTTTTGAACAGTTTAAAAAATAAACAATTTTTTCACCAATCAAATTATGCCAACTTCAACGATGTCAAAAGTGATGTACACTTTTGATGTATAATTTACAATAAACCTTCCATGTATCTCCAATCTAATTGCGAATTTGTCCAAAATCAAAATAGATAATGTAAAGTTTAATTATTATTATTTTTATCCTTAATGTACGTTGAAAAGAACTCTATCAAAACTGACTTTTTTTTATCTCGATCCATAATCAAAGACTATGTAAGATGTTAAGACTTGGGGTCCATCTTAATAAGGTCAACCTTATTAAGTGGAGAAGTCCAAGATCTTTATAAATTCGTATTTATTTCAATATTAAATCGATGTGCGATAACACATTCCTTAACAGGCCCCCTTGAGATGGTGGCTCATTTGAACAGACCAATCTTGAAATCCACGGGGTGGCTCTAACATCATGTTAAGACTTGGAGTCTATCTTAATAAGGTCAACCTTATTAAGTGAAAAAGTCCAAGATCTTTATAAATTTGTATTTATTTCGGTATTAAATCGATGTAGGATAACACATCCCTTAATATAAGACCTGCTCAATCAACGAATTTTTATTCTTAATTCTTATACATATTTATTTTACTATGCAGATTTAGATGTGATTTTGTTTTTATTTTAAGAAATTAAAGACATATATACATCATTATTGGGTTGTCACTATATGTTAATGACAAGTTAATCAAAAGCCTTTCAACTTGCATGTCACTTAGATAGCAATTTGTAGAATGCATTGGAGATGCTCAAAATAAATATTCGATAAATTAGCCTTTAAATAATAAAAGGTTCAGTCCCAACTCGAACGTCGTTTATAAAATTAACAACTTCTTTAAATGCCTAAAATAAAAATTTCATTTAAAATCCTTTAGGACGCTACAAACATATAAAAAATATCTAATTAGTAAATAATAGTTTATAATACATCTTAAGGATTTTTTTACTTATGTTTCTCAAATAGGCGTTTTCTTAAAATATGCATATAAAGTCGTTTATTTTTTCTTTGTACTCAAAATGAACTAATCATAGGCTTTTGGAAAGTTCACTTTGATGGCACACTTAGGGCACGGGGTGTATGGATCAAGCAGTCGTACTAGACTTCAGGATGGAGCACCAAGAAAGGTAGAAATAAATGTGCCGAATTCTAGGCAAAGAAAGTGAGTAATTAGGGCTTCTGTGGAAACTGAATCTACGAGTGTTGGAAGTATTTATCTTCACATTTAGGTCAATAGCTTGAAAGAGTTATTCTGAAGAAACAATTAGTAAAACTCATTATTGTGAATCGTATATAACAACCTTAAATAACCTCTTGGTCTATAGGTGATTCCATCACATTCTTATAGTGTAAACTAGAAATAACTTTATGTAATATATGTTTGCCTTCATCTTACCCAACTTTGATCTAAAAGCAATATTTAATGCCAAAATATAATTTAAAATGATTATTGTCTTCATATCAGTGTTTCAGGCATCATTAGTAAAAATTGTAGCATTCAATATATTTATTTAGTTTTAGATTTGTTGCCCCTGTGCTTTCTAATTCTCTTCTCTAAACAATTTAACCAAAAAGAACAACCGTTAATGTGTACTCTTAAAACTTTAAATGTCTTTTCCTGATTTGAATGTGTTCTTACATTAGATCTTGAATTCCAAAAGTTCTCTCAAATTCTTCTTACTTCCAACTTCCGTATTTTCTATAGCGCCCTTTAAAAATTTGAATATTAGAGTAGATTTTCAAATGATGTACGTTGTGGACATCAGAAGGACCGAATCAGTGTTTTCTCTACCATTTTCTACACTTTCTGGTATCCAAAATACCAACTTTTATGCATTCATTTTCTTCTTAAGCATTTTATGTACTATATTATACTATAGATATTAAGTAGAAACTTCGAGTATAGACTTCAAACTCTTCATGTTCGAGTTGTCTTCATGGGTGCACAAGGCACACAACACTAAAGTTGTTATTGAATCCTAAATGTGTCCCAAACCCCATTTCTCTCCTCCGCCATCTCTAAACGTAGCGTCGCCACCCAAACCTGGTACCAACACCATCCATCACCCAAATCTACATAATGTAGATGCAAAAATCACCCAAGCGTCTAAAACTCGATCATGGATGATCATGTACTCTTGTCCCCCCCCCCCCAACAAAAAAAAGAAACTTGGTGTTATGGTAGTAGCATGGCATACATATCTTAAAGAGGAGGCGTACAAAGATCTTAATCTACCCTCTTTTTTCTGAGTTTTATTTCCCCAAACACGGAGCTACAGTGGTGATTTATGGTGAATAGAATGGTGGTGGTGATGATGATGTTGGGTATCAAAATAGAATTAAATCAAACATGTTCGGTTTGAATCGGTTCAATTTAGGCCCCTAAACGGTTTGGTATTCAGTTTGGGATTCGACCCAGCCTGAAAAGTCTTTTTGATGGTTGTGTTATGTCCCAATTCGACTCGTGACAACCTCTAAGTGGGAGTGTACGAGAGAATCCTTGACCTTAGCACTGAAAACAATAACTCCTAACTAGAGGTGGATATGGTTCCATTTGGTTCAGGTGCTAAGAGAACCAAACTGAACCATAAAACAATGATTTTTTTTTATTATGGAATCAAATGGTTATTTTAAGATATGGAATTGAATCGAATTGAATCATTCAGTTCTGGTTTAGTTTGATTTGGTTTTATTTTTATATTAAATTTTCAAACTTGTACTATATTAGTTAGTAATATATACCTAAGTCCCTATTTGGTATCGATTAAAATTCAAATTTTAATCTAAGTCAAAGTCAATAATTAATTTTAAATATATTTTGTGGGTCCCACAACTTTTTTTACCACCAATTTCATTAACTTTTATCAAAATCTACCAAAAAATTGATTTTCATCTCCACCAAATAGGGGACTAAATTTTAATATAAGTCAAATTCAATAATTAATTTTCAATATATTTTGTGGGTCCGACAACTTTTTTTACCACTAATTTCATTAACTTTTATCAAAATCTACTAAAAAACTGGTTTTAATCTCCACCTAATAGGGGGCTAAACCAAAAAATAAACATCAATCATTCAGTACTTTTAAATTATCAATAATAAAGTTCACAAAAATTCAAACTAACAAAGAAAATATAGTTATAACTTGAATCTACAAATCAGTTTTCTTTCCCATGCGAAAGGTTGTTTAATAAGTGATAACAATGATTCATTTATTATTACAATAGTTTTGACGGCACAACCCCAAAAAGGATGAATTATGCAAAATTTTTACCGTCGACTTTTACGTAGGATCATTAACCGCTTAATATTCCATAAATGTTTATTGAATTTTCCTCTATTTGTAAAGAGCACAAATAATATCAAACAATCAAGTTAAAAAAAATAGTTTAAAAGCTTTTTAAGTAACTAAACAATTTTATTTTCTGATCTTCAAAAAGTCTTATACATTGAAGTGATAAAATACGGTGCTAGCGTGCTGTGAAGTTGTGTAAATTGAAAAGGAGTGAAGGAAAAATAATTCAAATGAATACAAAATTAGGACACAATTAATGAGTTGTCTCCAATGACCAAGAATCGATTAATAGGCTGTATCCAATTAATGGACTTCTCCAATGAATATTAAATTAGGGTCTCCACTAATATATATGGCACCCCGAAATTTTAATTTCTACTCTCATATGGGACTAAGTTTAATGTTAGTTATTTAGCAAATGAAATAGTTCATATCTAACCTTGTCGTTACACTGAAGTTCAAAAATGATTTGCAAGTATTATATATTTTCTCTTATGTACTTTTATGAAAAAAGTGTCGTTATCAAAAAGGAAGATCCCGAAGTTTTGTTCTTACAAGAGACAGAACTGAACACAACAAAAATGGAATTCTGTCGAATAAAAATGATATTCTATGGCTGTTTTAACATGGAGGCGGTGGGGCATAGTGGAGGAATAGCAATCCTTTGGAAATCATATGTCCATTTAACTATTCTCAGCTACTCAAAAAGTCATATTGATGCGAAAATCGAATCACCCCTGCACAGTTGGTTTTTAACAGGTATCTATGGTCACCCCGATACCAATAAACGTATGGAAACCTGGAATCTAATACGAAGTATGAAGAGGGACCCTTTAGAACCATGGCTGGTCTTTGGGGATTTCAATGAAATTTTATCTAACGAGGAAAAATGGAGAGGTCGTGACAGACCTCGACACCAACTAGAAAGCTTCCAACAAATGTTTTTTGATTGTGAACTAAGAGATCTCGGGTTTAAAGGGCCCCATTAGACTTGGAACAATTGAAGATACGACTCGACACAAATTTTTGAAAGTCTCGACCGTTTCACTGCAAATGCTTCCTGGTGTTGATTATTTTCAGAAGCCACGATCACTCATGGTTCCACAGCATATTCAAATCACTATACTATTTGGATCCAGCTTTATGGTACTCACCAAACTCCCAAAGGACCTAAACCATTCCGTTTCGAATCAATGTGGATAGGTGAAAAGGCATGCATAGATATTAAACTTGATAATTGGTCCGATTCTAGCCCTCAGGTCTCGATAACATTATGGAAAATATTAGATGTTGCAGCAATCAGCTTCAGTCTTGGAATGTATCCAAGTTTGAAGTGCAAGTGCAAGTGCAAGTGCAACTCAGCAACGCCAAAACAAAGCTTGCGTAGATTCAAAGTTAGGATCCTACAACTATAAATTCAAATGATCTTCGACAGGCCACCGAAGAAGTACAAACTTGGATGGATAAAGAAGAACTTATGTGGAAACAAAGATCAAGAGCTGCTTG
>NC_036256.1:2851877-2854709 GCF_002742605.1 Olea europaea var. sylvestris | reverse complement strand
AACATTTCTAACACTCTTGTCATTGATGGCCTCATTCTAGGATTATTCTGTATGCACCATAAGCCAACTATTATCATTTTCCTTATCACCAAATGTTCATCTTCATTCACAATGCAATTGAGATCAAGTTGAGGATTTTGTGCGAGGTGGTGATATATCCAGTCAGGAAAATATATTTCACTTGAATGATCAGCATTGGTATCAGTATTTTTCGTCTCACCAACCATTTCCAGAACCATCATCCCATAGCTATAGACATCTGATTTGTAAGAAACTTCTCCAAGGGCTCTATAAACTAATTCTGGAGCTATATACCCTATTGTCCCCCTCACTCCTAACATTGACACTGTACTGGATCTATTGGGGGAAATTTTAGCCAGGCCAAAATCCGAGATCTTAGGATTGAAGTCTTTATCTAGAAGAATATTGTGAGGCTTTATGTCAAAGTGCAAAATTCGTGTGTTACAACCTTGATGCAAATATTCTATTCCCCGAGCAATGCCAACTGCAATATCTAACAACTTTTCCCATCCTAATTGATCTTTTGGTAAGGAGTTGTTATTGCCTATGAACTTGTCAAGAGATCCGTTTGGCATGAAATCATAAATGAGAGCTCTTTTGGAACCCTCAAAACAAAATCCGAGGAGAGTGACAATGTTAACGTGGGATGTTGTGCTAATACTTGCAACCTCATTGATGAACTCTTCTCCACTAGCTTTTGATTCTTTCAAAATTTTGACCGCTACAAGACGGTCATTTGGTAGCTTTCCTCTATAGACAATAGCAAAGCCCCCTTGTCCTAACTTGTCACGGAATGAATTGGTCATCTTCTTGA
This sequence comes from Olea europaea var. sylvestris, assembly GCF_002742605.1. Classification (NCBI taxonomy): domain Eukaryota; kingdom Viridiplantae; phylum Streptophyta; class Magnoliopsida; order Lamiales; family Oleaceae; genus Olea; species Olea europaea. The sequence goes on along the minus strand of NC_036256.1, from coordinate 2,853,874 downwards.
GATCTGAGTATTTGTATCTTCTTGGCGCACGATCCCCATGGCTCTTCAAGAATAGTTCAATGTTCTTGTCGTTTTGTGTTTTTCCTTTCCAAATGAGTGTATAGTTTCTTCTGTTAAAAGTGAATAAGATTACAAGGATGAGTGCTGTAGCAGCTGGAATGCCTGTAATGAGACAATATATTAATAAATTGAAATACATAAGAAATGGAAACAAAATTTAAAGATATACCTGCAATAAAAATCAGTTTCAATATAATTTTTCTTTTTTCTTTTCCTTTATCCTTTTCTTCTGCAGATGGAGTAAAAACTCATGTTAGATCAAGCAAATATACTAAACAAGAAGGGAAATCATTTTTCTCATTATACTCTCTTCTGCACCTAAACTCTTTGACAAGCCACATGAACATGAAAAATAGCGAGTCGAGATTTTCGGTGAAAACTCCTGTTATATTTAAAAAGACCATTAGTATGTAACTGATTGACGTTGAACTCTGTACATGATTTGGATTCTGATTCAAATTGACATCACATGACCAACTATAGAGTATGATGCTAAAAGACAAATATGTGAAAAAATAGATAACCATAATTTCTAGGGAAAATTGCAGCCGAAGTACGAAACCTTTCGTTTATTAGCAGACTTTGCCCAAACCTTTGATTTGTGCCAACGTGAGTACCAAACTTTTCAAAAATATGCAGCTCACGTCCAAAATGACGGTTTCCGTCTGTTTGACCTCAAAATCTGTCAGATGACCCCAAAATCCTTCAGTTGACCCCAGAAATTAAAAAACTAATAATTTGACCACATAAGACAAGGCTAAAATGGTCATTTTACCATCTTAATATAAAACAATAAAAAAAGGAAAAATGAAAATTGGTCATCTTCTCCAAGTCTCCAGCCTGGCTCTCCATTTTGTCTCTCTCTCTCCAACGCCCCGATTTACTTCGCGCCGCCTCCTCTGCCCGTCTTCTCCGCCTACTCCTCACACACCCACATCCACTAATATCTGAGTATCATCTTCATCTTATAACATAAGTCCCCAAAAAAGAAGAAATTTCATAAATTTTGAAATTAAGGTTTTTTTTTTCCTTTTTTTACACCATGGATTTAGATTCCTACCATAATGCATCAAATACAGAAATTCTTAATTCATAGCTCAGGGAGAAATAGAATCTGTAATTCATTTCCACCAAATCAAAACTCACAAAGAACCTTGGAATTGGAATTGGAAATCAGAAATTGCTCCTTTTCCAATTTCTAAATCTCCTAAATATTTTCCATTCATGTTCCATGGGGAACTTGAGATTTGATAATGGGAAGTTTTTACTCCAAATTTTTTACAGGTGGGAGTGGGGGCAATGATTTATGGGTATGGCCGGACGGTGATGGCACTACCGGCAGTGGGTGGAGGGTGGCATATGGTGAGACTGGTTTTCCCATTATTGGGTAGGTGGGGATGAGAAGAAAGAAGAAATACATACAGAGGTTGTATGTACATGTGTGTGTGTGTGTGTGTGTGTATATTAGTTTAATTAATTAATTAATATCAAAATGGTAAAATGACCATTTTAGCCTTGTCTTATGCGGTCAAATTATTAGTTTTTTAATTTCTGGGGTCAACTGAAGGATTTTGGGGTCAACTGACGGATTTTGAGATCAAACAGACGGAAACCGTCATTTTGGACTTGAGCTGCATATTTTTGAAAGGTTTGATACTCACGGTGGCACAAATCAAAGGTTTGGGCAAAGTCTGCTAATAAACGAAAGGTTTGGTACTTCGGCTGCAATTTTCCCTAATTTCTATCTTAAAAGCTTAACCTTAATACATATTTAATCCTTGTTTGAGCCTCATTCTTTTGAAAAAAATGCATTTTTCAACAGTATTTTGACATCATTTCAACTACACATTCTTCAATAAAATAATATTACACGCAAATCAAAAACTTCTCCTTATTTTTTAACCACACATTTCTACACTATTCAAAAATTTATTCTT
>NC_036256.1:2848686-2849875 GCF_002742605.1 Olea europaea var. sylvestris | reverse complement strand
AACTAGTATTTTACAGAATCAATGATCTGTGGAACAAAATCAATTATTCAAAATCTAATTGCAAGTTTACAATTAATAACAGTCTAATTTACATTAAAAAGAATATTGCTATGTATCTCTAAAATTATCTATACAAGTATTGATCATTGCTTAATATTACTAAGAAAGAAATGGAATGCTACTATCAACATGAAATTGATGAAGTACAGTAGTTCGCGTCTAATTCACATGGCCACTGGGACAGGAAAATCGAACAAGGGGCTAATCTATACTGGAGTGAAGTCCGCAGGTTGGGCTCTTTGTATTTAATTATTCTGTGTTATTTAACTATTGAATATTATAATGTTGTTACTCGTCACTACTTTTATATTTTTCTTAATTTTTATTTTCCCATATTCGGTGCTATGGACGGTAATAATTTATGGTGAATCGAAATATGGTGGTGGTGGTTATAGAGATGATGATGGTGAGTTTGATACTCTATTTTATGATGTGGGCAATTGTGATCCAATTTGGGTCAAAATCGAACTCGAAAAGTTAGTTCGATGGTCAGATTGTTCCCTAATCCAACTCATGCCCACTCCTAACCCTAAGTGGGAATGTGGGGAGGGAATACTTAATCCGAGAAGGAAAACAATAATTCCTAACCAACCAAAAANACTTTTTCATTGTTTAATAATTGATTTTGATTATTTAATTCTTTTTCACTTTAGTAGACTTTGAAAATCTTGCAACGGAAATATAATGGAAACAGCTGCGGGTTTAGTGGTCAATAATTACTTCCTAGATAAGATTAATACTTGTCTGCTAAAATATAAGCAAAATTAAGATAACCGAAAGTAGGGAATAGGGAGAAAGGTCCTTCGCCTTCCAGTGGGGTTTGTACTGAGATCTCCAATCTGGCCAGCTGCTTAGTGCAAGAATTTCCTGCATTATTAGACATCGATTAAAGATACAATGCCCAATTTGAAAGATGAATCTTCTATTGAATTTTGTATCGAAAATTGGTTTTGACGAATCTACAACCCGTCTTTTTAATTATGCCACGTTAATTTAAATAGGATTAAATTTATACTTTGTTAGGAGTTTATTATTTGATTAGGGTGAAAATTTATCATTTGTTCGGAGCTTAGGAATTAACAGTTTTAATTAGTTAAGCATTAGATTATAAGAGTTGCTGCGGCTAGCT
>NC_036256.1:2847475-2848552 GCF_002742605.1 Olea europaea var. sylvestris | reverse complement strand
AATGAGTTCCCCCAAAATATAAATCACACATTTATTACACTTGTTCCCAAGATAAAAAAAATCCTCAGAGAGTTAAGGATTTCAGACCAATTAGTTTCTGTAATGTCTTGTATAAATTGTTGTCAAAAGTTGTGGCTAACAGGATAAAAACAGCACTTCCTGTGGTGATTTTAGAAACACAATCAGCTTTCATAAAAGGGCGTCTCATTACAGACAATGTGCTTATGGCCTATGAACTACTTCATTTCCTACGAAAAAAAGAAGAAAGGCAAAAAAGGCTACATGTCTCTCAAGCTTGATATGAGCAAGGCATATGATAGAGTTGAATGGTCTTTTTTTGAGGCGGTCATGCACAAACTGGGCTTTCATGAAAAATCATCAACTTGGTGATGGCATGTGTTACTACTCCCTCTTTCTCGATACTCATCAATGACTCTCCCATGGGTCGCATAATCCCATCTAGGGGTTGAGGCAAGGGGATCCAATATCGCCCTACTTATTTCTCCTATGTACTGAAAGATTGATTAGCCTACTGAATGCGGCGGAAAGGAATAAAATGGTGAACGGTATTCAAGTGTGTAAAGGAGCTCCTAGTTTGAATCATCTTCTCTTTGCTAATGACAGCCTAATATTCTGTGAAGTAAATGTGGAAGCTAATAATCGACTCCAAACTCTCCTTAGTAGCTATGACGATGCCTCAGGTCAACAATTGAATAGAGACAAAACCTTTATGGTCTTTAGTGCAAATGTAAAGCCAGACAAGCAACAAGAAATTATGGCTCTATGGAATGCTCCTCAAATACAGCAATATGAAAAATATCTAGGATTACCGCCTATGATTGGCAGATCCAAAAGCGAGCCTTCTCTGAAATTAAACACAAAGTTTGGATGAAATTACAAAGTTGGATAAGTGGTATGTTTTCCCAAGGAGGACGAGAAATCTTCCTAAAATCAGTGGCTTTAGCAATCCCCTCCTATGAGTTGCTTCAAATTACCTCCACATTATGCACCGAAATTAAAAGGATGATGGCTAGATTTTGGTGGGGCCAAAGAAAGGAGGAACGAAAAATCCATTGG
>NC_036256.1:2845027-2847261 GCF_002742605.1 Olea europaea var. sylvestris | reverse complement strand
AGAAAGCATTAAAACTCAACATTGATGGCGCGCTATTTTTTGACTCAAATAAATATGGGATTGGAATCATTTTACGAGATCAAGAAGGAGAAACAATTTTGGCCACTAGTGGTCCTGCAAACACAATCTTGGAGCCGGAACACATTGAAGCTCATGCACTAGTCAGAGGCCTACAAATGTGCCTCAACTTTGGAATATCTCACTTAGTGGTGGAAAGTGATTGTTTATTTCTTGTCAACGAAGTCAATAAGTTAAGCTCATCCTCTTCATCAATCCGATCTCAAGTTGCCAAAATAAAAGAGTTAATACAAAGATTTCCTCAATGTAACCTTCAGCACTGCAATAGACTATGTAACCAAGCAACACACTCCTTGGCGCGACACGCATGGTCCCTTGAAGACATGATCCTCTGGTGGCATAGTGGTCCTTTATTCATTGAAAATGTAATTTTCATTGATAAACACTGTTGTATCATTTCTTAAGGTTTATTACCTTAATGGATGAAGTATTTTCCCATCAAAAAAAAAAAAAAAAGAAGAAAAGAAAAGAAGAAGAAAAGATTAAGACAACTAGATGAAAGAGAGAGAGCTTAGATTTTGTTAACACTTAGGGCCTGTTTGATTTGTTCCATGGAAAGGAAAATGGAAAAGGATATTTTCCAAGTTTTTCCTTGTTTGATTGAACATATTTTCTAAACAATTGCTTTTCCGTTTCCCTCCCATGTGATTTGTTTTTCTTTGAAACCATGGAATTCCAATTCCCACGGTTTTGCTGGGAATTGGCTTTTCCAGTTTCCCAATTTTTTTTTTTTTTTTTTTTGGCAATGGAAACAAATGCTATTCATAATTGTAACAAATTCTATCCTTTTAATTGGCAATTTTCATGGAAAACAAAGCTAAATGAACACCAAAAGATCCAAAATTTAAACATTTTTCAGATAGAAAATTATACCAATTAAACATATTTAATTGATAATTCCTAGTAAAACAAGTTCTAGACAATTCAATTCCCTGAAATTTGTTTTCTTTCCACCCAAATTCTATTCTTGGAATTAAATGGACCCTTAGTTTGTAAGTGTTGGCGACATTTAGGACATTGATTTTAAAAATTATTTTTGAAATGATTGGCGTAGATGTTACTAATACATAATTTGTAAATTAAGTTTGTCAACCTAGGTTGTACAAATAGCATGATTCAAACCAACTACTAGAATCAGCCTTATGAAGCTTCCTTTTAAATCATGAAGGCTAAACAAGCCTGAAGATTCGGAAAATTTCACCTAGATTTGTTGAAAGTGACAAATATGACGAATGATAGGAGAGGCAGAAAGAGAGTAAAAAATATATGATGATTCATACATTGTACTTTTTCAAGTTCTGCAATTTTTTATCTCTGTTTAGAATAGTGGTTTGTCAAATTAGGGTTTAGAAAGTCTTGAAACCAGATTAACCAGGAATTAAACAGCAGTTCGTTCAGTTGTCAATAGCTAGAAGCATTTTTCCATGGAAGTATCGATAAGCGTAAGACCCTGGAAATGTGACTTATAATCACGCAGTAATTTAGTACCAGATCCTTGATGGAGGAAACTCCATTTTCTTTGACTTCTGCGTTGGTTAGAAGCCTGATCTCAATATGAAGACAATACTAAATATCAAACTCGAGAATTCGGAGCAGCATATTCTTTCTATTGTAACAAAGGTAATGGACATATTTAAAAGCAGATTCCAGTTTAGTTCTACTACCGTCTGATATTTAACATTGAATCAAGAGATTCAACAAAGAAATTAACTTCCAAATTACAATTACTTTTTATATGCTTGGTCCACATCACGACATACCTTTTAAAATTCATTAACATCAGAGAGCTAACTCGGAAGTTGAAGGATTTGCTGCTGATAGATGTGGTGAAGCAATGTGCAGGTTAGGCGGGATTTGCAAGGATTCTATGTTCCCTTCCAACATTTCTAACACTCTTGTCATTGATGGCCTCATTCTAGGATTATTCTGTATGCACCATAAGCCAACTATTATCATTTTCCTTATCATCAAATGTTCATCTTCATTCACGTTGCAATTGAGATCAAGTTGAGCATTTTGTGCGAGGTGGTAATATATCCAGTCAGGAAAATATATTTCACTTGAATCATCAGTGTTGGTATCAGTATTTTTCGTCTCACCAACCATTTCCAGAACCATCATCCCATAGCTATAGACATCTGATTTGTAGGAAACTT
>NC_036256.1:2833874-2839573 GCF_002742605.1 Olea europaea var. sylvestris | reverse complement strand
ACTGTCTTGGGAGGCATAATTAACCCTAGAACTTATGAATAATGTCAAAGATTTAGAACCTCTTAATTAAAATTAATCGACCGAAGATATAGAAAACTTAGGGTGGAGAAGATGGGCTTGGGATAAATTATGGGGTTGACGTGTGTATGGACGGAACTAAAATTAGATTTTTTAGAGCGGATTACAATTTAGAAATAGGCTTAACATAAAAATTTTTAGGGACGTTTACCAATTTCATGAATTAAAAAAAAAAAAAAAGAATTGAAGCCAATTTTATAAATTATATTAAAAGTAAAAGTTGACGCCCAAATTCTTTGTTGCTTCATTTGCCAAGGGGGAGGGGTGGCAGGGATCGTTGTTAAAGTTTTAATTTATTTTCTATTTTTAGTTTCATAAAAGATAAAACGGCATTAAAATGTGATATATACCATTTTTACTTAGGAATATTCATGTTTTTCTTGATAGAGGGATAAAAATTCAACTTCCATAACGTGAATTACATATCTTGGAAGTTATTGTATGCATGTGTTGATTATGAGTAGAGGAAGTTATTCAAAATTCAAAGAATAACTAATCTCTCCAACCCATTCTATTTTACTTGGGTTTGGTCATTCCACATGGGTGAACCGTCTATTTCCAACATCTCCTAAAATCATCAATTAGATCAATCCAAAACATTTAGCTCACATGGATCATACTGATAAATGGATTGTGCAACCCGCGAGTAATTTAGAGCATTCAATGTTATACACCTTAAGGATATATAATAGTTCTATAAGAGAAATCATATTTCTCATAATGCCAAAGACTTATTTTCTAACATCTAGTTCAAGTACCATTTCTGATTCCTCAATAAATCAAGAAATATTTAAACTCTACACTATATGTTGCATTCATAATTGTGTCAAAAACTTCAATTAGTTAACACAATTATCCGCCCGGTGAATACAAATGTGTTAGATAGAATAGTCCTTCTTTACACAATGAAGAAGCAAAGGTCTATTTCATTTTCCATTGGTCGTTAAAACACAAATTGTATGATTCACGTGATATGGTTTCTTTTCCATTTTCTTAGGATGTGTGTCTTGTTCTATAAATTAAATACATTGCATATATCATAATTCAAGCATTCTTCAAAGTTTAACTTGAATTTTCCTTATATTTATTTCTCTACGCAATCCTAATTGAGAACTCAATTAGCAGCTTAAATAAGTCTTGTGGAAAAAGGAAATAACTTCAATTACTTATAGTAATCTTATGTTGATTCTTTATCAAGGTGATTGGATCACATACACAACATGATTGCAGGGTGTACGGTGCATGCACCATCAATTTGACAGCGAAAATATTGTTTTTTTCTATTTTTCACTTATTTTGACATTTTGAGTTCATCTTTGCAGTCAGAATTTAAAATAATAATAATAATAATAATAATAATAATAATAATAATAATAATAATAATAATAATATTCTAGTGTTTGGTATACAAACATAACGGACGAAGGTTGAGAGAAAAAAAAAAAAATAATAATAATAATAATAATCTCTACATGCCATTAATGATGTTTTAAGTTTTATCATAAAATACATAAAAGTATTTCACCACTTTTTCTCTGTTTACAGCAAGGTAATATGCAAGGAAACAACATAAGAAGGCTCTAATAGCAATGTAATTCCTTACTAAGCATGTTTCTACTTGTTAAGGTTATAGAAACTTGAAGTAAAAATTTCCCATGATCAAATGTGTTGAATCGCTTGCCTTGCTTTGCTCGATCATGTTTGACCAAAACTCTATCAATTTGAAGGAGTTCATTAGCCACAACCCAAATGTCTTTTTCAAGATGAAAAAAAAAATCGTGATATATTGCCTTTCCAATTTTTCAACATTTTTATATACGAATTTTCATGTTTTACTTGAGAGAGAGATCAATTTCAACTTCCACACTTAATATGAATTACATATCTTGGAAGTTATTGTATGCATGTGTTGGTTATGGGAGGTGGAAATTTATTCACAATTCAAAGAATAATTAATCCCTCCAACTCACTTTATTTTACTTGGGTCGGATCAACCCACATGAGCGACCTGTCTGTTGAATAATAGATTTTCAATTGGTGAATTTTTCGGACTTAGTATACCAATTTCAACCTTCACAACACCCAACCAAATTACGACCCAAACCTCAATTTATCTTCCACAATCCGGTTGCTTTACCTTGTACCCATTAAGGATACAATAGGAACGGTTTTTTTCAGCCACAAAGGCTATGAAGAAAAGGGAGAAAATCAACCGAAAGAGAAAGAGGAAGAGAGTTTTCTTCTCTAATGCAAGACTAAAACCCACGTTCAAATCATTGGAGACCAAGGAGGTTAATATATTAGGTTAGGTTAGGTCAAAGTGTGGGTCAAGTACCATACAATGAGATTAAGTGAGCCAATGTATATAAGCCGTCCAATGAGATGAGAAACATTGATTGATTAGGTTGCTTCCAATGGTCAAAATAGCTTTAGGGTCGGGTCTTCAATCTTAGGTGTCGATAATTAATTTATCCAACATCGATTTAACATCATCGCCTAGGATTATTGGGTATCAAAAAATCCAACAATCTCCACCTTGATGCCCAATAATCTATAAGCAACGAAAACACAAAGTTTAAGCTTGCACAATCAAGGTAATCCAACAAAATTGGTATCACAAAACTTACATCGTGTTTCGAACCGAAACACACACTATACCTGCTCCATGTACTTACCAGGGCTAAGGTCCAAAAAAACCCAAGCATGAACAAGTATCACAGTGAACATATAATCATGCGATGAAGATATTATACAGGATACTACACAGATCTTTAAGAAACTTACATTTACACAGAACCAAAGATTAACACCAAATTAACGAGCACACGGTTAAACACATATGCAACAAATGCATAGATGACCCCACGAAAAATCTCACCACACTTAACTTATCCCATTTCGTGTTACTTCCACATCGAGAACACATATCTCCTCTCATCGCTCATCATACTCATTAAACAGATCACTCAATTCATGTCTAACTGGCAAGTCACATTAGATCCTAAGTTCTCAGGATAATCTTATATCACCACATCACTTCTCCCAACAATGTGGATAATGGGCTTCCACCTTATAGAAGTGATAGAAGTGTCTCTCTCACACTCCACCTATACAATATCTCTTTCATAGATAAAGGATTCTACACATTTGATCAAATCTCCACTCGTGATCAAAATGTCACACTCTACATCCTCCAGTACAAATCATCATGTACCACTATGCATCTATACTTCATCTTTTCAAAAGACATCTAACACACTGCTAATACATTTTAACCCACTATGCATGCAAACGATCACACCAAGAAATCACATTACCTCAAATTATACAAACACACGTATCAAACAAATTGAAGTGAAACATATAGTCATGCAACAAATTAGGCAATCACACACATGCAGAAAGGGTCATAGCTCGACCCCTCAACCACATTCGACTCACCTCTCTACTTATCCTTCTTTTTGAGACAATCCCTGCTAAAATGTCCAGACTTATCACAACTATAACACCGCCTACTACTAGACTTGTCCCATCCCTTGTCCTTTATCTTACCACTTTCATGACTTAAGTCACTACTCGAATCACCACTATTTTGAGCTCTACCCAAATTCATTTGCTTAAACTTCATCATACTCCTTATCATGTGTAACTCACCACTCCTCTTATCTTCATTTTCAACCTTAATTTCCATCTCTTTACTCCTAAAAAATCTATGACAATTTCAGGTGTCAATGTATCCCTACCATACTTAATGGCATTTTTAACTTCCTTACATGACACAGGCATGGAATTAAGTAAGATAATAGCCTTATATGTTTCAGATATGATTTCTTCACAGTTAACAATATCTTAGACAAGTTTATTGAAAATATCCAGGTTGTCATCAAAATCCTTTGAAGAATCCATTTTAAAACTGAAGAAAAGCTCAAAAAGATAAAGTTTATTGGGATTGGATTTAAGCAAATACAAATCTTCAAACCTTTTCCAAATATCTTTTATGATTTTCAATTTTCCTACTTTTCTCAAAACAGCTTCAAAAAGGTGTAAAATGACTGAGGAATAAGCAAGTTCATTGGCTTCTTCTTTTTGTTCTTTTGAAAAATTAGCTGAAAATTTGTCTTCAATGGCTTTTGAAATATTTTGTTGGACCAAAATACCTTTCTTTTTTGCTGCCAAATTGAAAAATTACCTTTTCCATTAATAATACCAACTTCGAAATGCGAAGATATTTTTTGAAAAACGAAGAATTAAATGCACAAATATGTCACACAAAGTAATCCTATGGCGCAATATACATCGTCCTAGATTTTCATGGTTTCGTAAGACTCGCGGTCTTAGATAAAGGGAACGTTCGAACGGGTAAGGTCTAAGTATTCTATCGGAAGTAACAATACAGTGGAATTTACGATGCAACAAAATAGGTATATTCAATCAAACGAAATTTCACGATAATTTTAGCACAAAGCACAATACGCTAATTTATCCAAATATAAGTACTCAATCGCGAAAATTAAGAGCAAGTAATTCTAATTTCTAGCACAAGCAATGGTTGCCAAACAGTGATAACCTCCAATCCTAATGATCACCCCACATGATGATTTGCCAGTGCGATAATGTAAAGGTTTCAACCAATTTACCAAAGCGGACCTATTTGAGTTCGTAAATTACGAGGAATGTGAATTTGTTACTTTTTGACCTTCGCTATTCGCCCCAAAGTCACTAGCAACCAATTGAGCAAAATTGAATCCTGAACAAGCAAGGGCAAAATCGTCCAAATTTTACAATAGCAACCAAAACTGAAAACTAACACCACTGCAGGGTCCGTCTCATCGTTCGAAAAAAAACTACCTGAAGACACTATCACTGGAGGAGGTCCCACACACCACCATGTGCCGCCGGTCCGATCACTCGCCACCCACTCCAGTGCACCTCGACCTTCTGAACACGCTGGTGGTCTTGTTTTGTCCAAAAGGTAAGTCGTTTCACCTGAAATCAAGCAAACAGATCTAGCAAAAAATTGAAAAATCTGGACAAATTCCATTTTTGATTTTCTGGTAATTTTCAGACCAATTTTCGGTCAGTTTCAGTCCAGAAATCTACCAACAACCTCACTCTGATATCAAATGTTGAAGAATCGACCTTCAATTGGTGGATTTTCTTAGCTCAGTAATCTCAACCTTCATAACACCCAACCAAATCACGACCCAAACCTCAATTTATCTTCCACACTCTAGTTGCTTTACCTTGCACCCACTAAGGACACAATAGGGACGGTGTTTTTCAGCCACAAAGGCTATGAAGAAAAGGGAGAAAATCAGCCGAGAGAAAAAGAGGCAGAGAGTTTTCTTCTCTAGTGCAAGACTAAAACACACGTTCAAATAATAGGAGACCAAAGAGACTAGTATATATAGGTTAGGTTAGATCAAAGTGTGGGCCAAGTCCAATACAATGAGATTAAGGGGCCAACGTATATAAGCCGTCCAATGAGTATGGAAGCCGGGCCATGAGCAACACTAATTAATTAGGTTGCTTCTAATGGTCAAAATAGCTTTAGGGTCGGGTCCTCAATCTTGGGTGTCGATAATTAATTTACCCAATATCAGTTTAACATTATCGCCCGG
>NC_036256.1:2819560-2833392 GCF_002742605.1 Olea europaea var. sylvestris | reverse complement strand
ACCTTTGAAAATCTTGCTACGCGTGTAACCTGGAAACACCTGTTGGTTGAATGGTCAATAATTACTTGTTAATCAGACTAGTATTCTAAGAATACGTGTCTGCTACAATATAAACATAAGTAAAAAAAAGGTAAAGCTAATCCCTGCGCGTTTGACTCGGTATTGCCCGCTAAATACATCATTGCATATCTTTTTAATTGCTTTCATCATTCTAGTAATGTTACATTCCTTCTAAGTTGTGTTGTTCTCTTGGGAAACTGATGAAGTCTAAGATTCAAGAAGGCCAAGGGAATCTTAAACTTGCTTATATCATTTTATTTAAGTAGGATCAAGTTAATTTCTCTTATTTAAGCCCATATTTGAACCATGTACTTTAAAAAATCATTTTTCTCTAAATTCAATTTTAACCACATATTCTTTTAATAAAATAATTTTACAAATAAACTTAAAAATTCTTACCTACGCTTTAACAACACATTCGCAAAAAAATCACATAACAAAATCTTATTTTTATTTTTATTTATGTTTTTTTCTAAAAATAGGGTTCAAACAAACCCTAATAAGATTTTATAATTAAAGAAATAAATTAATGAAACTGAAAAAAGATTTGGTTAATTGGTTCTATAGTGAGCGTCAGGAACGAGACCAAAATCGATTGGTTCTCATGACAAAGTATCAAAAATAGTTATTTCTCTAGAACCAGTGCTGAACCGATTGGTTCCCATTCAATTCAATCCTATGTGTGAATTTTGTCAACCCCTACTTCTAAGCAAGGAACATGGAGAAGGGTACTTCACCTTACCCTGAGGCTTGTAGTGAGCTCCCCACTCAAGCCATTGACTCATTGTGAGAATTGCATGTACTACATGACATTGCAAGAAGGCTATGAACTTGGAATGGTTTTGTAACTTTACTTTTTAGTTGTGCCATTTAAAATAAGTATGATCAAATCGATACTTTGTTTAGGAGTTTATTTCTTTAATTATGTCATGTTATTTAGCCCCTATTTGGTTTCGCTAAAAAATTAATAAAAATTCAAGTCATAGTTACTAATTAATTTAACCACTTGTTTTATGAAATTCACATTTTTTTATTAACTTTTCAACCACCCATTATATTAACTTTTAATAAAATCTACTAAAAATATGATTTTTAGCTAAACCAAATAGAGGCTTCATTAGTATCAAAATTTATCGTGGAGTATAGGCATTAGCAAATTTTTAATTAGGTTAAGCATTAGGTAATAAGAGTTGTAGCTGCCACCTAATGTATTTGTTTGAATATGATTAAATTAAGAAAATTGTGAGGTTTCTCAAAATTCTAAATTTGAAACTAATACTCTATAGAATTAACGATTTGTATCAAAATCAATTATTCGATAATTGAATAATATTCTGACATTCGTAAGAATTAATGAGTTTTGATTGTCTACTATGATTTTTTTTTTTTCAATTGTTTTAACTTCTCACTACATTAAAAAGAATATTTCTATTTATCTTCATTTTAACCTAGATGAGTATTGAATCCTAAAAAATATTACTAAGAAAGAAATGGAATGCTATTATTCATGAAAGGCCAAAATGAATAGGAAATTGATGAACAACAACACTTGGCAGCTAATTACATGGTCACGTGAACAAGGCATAAATCAAACAAGGGGTTGATCTACAGTCGAGTAGAGTTCGAAAGTTGTGGAAGACTAGATTACACAAGGCTTTTTCGGACTCAGTAGTTATCCAAACAATCAACACCACAAGAAAATCGATCCAAAACTTGCAATAATTCTCTATTTCGGTTGCTTCGATCACCATATTTAATAGTGTGTGATTTCTCTTTTCAGATATACTACTATGTTGCGGTGTATGTGACAGAGTCCACTGCGAGAGAATCTCATTCTCCTTTAGATAATCTAAAATTTACCTCTAAAATGTTCTTCACGTCGATCAAATCTTAATATGAGACTACCTTTACCTAATTATTTTCCTTTTCTAGCTTGAATTTCTCGAACGTTTCAAAACTGCGTACTTGAATTTCATAAAGTATACATAATCATTTATGAAATAGACATCAACAAATATGATGAACAAGAGAAACTTTATCTAGTAGTAATTGACATGAGTTCACATACTACTATTGTTCTTCTCAAGGTAAAATACAATGTTCTTTATGTCATTTCTTGTTTATTTAATGCAATAATTGTATAAATTATTTTCATATCACTTTTAATTTTGAACAATTAACATTCAAGGAGAGTGGAATAATTGGATTAAACTATATTACCCTTAGTTTTTGAAAAGAAAAATTGCATTTTTTGTTGAGCTAATGGAGTATTAGATGTTGGATAAATGGAAGGACCTTTTTCGCAATCAATAGTGAAAGTAAGGGTGAAATGCCAAAAAAGAAAGGTGGGGACATTTTGCACAAAAATATTGAAAGGTGGGGACGTTTCGTGTTAATTAACTTTTGTTGAGTTAACAAAACATTTGACGGCACGTGGATGAAATGACCTTTTTCGCACTGAAAGTTGAAAATGAGGGTGAGATCGTTAAATAATGAAATGTAGGGATATTTTGCACAAAAATATTGAAAAGTGAGGACGTTTTGTGCTGATTACCCAAGCACTATTCATTTCGTTTCAATGTGTTCACACTTGATTTCGCTGTTGGATAGGTTTGCTAAGGCCCAATATATACTATTCAATATTTTATTTTTATTTTTTACCATAAATACTATTTTTTATAAAGTAAAATTAGAAATGTGAAAAGATAACCAAAATCAAATAGGCTATTCATTTACGTTGCTTAAGTTACTCCACCAAATGCGCACTTAATTGAGGGCCACAAAACAAGCCTTAGCTGACTAAATTAACCCAAAAAATTCCTAAAATGATGTTATTTCCTATTGTAATCAAAATTATCTACCTAGCTTCTCTTGTTGAAATCGCCCACCAAGACACTTAATTGATCATTCATAGAACTCCCGCAGAAGCTTATTCCGTGCCAAATTTCATTGTGTTTCTGGTGCAATTTCGAAAAGATCAGATAATTCATTATGTGTATATTCAAATAAAAGAAATCATACACACAGAGAAATGGAAATTAATTTTGTAAAAATGTATTCTCCTATTTCGTTACCAAATACGTTATACAAATATATTTCTTGCAAATCATCTTCTATATTGTAATCAAATCTCAAAAGAACAATTTAACATATCTGGTGCGAAATATAAATTGAAAACTAGCAACTACTTCTCCAAAAAATATATCCTGAACTATATTTGTAGAGGATGAAGTTTCAAAATATAATCTGTGCCAAAGAACTAATGATTCATGTTTGATTTTGGAAGTCATTAAATGCAGAACGTGAATTTGGCTGAATTCAAATTGGATTAGTTACAACATGTTTTTCGGGTTATATTTTGGGAAGTTAGTGTATTTAAAAATAATTAATATTAAAATTACTATTTTTCAAAAACATTCCCATGACATAGTAAATTGGGAATTAGTTTTCTGTATTGAGGCATATATGAAATTTTCCCTTTTTATCTCCTTTTCATTGTATATTAGGTCAATACCTATTCTCTTTATCTACTCTTCCATTCATTTTCACATTCGAACAAAGAAACGTAGTAGTTGACTGTCCATATTTTTCATATTATATGTTCTACGAAAATTTTTGCATATTAACATGGTAATCTTTAATTTTATAATTCCATATCGCTTCCGTCTTTCATTTGATTTTATGTATTCAGAGGCGAATGGAGAGGGAGGTGGACTGGGCTATAGCCCAACCTTGTTCTAGCCCAAAAGCATATTAGCTTCTACAAGTGGAAAATTTAGTCAAAATTGATGATGAAATCAAAAGGAATAAGTGATTTAGTCTAACCCAAAAAATTAAGCCCCCAATTTAAGTCCCATTCTAACGAGATTGGACCAATTTTTTTTGCCGCCAATGTGGGCCCACATTGATTGATGGTGTAGGTAAGTTGGAGCAAGTAATTGTCTTCACTTAACTTTTGAAATACTAATGATAGGTCCATAATTTGGCATTTCCATCTTACCTTGAAGTACATTAGTGATGGAAAATAATGTGCAACTATAAGTGCATGGGTATTTCTGGGAATAGAATTATGAAAGTGTGGGTATAATGATTTTTGAATTTTAAGTGGCATTTGTGAAAAATCTCTCATCTGACAAATGTACTGTGCCATCGAAATTATTTAATGACCAAGATACTGTTTGAAAATGTGAATTCTCATTTTAAAGATATTCAAACGTATGCTAAGTTTAACCTAACTAACTTCATTCCCACCCAAGCCCACTGTTTAATTATTTAAATTTAATTTAAGACTCTACAAGAATTACATATTTATTTTATTCACGTTCATAATAACTTGTTATGAAATTAGGTATTTTATTTCTTATATATATATATATATATATATATATATATATATATATATATATATACATATATATATACATACATACATATGTATGTATGTATATATAAAACTGAGTTTCAATAGTTCACTTTTAATTGAATTAGTTTATTATATAACGAATAATTTTTATTGATTAAAGTAAATACAAATGACTTATTTTAACAATATAAGATGGGGGTGTAAACGGTCTGATTTTATCGATTTTTGACAGATTTTCAAATCAAACTGTTTAAAATGATTTGAGAAAAATCCAAACTTAAATCAAACTATTTTAAACGGTTTGAAAAAAACTCAAACTTAAATTTAACGGTTTGGTTCCATTTTAAACCGCTGGTTTTCCTGTATATTTTTTTGCCTGTCTACTTTTATGCCATTAATTCATTGAATTCATATATATTTATAACAATAAATCTAAAACAAACTAAATATATCTACTATAAATTTAAATACCAACTAAATCAAAGTGAAATCACAATAAACTAAAACATAATTTTTTGTTCGCCATTTTTAAGCTAATGATGTTACGATAACGTTATAATAAAAGTCTACTAAACTAAATATAAGGCTAAAAACATTAATAATGTCCAATAAGTTGTGATCATCATATCTACAAGAAAAAAAGGTTACTAATTAGATAGCGAAAATAACCACAATAATAAAGTAATTGTTTATAATATCTAAATATAACAATTATACAAACTTACGGTTGTATGTTGTTACGAACTCAATTTTTTGTATATACTCAAACATCAATTGTTGTCACACATGATTCATCATCTGCATAGTCAAACAAATACATTCATTACATTATTATAGTACTAGATACTAGATAAATAAAAGAATCTTCAAAATATATGGTAATAGAAAATATAAATCACTTGCCACAACTTTCATTGAATCATCCAATGTCTCCACTTCATCTAAATATTTGTGATTCTTTACAACAAATGATCACTAGAAAATTATGTAAATGTGTTAAATAGTTAATGTACTCAAAAAATATCAAAGTTTACTTTATGCATATAAAAAAAATTATTGATTTGAACATGTACTTTTCCTTTGTCTACAAATTGAACAAAAAATCACATAGTTACACATAACAATTCTTCAATTGCAATGGAACGTATTTTTGACTGCACAAAACTCGACATAAAAAATGAAACTAAAATCTCGATTGAGCCTAAAAATAGGGGAGCCCATTAAAGGTTGAAGATAAATATACCTTTTTCTTTGACGAATGATTAGACTTTTAATCAAATTCAGTAATTCACTTGGCGAAAAAGAGAGGCATCGTTTTGTGAATTGGGAAGAGTGAAGGACGAGAAGTAGAATTGAAAGAAACCACTTTTCTATTTCATGTTATTCAATGGGTGTAAGTACTATAGTCCAAATCCAAATCATTCTCTTTTTTATTTTGGAGCTCATATGAGTTTTGAAACTCTGGGCCCAAGACAAAAATTAAAATTTGACAATAATAATAATAATAATAATAATAATAATAATAATAATAATAATAACTAATTAATTACGATTATTGAGTAATAATAATATATACGTAATAGAAAATTAAAAATTGACAAAAGTACCCACAAATAATAAAAGTAACAAAACTATTGAATTTTACATATTTAATTTTCAAATGAATTTTCAAAAAAATTTATTTTTTTAACTTTTATTTTTATATATTTTTTTGCTCGGTCTGATTTGGTTTTAAATCGAAATTAAAATTCTCAAACCTAAATCAAACCATTTGGTTTTAACCGATTTGGTTTGGTTCAAAACCATTTCATTGACAGGTCCACGTGGCACTAAATCGACGATTTTTAAAGTACGATTTCGGTTTGATTTTTTGAATTGAAGATTTCTGCTTTCAGCCCTAATGTAAGATGACACATCTTTGATTAAGTTCAAAAGTAATTAAATTTTTTTAATGTATTTTTTTTATATTACTTAATTTATACTTATTTATATATTTATTGAAAAAAATTTAAATTTCAGCCATTGTCCTTCTGCCCGTCTGTATTTGATTTGATCAGTTTGATTTTGGTTGTTCGTTCGTGCGACTCGCTCGCTGCACTTTGGTTTTTCTCGTTCCGTAATCTGCCTCTCATTGGTTCTTGTCGATCTTCTGCCAGTGTTGTGCTGTGAAATCTACCGGCGAAATCTACCGGCTCTGTCGAACAGTAAGAATTTCGTATAGATCTGTGTGTTTTATTGGTTCGGTGTCATTTTGTGAGGTTTATTAAGTTTCTATTCATTTTACATGCTACTTCGAGGACAAACCCGACCACTCTACTTTCGTATGATAATTTTCAAATCTTCCTCAGTAATCGTTGGTTCTTGTGAATGTTCCAAAGTTCCGGCGTTCTGCTGTCAACTGTACCCTCTTTGTTTAAAGGTGAGAAATCCCTACAGATTTGTGTATGTTTCTGGATTTGGTGTCATTCTATGGGGTTTCATTGCGGCGGTGTGACCATTTTTTTGTTTAATTTTAATTTTAATTTTTTGACATAAAGTGTTTAAAATTTTAGAAGTCCTCTGTTTTTTTGGGGGGTTTAAGTGCATACGGAATGGATATTTTAGAATGTGAACTGAAGATGTGTAATTTTAGATGCATTGAAAATAATTAGTTGTATTTATTTATTTTATTCTCTGGGTTCATTCTGTGTGTTTACTCCGATTTACTGTACGTTCTTCGACAATCAAATGGTGAGAAATCACTAGAATTCTACGTGTTTTTTTTGCCTTTTTGGGTTTGGTGTGAATGTGTGATTCTCTCGAGTTTTGTTTTGGTTCTATGTGCATACTTTTTCGATTTTTTTGACGTAAAGGGTTTAAAATCTTAGAAGTTGTATGTTTTTTTAGGGGTTTAAGCTTACATGGAATGGAGATTTCAGATTTTAAACCGAAAATATGTTATTTGGAGATATCGAAAATAATTAGGTGTATTTTTTCCCTCCCCTTATGTTTATTTTGGGTGTTTTTTTGATTTCCTGATTTCTCCTTTTTAAAATTCCGATATCTGTCTTAAATATTTTGTTTCTGTTTATTGGGTGAATTGTCCTTTTCTTGTTTTCAATACATTGTGCTTTGATCTAGATTTACTAAGGAAATTGGGGGTGAATTTTGTAAATTAGTTTAATTGTTGTTTCAATATTTGGTCCATTCTTACAACTTCAATCTCATGCTCGTTCATTGATATTGTGCAAGGTCTGACTGATAGTCATCTCTTGGGATCTCTTTCTTTTTCATTTTCTGTTGGCAGCAGATATGATTACTTGTACTTCAGGGTTTAATATTCTGTTAGTGTAATTATATGTTGCGTTACGTTGGTGTTCTTCTGTTGCAGAGATATGTATAATTTTATCGAATGTAGCTTCTTTGTGTTTTCTTGTTCTTTGGGTTATCTACCCTTCTATTACCTTAAATATCGTGTATGTATTTTTATATCCATGGTTATCAAAAGAATTTTTATGTAATTTGTCTACTTGTTTGGATGCCAAGTGAAATTATTGAAAGATTGAATATTTATGGTGATTTAGCTTAAGAAAGGTCATTATTGCATTGAAAAATTATATTTTTATCCCTTCAATCCATGTTTGATTGATTGAGTTGAGAATAGAATTGAGTCTGTTATTGGCTTTTTCCTTGAGATGATTTACAGAATTCAGATGTTTTCTTTTATCTAAATTTCAATGTTTTTGAGTTAATAAGCTGTTGGGTTTTATAAAATTAGATGATTTATTATGTTTATCAGAAGATTAAATTTTTTTGCTCATCCTAACTTTTAAAGAAAGTCCAAATTTCAAAGGGAAAACCAAAAGTAAAAAATTCACCTATTTGTTCGAAATTCAAATCCTAATTCACCACCTTAATTTTCCTACCACCTGTACCCATCGCACCTGTGGTGCGGACGGAGAGGCAGCAGTGGTAGCAGCTGTTTATGTCCGATGGATTATTTCTCTTCTTTGGGTTTTTTCCCCCTTTTTTTTATTTGTACGTCTATTTGAACAATTTTTCTTTGGTGCCTAAGTTTTGGCAATCAATGAAACTGGATGGTGGGGTGGTTCTGACACATAAAGATACGTTCTGTAGGGTTATTTTGGTTATTTTTTCCCCTGAAATAATTTCTTGTTTGATTTTTGAATTTGAGACTGTGTTCTTTTAGATTTATTTTCCTTTTCAGATTGGAATTGGACTTTTTGGTTAGTCATTGTAATGATTTTTTCATTCATTTGATGATTTTTATTAGTTTGAATTATTAGTGGGTTTGCATTTATTGCTGAAAGAAAAGAATAATAGCTTGGTTTCTTAATTATAACTATTGCTTTTACCTCCTCCTTTACTGCTGAGCTGACTTGATAATCATACATAATTCTTAAGTATATTGTTTTGTATATTTGGGCATAAAATTATCAGTTTCTTTCTGGGGTTTTCTCTTTTTCTCTTTTGTTTTTTACTTATGTACGATGATGCTTTATTTTGATTAGTCCTCGTGCAAAGATTTATAGAGCAAGTTTGGCAAAGCTAGAAAAATTATTTATATAAGTTGAAAATAACTATTTCTTTTATTGGTTTAAGTTGAATACATGTAAATTACTTATTTTTTGAAATCGTAAATTACTTTTGACATTGTGATTACCAACCAAGAGATTCCAAGGTCACTGGAATTTAAGTCCATTGAATTTACTCAATACTATGTTAAGCCGATATATCATTTATAGGTGTATGGGTATCGAAATGGGTTTATTGCTTTTGTTCTTTTATCGAAATGGGTTTATTTACTCTGTACCTGTGACTGCTACCCAATATAATTTAAATCCATTGAAAATGTAGATTATTGGGAAATGGTTTTTATTTTTTTATTTTTTTTCCCGGTTTTGTTCTGTATATGTTTGTGATCTATTTGTCGGTTGCTTTACTGATCAATTATATGGTTAGATTGTGAAATTCTAGGAAATTTGGTTAGCATGTGAATGAAACTGTTAATACAACTGACTCGATCATTGAAGATTAGACATGGCAGAGGAAGAACTGAAGTGTATTGCTGAATATGTGGTATGCAAAGTTTTGCTTTTTATTTACTATGTGCCACATTGTATATTCTGATATGATATAGAAGATTAGTATAAAAATTTCATTTTTTTCTCTTCATATTCGAGCCCTTGCCAAGGGGAAGGAGAATCTAACCTATGTAGTGAGTCCAATAACCTGATTATTGATACTAGTCGATTCCAATACAATATTCCAAGTATGGTTTTAACAAATGTTGTGATTTTTCAGGAGGAGAAATCAAAAGGAAAGGTTGCTGATTTCAGGCCAAATATTCTTATGCTTGGACTTCCTCCTCCTGATTATGTTCTGCACACAGTTTCTAACGTTCACACTAATGATTTGGAGCAGACATTGCTAGTAAGTGCGGTGACATTCGTACATTGAAGCCATCTATCTTGTGTGTTGGTTGATGGATAATTTCTTATTGTCATCAATGGAATTATATCTATTGTACATTCATTGTGTTTGTATCAGAAATTTCTATCCATCAATTGTATCACTGCTTTTATTAGTTTGAAAACAATGAAATCCTATGAAATATCCATATACCCCTTCAACCACGAGATTTTAGCATCTGTCAATTTGATCATTTTATTTTTGGCATTACGAATTTTTTTATTCATTGTTATATTGATTGACTATGTGGTGTTGCATTCGGTTAGAATCGACATGTATGATTGCAAGTTTGCTTTAGCTCCATAAATATCATAGTTTGGTGAATTCTTACAAATTAAAAGGAGTTATACTTGTTGATTGGGATAACCTAAACAAGGTGGTTGTATTAAGTCTGTTCTCATCAGTAGAACTAATAGTTTTGCTATTAAGTCTCATGCTAATGAAGTACAGTTAAAAATAAAATGCACATTTTGTAGCTTTGAATCGTGTTCTGAATATGATCTTGGTTCAGTTTTTCTGTTGAGCTTGTAAAGTATGTTTATGGTTAACTATTCCATTTTTCACATCACATTTGTAAAAGGTTAAATAATTTCTATTTGACTTTCTTGCAGGCTCTACCATTCTAAGATGCTTTAAAAACCGTCTCATTTGAAATATTGGGTTTCTTTACCCGATAAGGTTAGTGCATCTTGAGAACAATTATATTGTATCACACGACAGCTTGAATTGAATTGCAAAAACTGAATGAAGATCTATCTGCCATATATTTTAATCTGTCACTCTTCAGTGGTTAATGTTTAAGGCACCATGGTTTTGCCTAGTTCAAATGTTTGTCTGTGGTGCAATGCACGTCCTTTTCACCATGGAAATTGGCAGGCCTGTGATTTTCTTGTACTTCTTTTGTTTAACCCATTTAATTTTTAGCCCTTGCTTTCCTACATCCAGTTAATTATGTCATCCATTGCAATTCTATTTTACTATTTTTATTTTTTGGGTGTGTGGATAGTTTGAGCTTTTTTAAAGGGGAAGGTGCATTCCGCAACGTCTTGCTTGTTTGTAAAACAGCAAAAGAACTTGGTGCATTTTCTTAAATATATGGTTATTGCATTGATTTTGATCTTTGTGATTCTAGGTTGGGTACACAAGTTTACACCCCCCTCACATGGAGGGGAGGGGGGGAACGAATATTTTATTACATGTGGGCTCCCCTCCATGTGAGGGGGGTGTAAGGCTATGTGTACACCTTAGCATTTTCCTTCTAGGTTTAGCTGGTAGGTCATCAACTCCTTGATAGCTATTATCTTCAGTCACTAATTTGAGTTTTGAGTTATTGATAGCTATAATCTTCGGTCAGTAATTTGAGTTTTGAATTTTTACTTTACATTATTTTTACAATCTAATAAGTTATATCACTTTATTAATTCTTAGACTTAAATGCATCATTGGTTCGACGAATGTCTTCTCCAAACAAGTTGCAAGAGTTCAAGAAATTTTCTTTTGAAGAATTAGAATGAGATGATTCTAATATAATTTTGTTGATTGTCTTTTCGAGCATATATTGTTATTAGTATTTGATGTGAGATGGAACATAATTAGATTTCTTATTGAACAACTAAACTTGTATATTTCTACAAGACAATATTGATGCATGTTTTGGAATTTATTATTACCGCGTGTTGATTATATTTTTAGTCTAAAAAATAATGCTATTGAATATTTACATTTGATGATTAAGGAATTAGGAATGCTATTTAATATGTATACATTACAATCAAAAAATGCTATTAAAAATTATACATTATAATTAATAAAAACTATAAATATTAAACTATTATGATGATAAAAGAATGTCGTTGAAGATGTAATCATGACGATTAAAGAATGTGATAAAAATCAAAATTATAGCAATTAAATGCTGTCAAATTAAGAAAGATGGTACAAAAAGAATGATATAAATATTAAAGCCATGATGATTATAGAAATGCTATGTAAAAGTTTTCTATAGCACTTTATAATAGCATTCAATTGAATTGGTTACATTTTATCATTTTATTCAATATGTCATGCATACATCACTTATTGGTTGTGATGTTATTTTTAAATAACAAAAGGTTAAGTATTCTTAAACACGTGTATTTCGATAACAGTTGTATTGATGTGAATAGCATCTGAAAAAAAAAAATCCCCTGTTTGAACCGCATTTTTTTTTCATTTTTTCCATTACTTTTTCTATAGTATTCATTTTTAATCACACATTATTTATTTAAATAATATTACACAAATAAAAATATTTTTCTTCTTTTTAATCATATATTTTTTTTTTATCAATTTACTATTTCATAATACATTACAAGAAATTTATGGGGCTCAAATAAGGTCAAAATAGGAGTATTATTGCTCGTTCAACAATTTTTGCTTGCACGCTTTGTGCATTTGTTCTTCATGATCGAGATCAAAATTATGGTTCCATATCAAAATTGCTCGACAGTGGCATATGTAATATGTGATAATCGATAGGTATGAAATGGACTTGTCGTATTTTTTTTTCTTGAATGCTTTGTGGTGAGTCAAGTCTAGATAAATATATAAAATTAAATTTCGACATGCTCATCATCATGGCTTCTTTCCGACTTGGGAATTTCTCTACATTCTTCTCATTATTAAATTACAACAATAATTAACTTTAATACCGCCAATAGATTTATTGTTAATTTAAAAATCATAAAGCTTTGACGTCTTAATTTGTTTTCTTCCATGGAAGGAGCCACCAAATTTTACCACTCAAACACTACACACCGGTGGACCCGTCAGGTCGTTGAAAAACATGGAATACAATGGGAAAATTGATACAAGGAATCAACGTTTCATTAGGACTGAAAATAGAAGGTTGGGTCCCCCAATATTTCCTATCTGTGACGTGACAATGGGGTCAATATTCTGTCGTGTGTTTATTGGCGTGTCTGCCAAATAAAACAATATTAAGAATACTTTATAAGATCGAACTGTTTGACTCCCATTAATTTTCATTTCATTACATTTTATTTTTCTCTCTCCGGTTTTCAACTATATAATATTTCATGAAATAATATTACACGTAAATCGAAAATTTTTCTTTCTTTTTCAACCATTTATTTTTCAAAAAAATATTATTCCATTTATTTTCATTTTCACAAAGTGGGGTCAAATGGGGGCTAATAAACTGAGTGATTGTTGCATTAAATGGAGTTCACTTTACAATAAGAATCATGTTATATGTACATTATTTTTACATCAATTTTTATATTTTACCACGCGACAACAAGCTATTGAATAGTTTAAAAACTAAACAATTTTATCACCAATCAAACGATGCCAACGATGTCATAAGTGATGTACACTTTTGATGTATAAATGACTTAATTCTTAAAATAAACCCTGAATGTACCTCCAATCTAATTGTGAATTTGTCCAAAAACAAAATAGATAATGTAATGTTCAATATATATTTTTTAATCTTTAAAGTACGCTGAAAAGAGCTCTACTGACTTCATAGAGGCAAAAATAGATATTATTTTTAACTCGATCCATATTCAAAGACTGTAAGATCTGCTCAAACAACAAATTTTTATTCTTAATTCTTTTACATATTTATTTTTCTATGCAGATTTAGATGTGATTTTGTTTTTATTTTATGAAAATTAAAGACAAATATACATCATTATTGGGTTGTCACTATATGTTAATGACACATTAATCAAAAGCCTTTCAACTTGCATGTCACTTACATAGCAATTTGTAGATTAATAGATTGGAGATGCTCTGAATAAATATTTGATAAATTAACCTTTAAATAATAAAAAGTTTAGTCCCAACTCGAACCCCGTTTATATAATTAACAAATTAGTTAAATGCCTAAAATTATAATTTCATTTAAAATCCTTTAGGACGCTACCAATAT
>NC_036256.1:2794298-2819522 GCF_002742605.1 Olea europaea var. sylvestris | reverse complement strand
CTTATGTTTCTCAGTAAGTTTTTCTTAAAATATGCATACAAAGTCATTTATTTTTTCTTTGTACTCAAAATGAACTAATTGTAGGCTTTCTGAAAGTCCAATTTGATGGCACACTTGGGGCACGAGGTGGATGGATCAAGTAGTCATACTAGACTTCAGGATGGAATCAAGAATGGACGCAGACTTTTGAGTTAGGGGGACACAATCAGACCTTATATAAATCAAATATTTTATTCTTGATTTTGGAATAATTCATACTCGACTCGAGAAAATGCAGAATTAAGTTTAAAAACACATTCCTTCATTAATATTTTGTTTATCATTTTCATCCATTTAATTTTGAACAGTCTTTTATTAATATTTTCCTCATCACAAGAAAATTTTTATTTACATTTAAAGAATTTATAATGTATTTGATAAAACAATCAATTCAAGTAATAAAAAGAAAAAACATATAACCAATATTCACTACTAATATTCAATCAAATAAACACAATTTGTTAAATATAAGTCAAATTGGGTATAATCAAATAAGACTCATTCTATATATACAATTTGATAGGAGAAAATGCAAAATTAGGTTCAAAATATGATTAGGAAATAAAGTAAATGTTATAATTTGTAGAGAAACTATAGACAAATTTTCAAAATTAGAAGAGTAAAGGTTTGATAAAATGCTTGAGTGAGAAAGTCATGAGAGTGTAAGAAGAATGGAAAAGTTCAATTCTACAGAGATTTTGTCTATGTTTGATGGAATTAAAATCAAATTTCTAGTAAATTTTTGATAAAAATTGCAAAGTTATGAATCCCATAAAATATATTATGAAAATTAATCGTTAATTTTGATTTATATTAAAATTTAGATTTTATTTAATATCAATCAGGGCTTTATTGGGAGAAGGGAAAAAAAATTGGGCGGGGGAGTCCCCCCTGGATGGAAAGGCAAAAAAAGTGAGTAATTAGGACTTATGTGGAAACTGAGTCCCGTTTGTTTCCTATTATTTGTCCATTAAAATGAAAAATATGACAGTTATCTATCACATCAAATCACCATATTTGACTTTTTATCTCTTATGTGGGGCTCGTAACGACTATATTTTTCATTCTTATTTTTATATTGATGTGTGCCAAACAGGGCCTGAATCTATGAGCGTTGGAGGCATTTATCTTCACATTTAGGTCAATTGCTTGAAAGAAGAAACAATTAGAAAAACTCAATATTGGGAGTCGCATATAACAACCATTAAATAACCTCTTGGTCAATGGGTGATTCCATCACCGTAATTTGCATAATTGAAAAGATAGTACTCAACTTTCATCACATTCTTATGGTGTAAACTAGAAATAACTTTATGTAATATTTGTATGCCTTCATCTTACCCAACTTTGATTCAAAAGCAATATTTAATGCCAAAAAATAATTTAAAATGATTATTGTCTTCTTTCAGATCAATGTTTCAGGTATCATTAGTAAAATTGTAGCATTCAATATATATATTTAGTTTTAGATTTGTTCTCACTGTGCTTTATATTCTCTTCTCTAAACAATTTAACCAAAAACAAGTGTTAATGTGTACTCTTAACTCCATAACTTTAAATGTCTTTTCCTGATTTGAATGTGTTCTTACATTAGATCTTGAATTCCAAAAATTCTCTTTAATTCTTCATACTTCCAACTTCCATAGCGTCCTCTAAAAATTTGAATATTAGAGTAGCTTTTCAAATGATGTACATTGTGGACATCACAAGGACCGAATCAATGTTCTCTCTACCGTTTTCTACACTTTCTGGTATCCAAAATACCAACTTTTATGTATTCATTTTCTTCTTAAGAATTTTATGTACTTTATTATACTACAGATATTAAGTAGAAACTTCGAGTATAGACTTCAAACTCTTCATGTTCCAGTTGTCTTCATGGGTGCACAAGGCACACAACACTAAAGTTGTTATTGAATCCTAAATGTGTCCCAAACCCCATTTCTCTCCTCCGCCATCTCTAAGCGCAATGTTGCCACCCAAACCCGGTACCAACACCATCCATCACCCAAATCTGCATAATGTAGATGCAAAAATCACCCAAATGTCTAAAACTCACTCTCGGATGATCATGTACTCTTGTCCCCCCCCCCCCCCCCCCCCCCCCCGCGTTTTCCCCCCCCCCCCCCCCGACTTGGTGTTATGGTGGTAGCATGGCGTACATATCTTAAAGTGGAGGCGTACAAATATCTTAATCTACCCTCTTTTTTCTGAGTTTTATTTCCCCATACATGGAGCTATGGTGGTGATTTATGGTAAATAGAATGGTGGTGGTGGTGGTGGTGTCGGGTATCAAAATAGAATTAAATCGAACATGTTCGGTTTGAAACGGTTTGGTTTTCAGTTTGGAATTCAACCCAACCTGAAAAGTCTTTTCGATGGTTGGGTTATGTCCCAATTCGTCTCGTGACAACCTTTAAGTGGGAGTGTACGAGAGAATCCTTGACCTTAGCACTGAAAACAATAACTCATAACTAGAGGTGAATATGGTTCCATTTAGTTTTGGTTCTAAGAGAATTGAACTGAACCATAAACCAATGATTTATTTATTTATTTATTATGGAATCAAATGGTTTTTTTAAGATATGAAACCGAACCGAACCAAACCGAATCATCTAGTTCTAGTTTAGTTTGGTTTGGTTCTATTTTTATTTATTAATTTTCCAGACTTGCACTATATTAGTTAGTAATATATACCTAAGTTCCTATTTGGTATTGATTAAAATTCAAATTTTAATATAAGTCAAAATCAATAATTAATTTTAACTATATTTCATAGGTCCCACAACCTTTTTTCCACAAATTTCTAAAAAACTGGTTTTAATCTCCACCAATCAGGCAATAAACAAAAAAATAAACATCAATCATTCGGTGTGTTATGTCATTTTATATTTATATCATGATAAATAAGAATATGCATATATTTATACTGAGTGTTCTCCAAATATTTATTCTTATGATGACTTTTCAGACTGGAACAGGTCGGGTGGACGCTTGAAAAATTGATCGAGTGACACTTATGATATCACCAAGTAAAATTTCTAGAGATGGTACTTGTCAATTTTTATTTGAACATCTTTATGTTAAATATTGTGCATGTCGTTTAGTAATTTTTTTTTCAAGCATTTGACATTTTATATTAAATTTAAATTGATGGTTGAAATTGTAATATATTAAGATTTTATTTGACATGATTTTATTTTATTTTATTTTTTATTTTTTACTTAAATTGCTGGTTTATCATCATTTCAAAGTGATTTGACATTTCGTTATCATCATTTGAAAGTGAAGGCAACCGATATTTCAAAGACGACATTTAGAACTCGTTATGGTAATTATCAGATTAGTGTAATGCCTTTTGGATTAACAAATGCTTCCGTAGTATTTATGGATTTGGTGATTAGAGTATTTCAACAATATTCATATCAATTTATCATTGTCTTTGCTGATGACATTTTAGTGTATTCAAAGAATAAGGATCAACATGAAGAACACTCAATATAGTGTTGGAAACACTACGAAGGAGAAATTGCAATCCAAATTCAAGAAACATAAATTTGGCTTGATCGTATAATCTTTCTTGATCATGCAGTTACAACACAAGGAATTGAAGTAAACCCTACCAAAGTTGAGGTGGTAAACTAATGGTCTAGATGAGAGGGTTATAGAAATTGGTTACAGCTCCAGTTTTAGCTATGTTGGAGGGTTTAGATGGATTTATTATATGCAACGATGCATCCAAACAAAGTTTGGGATGTGTATTGATGCAGCAAGGGAAGGTGATTGCATATGCCTTAAGACAACTAAAACAACATGAACAAAACGACCTTACACATGTTCTAGAGATGGCGACAGTAGTGCATGCACTAAAGATATGGCGTCATTACCTCTACAAGAAAAAGTGTGACATTTTACACGGATCATAAGAGTTTGAAATACATCTTCACTCAAAAATATTTGAATATGAGATAGAGAAGGTAATTGGAGTTAGTTAAAGATTATGACTGCATTATCTATTACTACCCGAGTCCGGTTAACGTAGTCGCGTTTGATTTTAAAGATTTAATATATATATATATATATATATATATATATATATATATATATATATATATATATAAAGAAAAAATTGTTTTCAGACGTTCACACGTCAATTTCCATTTTTCGTAAGTATACTTGGTTCATTTTTGTCTACCATCTCAATTCATATTTTCAGAATTTTCATATTAATTGAAGTAAAAATACATAGTTAAAAAGTGGTAAATTCTTATTCTTTTGATATTTATATAAATTTTGGCATGAAATGCTTTAAGGCCTTAGGGTCGATTTCTATGTTAAATATTTCAGAATAGATTGTTAGGTTAAATATGTAAATCCTAATGAATATAATAATTCTTAAGAAATTTATTGAATAATTTGATATTGCGATCAACTTGCTCTAAATATAAGAATGTCAGTATGTTTATGTACTTTTATATTTATATCATGTTATATAAAAATATATAAGAATTTTTACTGAGTGTTTACAAAATATTTATTCTTACGATGGCTTTTCAGATTAGAACGTGCCGTGTGGACTCGTGGAAGATTTATAAGGTAATACTTATGGGATTGCCAAGTAAAATTTCTAGAAATGATAATTGCCAATTTTAATTTAAAGAACATTTTTTTTTAGTGTTTTGTATTTGAGCATTTGACATTCTATGTTCAATTTAAATTGATGGTTTGAACTCATAGTATTTTAGGATTTTATTTAATATGAAAATTTTCTCTTAAATTGTTGGTTTATCATTATCGATTTATTTATTAAATCTCAAAAAATGAATAAAAGTGAATTTTCGCTTAAATTGGAGAAATGAAGATTTATTTATTTATTTCTTTTGTAACACTTCAAGACCGTTTTTATTAAAAAAAATGAAATAGACTTTAGGACGTTACAGTTCTAGTTCTAAGTTCAAGGAACATAGCCAAAACCGTTAATTTTTTTGGTGGACTCGGTTCAGTTACTTTTAGGTTTGATTTGGTCTGGATATTTTGTCCACCCCTATTCCTAGCCAACTAAAAACAAGAAGAATGTAATTATTTTTATATTAATATTGTAGCTTAAATCATATTTATTTATATAGGAGGAAAATATTGTTAAACTTAAAAATAGATTTAAGGGTGCATTTGATTGCTAATATTTTTCATGAAAAATATGTTTATCCATCCAAATTCCTACTTTTGTATTTCTTGATTGGCATTTTTTTCATAGAAAATATTTTCCTATTTTTAGTCACGTGATCATAATCTCTTCAAAATGAAGGGAAATATTTTCTTTAGGGGATTATAATTTTATTTCCTAAGGAATTTACTCTCTATTTCTCTCTCTCTCTCTCATCTACCCAACAATAAAAAATTGACAAATATAATTTTCTAAATTGAAAATTAAATCAATCGAACACATTTAATTGATAATTTTCCATACAAATAAGTTCTAGGCAATTGAGTTGTTTAGAATTTATTTTATTTTCATTCAAATTCCATGCTTGCATTCAAACACACTTCAAGATTTTGGGCATCATTCTCAACGAGGGAACTACGAATGGCAAAGATTTCAACATTGGAATTATATTTGGCGTTTGCAATTGGAAAAGAATAAGACAACTAGATGAAAGAGAAAGAGACTTAGATTTTGTCAACACATAGTTTGTAAGTGTTGGCGAAACCTAGGACATTGATTTTAAAAATTATTTTTGAAATGATTGGTGTAGATGTTATTAGCACATAGTTTGTAAAATTAAGTTTGTTAACCTAATTTGTACAAATAGCATGATTCAAACCAACAACCGGAATCAGCCTTATGAAGCTCCCTTGAAATTATGAAGGCCAAACAAGCCTGAAGATTCGGAAAATTTCACCGAGTTGTTGAACCTGACAAATATGACGGATGATAGGAGAGGTGGAAAGAGAGTAAAAAATATATGAAGATTAATACATTGTACTTTTTCAAGTTCTGCAATTTTTTAATCACTGTTTAGATTATTTAATTGTAAAATTAGGGTTTAGAGAGTCTTGAAATGAGATTAACCAAGAATTAAACAGCAGTTCGTTTAATTGTCAACCGCTAGTAGCATTTTTCCATGGAATTATCTATAAGCGCAGGACCCTGGAAATGTGACTTCTAATCAACACAGTAATTTAGTACCAGATCCTTGATGGGGGAAACTCAATTTTCTTTGACTTATGCGTTGGTTAGAAGCCTGATGTCAATATGACGACAATACTAAACATCATACTCGAGAATTCGGAGCAACACCATAAATCGGAGCAGCATATTCTTTCTATAGTAACAAAAGGTAATGGACATATTTAAAAGCAGATTCCAGTTTAGTTCTACTACTATCTGATATTTAACATTGAATCAAGAGATTCAACAAAGAAATTAACAACTTCCAAATTGCAATTACTGTTTATATGCTTGGTTGACATCACGGCACAGCTTTTAAAATACATTAACATCAGAGAGCTGACTCGGAAGTTGAAGGATTTGCTGCTGATAGATTTGTTGAAGCAATGTGCAGATTAGGCGGGATTTGCAAGGATTCTATGCTCCCTTCTAACATTTCTAACACTCTTGTCATTGATGGCCTCATTCTAGGATTAGTTTGTATGCACCATAAGCCAACTATTATCATTTTCCTTATCATCAAATGTTCATCTTCATTCAAAATGTGATTGAGATCAAGTTGAGCATTTTGTGCTAGGTGGTGATATATCCAATCCGGAAAATATACTTCACTTGAATGATCAGCATCGGTATCAGTATTTTTCGTCTCACCAACCATTTCCAGAACCATCATCCCATAGCTATAGACATCTGATTTGTAAGAAACTTCTCCAAGGGCTCTATAAACTAATTCTGGAGCTATATACCCTATTGTCCCCCTCACTCCTAACATTGACACTGTACTTGATCTATTGGGGGAAATTTTAGCCAGGCCAAAATCCGAGATCTTAGGATTGAAGTCTTTATCCAGAAGAATATTGTGAGGCTTTATGTCAAAGTGCAAAATTCGTGTGTTACAACCTTGATGCAAATATTCTATTCCCCGAGCAATGCCAACTGCAATTTCTAACAACTTTCCCCATCCTAATTGATCTTTTGGTAAGGAGTTATTATTGCTTATGAACCTGTCAAGAGATCCGTTTGGCATGAAATCATAAATGAGAGCTCTTTTGGAACCCTCGAAGCAAAATCCGAGGAGAGTGACAATGTTAACGTGGGATGTTGTGCTAATACTTGCAACCTCGTTGATGAACTCTTCTCCACTACCTTTTGATTCTTTCAAAATTTTGACCGCTACAAGACAGTCATTTGGTAGCTTTCCTCTATAGACAATAGCAAAGCCCCCTTCTCCTAACTTGTCACGGAATGAATTGGTCATCTTCTTGAGATCTGAGCATTTGTATCTTCTTGGTGCACGATCCCCATGGTTCTTCAAGAATAGTTCAATGTCCTTGTCGTTTTGTGTTTTTCCTTTCCAAATGAGTGTATAGTTTCTTCTGTTAAAAGTGAATAAGATTACGAAGAAAAGTGTTGTAGCCGCTGGAATACCTGTAATGAGAAACAATTTATGAATAAATTGAAATGCATAAGAAATGGAAACAAAATTTAAAGATATACCTGCAATTAAAATCAGTTTCAATTTCATTTTTCCTTTTCCTTTTCCTGGATCCTTTTCTTCTGCAGCTGGAGTAAAAACTCATGTTAGATCAAGCAAACATACTAAACAAGAAGGGAAATCATTTTTCTCATTTTACTTTCTTCTGCACCTAAACTCTTTGACAAGCCATATGAACATGAAAAATAGCGAGTCGAGATTTTCGGTGATAACTCCTGTCATATTTACAAAGACCATTAGTATGTAACTGATTGACGTTGAACTCTGTATATGATTTGGATTCTGATTTAAATTGACATCACGACCAACTATAGACTATGATGCTAAAAGACAAATATGTGAAAAAATAGATAACCATAATTTCTATCTTAAAAGCTTAACCTTAATATATATTTAAGCTGAAAATATTTTACCCTCAAAAGTATTATGTACTGGATATACCTCTTTGACATCTAAATTGATTCCTGCCGTTAGTTGTACAGTGGCCTCCTGTATTGTGACACCCATCGCAATCCTCGGACAGATGCCATTTGAGTTCATATTCATCGCTAAACAGATCCCAGAAATCCATTGAATTGACATCATATTGCGAATACATTGGCACCATGACAGCTGAACAGCCTTCTGGGATTGAAAGAAGATTCCTATCAGTATAATAGACATCAAAGGATTCGCAACCTGAGTAGTTTTTAAAACCCTGGAAATAACGCTTCAGTGTTTCACCGTTACTTTTGGTACATCTGAACAAAGTAATATTTCGGAAGATAGTATAAGAAATACAAGGAGAATTTGGAAGAGAGAAATTGATATAGGGTATATCACAGAATTTATGTCTTAAATAGCCTAGAAGAGTAGGGTTTCGAATCAAGAACGCATTGGTAGAGATCTTGGACAGAATGATATATGATTGTGATAATCCTTCATTTGCCAGGTAAAGTTTTGGACTACTAGCATTACAATCAACCCCTAAGAACCCACATTCCGGTTGCGAATACTTAGATATAGGAAACTCCAAAACCCCAAGACTTCCACACTGGAAACTCTCTTGGCATTTCGAATTAACAAAGTTAAGGATAATTAGATGAAAAATAGAGAAAAGCACGAGAATACTAGCAGTAGACATGTAGACCTTCTTCAAAAAACCATGCCCTCTATCCAGTTTTATACTATGTTGCATAAAGATTTTCACAACCCATACTTGACTTGGAAACTTTTTCATGAAATTTTCCATTTTTGAATAATCCATTATATGTATATTTGTTTTAACTTTTTCATTGTTTAATAATTGATTTTGATCATTTAATTCTTTTTCACTTTAGTAGACTTTGAAAATCTTGCAACGGACATAAACTGGAAACAGTTGCGGGTTTAGTGGTCAATAATTACATCCTAGTTAAGATTAATAATCTAAGAATACATGTCTGCTAAAATATAAACATAATTAAGGAAACCGAAAGTAGGGACAATGGAGAAAGGTCCATCGCCTTCCTGTGACTTTCGTACTGAGATCTCCAATCTGGCCATCTACACAGTGCAAGAATTTCCTGCATTATTTAAAGATACAACGCACAACTCGAAAGACGAATCTTCTGTTGGAATTTTAATTTAGGCCATGTTAATTTAACTAGGATCAAATTTATACTTTGTTAGGAGTTTATTACTTAATTAGGTCAAATTGTTTCAAAATTTATCATCTGTTCCTGTTTTAATTAGTTAAGCATTAGATAAAATTGTAACGTATGAATATTTCTCAACTCGAAACTAAATAAAAGTCTTGAAACATTCTTAAAAATCTAATTCAAAATCTAATTGCAAGTTTGCAATTATTCAAAAGCTAACATTCTTAAAAATCAATGAGTTTTGATTGTCTACTGTTATTTTTTTTTTCAATTATTTTTCACTTGTCACTAGATTAAAAAGAATATTGCTATGTATCACTAAAATTATCGAGACGAGTATTGATCATTACTTAATATTACTAAGAAAGAAATGGAATGCTACTATCAACACGAAATTGATGAAGTACAGCAGTTCGCGTCTAATTTACATGGCCACTGGGCGAGGTAAATCGAACAAGGGGCTAATCTACACTGGAGTGAAGTCTGCAGGTTGGGCCGGACCCTTTTGGGATTCTGGCTCTTTGTATTTAATTATTCCGTGCCCACTCCTAACCCTGAGTGAGAATTTGGGGATGGAACCCTTAATCCGAGAAGGAAAACAATAATTCCTAACCAACCAAAAAAAAGAAGAATTTGTAATTATTCTATATTAATATTGTGTCATAATCATATTGATTTATGCGAAAGGAAAATATTGTTATACTTAAAAATAGGGGTAAGGTTTTGGTCACCATTCTAAACAAGGAAGGAACTGCAAACGACAAAGATTTCAACACTAAAATAACATTTGGCCTTTGCAATCAGAAAAGATTAGGTCAACAAGATGAATAAGAAAGAGGAGAAAAATACTAGAATAAGCCTTGTGGAGCTCCCTTATAAATCATGAAGGCTAAGCAAGTTGGAAGATTCAGAAATTTTCACCAAGAATTGTTTAAAGTGACAAATATGATGAATGTTTGGAGACGCAGAAAGTTGATGAGAAAATATATGAAGATTCACACTGCGTACTTTTTCAAAACTGCAATTTTCTATCATCAATTTGAATTATCCATTTTGTCAAATTAGATGACTTAGAAAGTCTTGAAACGACATTAACCAAGAACTAAACAGCAGTTCGTTGAATTTTCCATACCTAGTAGCACTTATCCATTGAAGTATTGTAAATCTTTACTAAGCATGCTTCTACTTGTCAATGTTGTGGAAACAAACATGGAAGTGAAAATTTCTCAAGATTAAATGTGTTGAATAACTTGCCTTAATTACTTGATCTCTTTGGTACAAAACTCTATTAAATTGAAGGAGTTCCTTGTCCACAATCTTAACGCCTTCTCCAAGATGATTGAATGCCCTAAAAATGTAATATATACCATTTTTACTCCCGAATTTTCATGCTTTTCTTGATAGAGAGATATAAATTCAACTTCCATAACGTGAATTACATATCTTGGAAGTTATTTTATGCATGTGCTGATTATGAGTAGATGAAGTTATACAAAATTCAAAGAATAACTAATCCCTCCCACCCATTTTATTTTACTTGCGTCTAGTCAATCCACATAGGTGAACCGTCTATTTCCAGCATCTCCCAAAATCATCAATTAGATCTATCCAAAACATTTAGCTCACATGGATCATACTGATAAATGGATCGTACGACCCACGAGTAACTTAGAGCATTCAATGTTATACACCTTAAGGATATATAATAGTTCTATAAGAGAAATCTTATTTCTCATAATACCAAAGACTTATTGTATAACATCTAGTTCAAGTACTATTTCTGATTCCTCAATAAATCAAGAACATATTTAAACTCTACGCCATATGTTGCATTCATAATTGTGTCAAAAACTTCAATTAGTTAACACAATTATCTGACCGATGAATACCAATGTGTTAGATAGTAAAGTCCTTCCTTTTCTACTTGAATCTCTAAAACTTAAAATAATTGCTTTCGTAGACATATCCCATTAGACCAAATCATTCATGATCATTGACAATATGCTAAATTAGAAAAACTATAATAAAGTCTTGAAAAACAATTAAAAATCAAAAACGGTATATTAAATGAGGTTATATATTAAAAAACAAAGATGTATTTCATTTTCCATTGGTCGTCAAAGCACACATTACATTGCACATATCATAGTTCAAGCAATTCTCAAAGTTCAACTTGAGTTCTCCTTATATTTATTTCTCTACGCAATCTTAATTTAGAACTCAATTAGCAACATAAATAAGTCTTGTCGACAAAGGAATCAACTTCAATTACTTATTGTAATCTCATTTTTATTCTTTATCAAGGTGATTGGATCCCATACACAATATGATTGCTTTATCTCATCTCAGCACATTTCAAAATATTTGAGGTGTATTGCTCATGTGAGTGAGCCAATCCTTACATGTTCGACATTCTTTCTATGTGTGCATTTAAATTTCTCATAATAAATAAAATAAAATATGAACTCAAAAAGATTTGTTCATTGATGGATATTTAAGATTTTACAAGGTACATTACAAAATTCTGCAAAATCCTAAAGATTTAACATGTGTCATAAATACATATCTAAGTATCGGTTTAGTAAGCGAACCAAGTACCATTTGATGCGTTGAAATGTATTGCAAACTCACTTCTTTCTTTAATATGATGTCTCGTACACAATTATATTTTGTGTCAATATATTTGGTTCTACTATATTACTCGAGATCCTTTGTATATGTTATAGTAGCTTGACTATCACAATAAATAAATGTAGGCCCTATATCATTGTTAGAAATTCTTAGATGCTGAAATAATTTCTTTAACCAAATAGCTTCTAATACTGCTCATGCATATGCCATAATTTTTTCCTATTATAGACAAGAAAATGCATGTCTTTTTTTACACTCAAATAGATGGTGCCATTATAAAGCAAGAATGCATATCTCGAAATTGATTTGCACACATCTTGGTCTCCAACCCAATTAGAATCTATGTGTCCTTTTAACTACAAATCATTTATTTGATAACACATGGAATAACTAGCGGTATCATTTAGTATCTCAATGTCCTCTTAACAGCTTTCCAATGTTCTCTTCCAAGGATTAGATTGATACCCTATTGATCAGACCAATGGTATAATAAATGTCGGGACAAATACATATCATAGTGTACATGAACCTCCAAATCACACTAGTGTATGATGCTCTCGAAATTTCTTCTTTTTCTCAAGAGTTTTAAGACACATGTGAAGATTTAGAGTTTCGGCTTTTGATACAGGTACGTCAATGGGGTTGCAATTTTCTATTTTGAAATGTTTAAGAATCTTCATTATATATTATTCATCTGACAGAGCAAGAATTTTCTTCAAACGATCTCTCTATGAATCTTTTTCTCCTAATATATAATCTACTTCACCCATATCTTTCATGTTAAAATTTGACGACAACCAAACTTTATTCTTATTAGACTTTTTTTAATAAATACAGTGATCTTCGTCCAACATGATAGAGTTGTTCTATATTATCACTTTGTCAAACATCAGTACCACTTTCTAAAAAATACTTTATGACATAGATTGATCTTTTTAATTTACAAACTTTATTCTCTTGGATTGTTTCAATGAAACTTACTACTTGTTGCATGTAGATTTCTCTATCCAATTCTCCATTGAGAAATGTTGTCTTTACGTTCATTTGATTTAATTAAATCTAAACGTGCCATTATGTCTAAGCATAGTAAATTGAAGTAAATCTCACTACTGGTGAAAAATGTATCTTTATAATCTATATCGTCATGTTGAGTATAACCCTTACGACCATGTGGGTCTTATATCATCAGCTTTTCGCTTTATCTTGAGAGCTCTTTTGTTTCCAAAAGCTTTCCTACTAGTTGAAAAATGAAACAAGTCCTAGACTTGATTTGATTTTATAGACTTCATTTCTTTTTCATTGTAATCTTCCACTTTTTCTTTGTAGGGCTTGATAGCGCTTCATGTATTGATTTAAGTTCTTCACCATATTCTAAAAATACTAGAAAAACTTGTCTTTTAATCTCGAAATGACGTTTAGCCATACTTATCTAGTACTCTTACGAAGTGAAAGCTACAACGTCAACCCTATTACTTGGAGATAGATTACTCCCACTTGGATCAACAAGTGGAAGTGTTTCCTTATGCATCTATTGCTTTTGACTTATAAACACATATCATTTGGATAGATCCAAGTATTTGATAAAGATACATATTTTTGTCTCTTAGATACAACTTTCCAAACTTGCTTGAGGGATCGTGGATGCATGCTATTGATCCCCAAGGTATAAGATAGCTTAAATTGGGCTATTTACCTATCCAAAGCTAATATGGTACTGTAGGAACTGATTTCGATCACAACGTTACATGTGCCAATAGTTGTCTAATTTGCTTGCACTATCATAGAACATATCATTTTGAGCAATATTCTATTCCTCATCTTCGTAACACCATTTTGTTGTGGTGTACTGAGAATAGTTAATTAGGTAAAATTCCCTTTTCATTACATAATTAAACCCTTCGGATAGATATTCATGTCCTTGATCACTTTTTAAGGTTTTCACCTTTCTTTCTATTTAATTATCTATCGTTTTAAGTAGTTCAATACCCCTAACTTCAAACAAACAAAACCATACCATGTGAAATCATATTTAAATGTAACGAAGTAAGAAGCTACATGTCTTTCCCTCACATTCATAGGACAAAAAATATGAGAATGGACTAATTGTAATGGAAATTAGAATCTCAAAGTCTTACTAAATGGTTTTCGCATTGTTTTTCTATTAGGCAATGTTCACAAATGAACAAAGAAACTTTAGAGATTGAACCTAGTATTCTCTCTTTGATTAATCTATTCATTCTCTCTTATCTAATATGTCCTAATTTAGCTACGTATACATGTATCCACATTCATATATTTAGAAGAAGACACATTCATATTAAAAAAATCTATTTACGTAATATTTATAAGTATTTCACAATCCAACACAAAAAACTATCATAGAAATATCAGGATCCATTATATACATTGCCATTGTTTATAACAACAGAATTCCTATTATTGGTTAAACTGAAATCTAATTTTTAAAGAAAGTAACTAAAATTAAGTTTCGACGTATCCCTAACACAAATAGGAAATCACAAAGTAGAATAATACGGCCTTCACTCAAGTGTAACTTCTATGTAACAATCTCTTTCACCTCCACCTTATCATCATTTCCAATATTAAGGTTAGAGTTATATTTTCGATGTCATGTCTGTTTACAGACAAACATTTAAAGTCTTTTCATGCACAAATATTACTTTGCACTCATGCAAATTAAGATTTATGATAATTTAACACTGCTTAGGGTCGAATGTTTACTATGTTTCCTATTGTAGTCAATTATCCTATGTTTCATTATCACAAAAATTAATTTCAAAGCGCAAAATCACAAGTTCTAGGTAGAGTAACATGATCTCTGCCTACCTTCAAACTCCTACTAAATTAAATAATTAATTATGTATAATGTAGAATAGACATTTCGATCAAGTATAACAAAAGTACAATGCATAAATTAATCAAAAGACGTCAATATGTACATGTGATCACATTAAACTCTCCTATACAATTACTAGAGTCGAGAAGAGCATTACATTAATATTGACCAAAAATTTGATTAAGTTACTAAGTTACTCTACAACTAACTATACATAGATAGACGGCTTTTTTCTTAATATTTTAGTTTTTGTTCTTCTATTTCCTTACCAAAATTCTAGTTAAATAGCTGTAGGTTAGAGTAGGTGACTTGTCTAGAATGGAAAGTTTTCTCATTAGATGATGTATTTTCTCCACCTAACATATATAATATCCCAAATGTATCACTTCTAGATGCATTGCTTTGAGATGTTTTATCTATTGTACCAGGTTACATTATAAATCCATTTCATAGTTTTGATGAGCATGTAGCTTTTCAGCAGTATCCACAGCCCATGCTTTTCCGGCCTTTCCTCCTAAGGATGCTAAAACATTGTGCATAAATCTAACTATATCTGATTAAGCTCAAAATGGAAACATGTCACAACGGATCACATAACCTAATCAAGAGCTACATCACTCATGAACGTAGAAAATATGGTATTTTAAACACTTTTAAAGTATTTTCCAATTTTCAAAAATCGAGAGCATCAAAAAAATTGACTCCTACTGGGCAATTAATAAAAACTCTTGACTCTAAAAAAATAAATAAATAAATAAATAAATAAGAATTTATTCAAGTTTAACTATTTGAAAATTAATTTAGTTATATAGAAAAATAAGAATATTTTAGGGACCAATCTACAAGTTTTAAAATTGCATTGCACCTTTCATGCTCCCCTTTGTGCTAAAGCAACTTTTTAATAACAAACAGAGCCACTTGGATATGCGGTGTGTACGGTGCATGCACCATCCATTTGACAGCGAAAATATTATTTTTCTTTTTCACTTATTTTGACGTTCTAAGTTCATCACTGCAGTCAGAATTAAAAAAATTTAAAAAAAATACTAAACATATTCTAGTGTCTGGTATATAAACATAACGGACACAGGCTGAGAGGAAAAGCTACTAACATCATCTTCCAAATTTTTTTCAGATTTTTACATTTTTCTCACATTTGACCTAAACTTTTAAATGATCTAACTTTCTCGTTTTAAGTATGAGTTCTTTATGTGTTTGAAAAGCTTATAAGAAGAAAATTCTAACAATACTAAATTACTAATATTACTGCAGGAAAATTAATGAACAAAAACTAGCAAGTATTTAAAATTTCTACAATTTTAACTATGGTTTCGCTTTTCTCCAAAAATTTTAAATCATATAAAGAAACATGCAGTAAAAATTATGTGAATTCATGTTGCATATTTCACTACATGCCATTAATGATGTTTTAAGCTTTATCATAAAATACATACAAGTATTTCACCACTTTTTCTCCATTTACACCAAGATAATATGCAAGGAAACAACATAAGAAGGCTCTAATAGCAATGTAATTCCTTACCAAGAATGTTTCTACTTGTTAAGGTTATTGAAACTTACTTGAAGTAAAATTTTCCCATGATCAAATGTGTTGAATCGCTTGCCTTACTTTGCTCGATCATGTGGGACCAAAACTCTATCAATTTGAAGGAGATCATTATCCACAACCCAAATGTCTTTTCAGGATGATTGAATGCAGAAAAAATGTGATATATTGCCTTTTCAATTTTTCAACATTTTTATGTACGAATTTTCATGTTTTACTTGAGAGAGAGATCAATTTCAACTTCTACACTTAGGCTATGTTTGAGCCACATTTTAAAAAAATATATACATTTTTAAATAGTGATTTGACATCATTTCAATAACACATTCATCAATAAAATAATATTACATGCAAATTCAAAACTTTTCTTCATTTTTTAACTACACATTTCTCATCAATACCCTATTTAAAAAATGCATTCTTTGTGTTAGGAAAATGTGTAATTGGCAATCTGTGACCAAAGGACCTATTTGTCAAAATTGTAAAGTCAAGGATCAAAATGTAAAGGTCTAATAGTTTAGGGACTAAAGTTGCAATTTAGCAAAGTTCATATAGGCCTAGGGTAAAGTGGGATGCTTTGAAGATGCAAACGGCGCGTTGATTTCACTAGAGTTTCGCCCTGACCTCGCTTGAGCCTAAATTGCAGAACAGACGTCGCTAGAGTTTCGCTGAGCTGTCGCTCGAGCGAAGGTGCGTCGCTCAAGTTTCGCCAGCACCTCGCTCGAGCGACGGTGTTATCTGGCCTTTGGTAATTTTAATACCTCGCGAATTTTTAACGCTCCATATTACCAAATTCAACCTACTATATAAACAAAACGTCCGATTTTCGTTAAAGACCTTTGGCAAACATTCAAACGGGAATTTCTCTCAACTTCCAAAGGATTAAGAACCTAATATTCATTCTTTTCATTTTTTAATTCTCATGGTTCTTTGAATAAAAACATCAACCCTCTCAAAACCAAAACACCCTTTCATATCTCCATATCAACTTCCAGAAGATCGTCAGTTTGAAGATCTGGGAAGGGAATTGCTTGAAGAGCTAGAGTGCTTGGTGATTCACGGGAGGTAGAAGATATTTAAGGCTGAAATTTTGGCGCAGATCTGCAAAATCCAGGATAGCTGTGGTCGATACAGTAAGGAGGTCAGAGTATTGTTAGAATCAATAATGTCTGGCGTACTGTAAGTCAATATCTTCTATAGTGGATCTTGTGCCCGGAATTTTTACGCAGTTGGGTTTTCTCCGTCAACATTTTGTGGCATTTTTACTGGTTTTTGTTATTTACTTTTCAATCGGTAATTCAACTTACGTAGATAAAGTATGTGAATGAATCTGGGCAATGCATAATTTATGTGACTTGTTGCATAAGTTAATTAATTGCCTTAATTCCGCATAAACACCTATTCACCCCCCTCTAGGTGTTGGTTGGGTAGAACTATAGTTTTTTCAAGTGGTATTAGAGCCAAATCTCGAGTCCTGACCCATAGTTGTCTAGATGAGTCAATCACTGTCTGTACCTCAGTTTTTCGATGGATGTAATTATGCTTATTGGAAGGTTAGAATGCGTGCTTTTCTTAAGCTTTTAGATGAGCATGTTTGGATAAGTGTGCAAAATGGTTGGAAACCCCCCTCCACTACCGTTTCTAGAACTATTAATCTAACTGACATATCACTGTGGACTAAGGATGAAATAACTGAGTGTAATTGGAATAGCAAGGGTCTTCATGCCATGTTTATAGCTGTGTCTCCCGAAGAGTTTATGAGAGTGTCAATGTGTGAAACTGCTAAAGAGGTTTGGGACATTTTTGAAACTACACATGAGGGAACTAAAACGGTAAAAAAT
Organism: Olea europaea var. sylvestris; assembly: GCF_002742605.1. Lineage (NCBI taxonomy): Eukaryota > Viridiplantae > Streptophyta > Magnoliopsida > Lamiales > Oleaceae > Olea > Olea europaea. The sequence continues at coordinate 2,801,304 of NC_036256.1, read as the reverse complement.
TCTAAGTTACAAATGCTAGCATCTAGGTTTGAAGAAGTGAGAATGAAGGATGATGAAACGTTTGACGAATTCTATGCTAAATTGAATGACATTGTTAATTCTAGCTTCAATCTAGGTGAGAGAATTCCCGAGTCTAAAATTGTGAGAAAAGTGCTTAGGTCCCTGCCCAAGAGATTTAGGCCTAAAGTCACTGCCATTGAGGAAAGTAAGGACCTAGATGAAGTTAAAATTGAAGAACTGGTAGGATCCCTGCAAAGTTATGGACTCAATGTCACACAACCTAAGAAAGGAAAGTCCATAGTCTTAAAATCCATCAAAGAGGATTAATCTTCTGATACTGAGTCACTTATGGACGATAAAATTACTTACTTTGTTGAGAGATTCCAAAAAGTTCTCAAGAATAGGAAAAAGCCTCAGGATAGAAAAAGTGAAGCCCCTAGCAGTTTTTCAAAAGAAAAAATTGAAAAGTTTACCAATAAAGGGTCTAGTGATAAGCCTCGTTTGGTTAGGTTCCATGAGTGTCAAGGAATAGGTCACTATAGGAATGAATGCCCTAGTTATAAGAAGAACCAAAGAAAAGGGAAAGGTAAGGCCTTAGTTGTCTCACTTACAGATAATGAATCTGAGACCAGTGATAGGCAGGAATCTTCTAGTAGTGAGGACGAAGGAAACTATATGGCATTTGTATCGACTGTTAAGAGTGAATCTGATAAAGAAAGTGACAAGGTTGAGGAAGAACTTCCAAACAATAATTCTAGTAGTGAGGATGAGGATGAGATAGACATACAAGAAGCTTATCAACTTTTATTTAAAGAGAGTCTTAGAATCAAAAAGGTCAATAAAATCCTACTCAAAAAGGTTGATGAACTTGAAAGAGAAAAAGAAAAACTTGCTAGTAATTTTCAGGATTCTCTTAAGAGTGGTAGTGAGTTAAAGTGTGTCAATGAGAAGTTAGAGGACAAGATTAAGACTTTGACTAGTGAATTGGAAAAATCTAATGCTCATCTTTAGACTTTCGTGAGTGGGACTAAGAAATTGAACAATATTTTGGGAATGAATAAGCCTGCAGGAGATAGGAAAGGTCTAGGATACGTTGAGGGTAACACACATGTTACTAGACCATCTAAGACTGTGTTTGTTTCTGCCTCTAAGAAAGCTAATGCTATCGACAGTTCAAAAAAGGGTAAGAATGTTCCGAGAGAACAGAGTCATCAATCACGTAGGAACTTCAATCCCAGATACCCACAGACACTTACCTTTGAGCCTAGGTTCATTCCCACCTATCACCACTGTGGAGCTCTAGGACACACTAGGCCTAGATGTTATAAGTTAGGCAATGAGCGTAGAAATCATAACATTTCTAGTCAGGTTAGCTTTCTGACTAATCAGGTTAGTCATTTGACTGAGATGCTTACTAAGGTTACTAGGAGTACTTTATCATCTAAGAAAGTTTGGGTAAAAAAGGATGATCTAGCTAGACATTTAGGTCAAGAAAACTGTTTTGTTGCTCATGTTGCATTAAAAGCCCAAAATTACAATATGTGGTATCTAGATAGTGCATGTTCTAGGCATATGTGTGGTAATAAAGCTTTGTTCACCACTCTTGATGAATGTAATGGTGGTATGGTTACCTTTGGAGATGGGGGTTCTGCACCTATTCTTGGCAAAGGTACTGTACAAATGCATGGATTACCTATGATCTCTAATGTGCTTTATCTAGAAGGCTTAAAGTCTAATTTGTTAAGCATTAGTCAGATTTGTGATGATGATTTTGAGGTTAGCTTTGTGCAAAAGAGATGTACCGTGTATGATTCGTCCGGTGGGGTGGTCCTTGAGGGGGTTAGAACGTCTGACAATTGTTATGGAGTTTTGCCTACTTCTAATTATGTGTGTAGGAGTACAAAAATTGATGTGAGTGAGCTCTGACACAAAAGGTTAGGTCACTTGAATTATAAGAGTCTAGTACAGCTAGCTAAGAAGGAATTGGTAGATGGTTTGCCTAAGATAAGTCTGAGTGAAAATGTTGTGTGTGGACCATGTCAACTAGGTAAATAGCTTACGGGAAGTCATAAAAAGACTTCTAAAATTCTAACCAAAAGACCCTAGAATTGATACACATGGATTTAATGGGGCCATCTAGGACTGAGAGTCTAGGAGGTAAGCGATACATTATTGTTGTGGTAGATGACTTCTCGAGGTTCACATGGATAGAATTGCTTAGGGAAAAATCTGATGCATGTGATCTTATAAAGTCTCTGTGTAAGCGGCTTAGTAATGAACTCAATCTCAAAGTGTCTAGAATGCGTAGTGATCATGGAAAAGAATTTGAAAATTCTAATCTTGAGAGTTTTTGCATGGATGAAGGGATATTGCATGAGTTTTCTTCCCCTATCACTCCTCAACAAACTGGGGTGGTTGAAAGGAAGAATCGTGTTCTTCAGGATATGGCTAGAGCCATGTTTCATGGAAAGGGACTAGCCCTACACTTTTGGAGAGAAGCTGTTAACACTGCATGCCACATAATCAATAGAGTCTACCTTAGACCCAAGACCGATCATACTCCATATGAAATTCTTAAGGGTAAAAAGTCTACGGTTAAGTACTTTCGTGTGTTTGGGAGTAAGTGCTATATTCTGCGTGATAGAGAGAACTTGGGTAAGTTTGAATCTAAGAGTGATGAAGGAGTTTTCTTAGGATACTCTAGAAATAGTCGAGCATTCCGAGTATATAACTCACGAACTCATGTTGTGATGGAGTCAATCAATGTTGTGATAAATGATGTTGTGAGTGAGGGGGAGAGTGTTGAAAATTGTGATAGTGATGGTGATTTTATAAGTTCTGGTGATCCCACTAAACCACCTGTGTCTGAATCATCTCTTAGGAAAACTGAAACACCTGAAAAGGAAACACTTCCACAAGATCGGGATAAAAATCCTAAGGAACCATCGACTAGGGTTAACTCTAATCATCCTAAGGACAATATCATTGGGGATCTAGATGAAGGTATGAGACTTCATAGGAGAGTACTGAACAATCTAGCTTACACTAGCTATGTCTCTCATGTAGAGCCTAAGAAAGTTGAAGAGGCTCTTAGTGATTAGTGTTGGGTGAATGCGATGCAAGAGGAACTCAATCAATTTGCTAGGAACAATGTGTGGATCTTAGTTCCCAGACCTGAAAATTGTAATGTTATTGGTACTAAGTGGATTTTTAAAAATAAGACAGATGACCAAGGTACTATAACTAGGAATAAGGCTAGATTAGTTGCTCAGGGTTATACTCAAGTTGAAGGAATTGATTTTGATGAAACTTTTGCCCCTGTTGCACGACTAGCGTCTATTCGGATTCTGCTTGCTGTTGCTTGTACCTTAGGGTTCAAGTTACATCAAATGGATGTTAAGATCTTGAATGGACTTCTTCAAGAAAAAGTCTATGTAGAACAACCAAAAGGATTTGTTGATCTTAAATTCCCCCACTATGTCTACAAACTCCACAAAGCACTTTATGGTCTGAAACAAGCTCCTAGAGCTTGGTATGAGAGACTTACTTCATACCTTGAGGAACATGGATTCTCTCGAAGTGGTGCAGATAGGACCTTATTTATTAGACATATTGAAGAAACTATCACCATTGCTCAGATTTATGTCGATGACATTATTTTTGGGTCTCCCCTTGAGTCTCTAGCATATGAGTTTGCTAAGTGTTTGAAGCAAGAATTTGAGAGAGTATGGTTGGGGAGTTGAGTCATTTCCTTGAACTTCAAGTGAGACAAACAGAGGATGGACTGTTCATTTCACAATCTAAGTATGCTAAGGATCTAGTTAAGCACTTTGGGTTAGATAGTAAGAAGCATACTAGGACACCTATGAGTACTAGCTTGAAGTTAGGTTGTGATCTTTCAGGTAAGTGTGTAGATCCTTCCTTATATCGAAGCATGATAGGTAGTCTTCTCTATCTCACGGCTACTAGACCTGACATTGCTTTTAGTGTAGGAGTGTGTGCTCAATTTCAGGCAGATCCAAAAGAATCACACTTAAGCTTTGTTAGACGTATCATTAGATATGTGAGTGGTACAGTTGATCTAGGGATATTCTATTCTAGGAATTCTAATCTTGAGTTGGCTTGTTACTCCGACGCCGACTGGGCCGGGAACGCAGATGATAGGAAAAGTACGACGGGGGGTTGTTTTTACATGGGGAGCAATCTCGTAGCCTGGTTAAGTAAGAAACGGAATTCTATATCTCTATCCACGGTAGAGGCCGAATACATAGCTGCAGGTAGTTGCTGCACTCAGCTTCTCTGGATGAAGCATATGCTGAGTGATTATGGGATTAGTCAAGGGACCATGACTATTTTCTGTGATAATACAAGTGCTATAAATATTTCTAAGAATCCCATTCAACACTCTCGAACAAAACATATTGACATACGACATCACTTCATTCGTGAGCTTGTTGAATCACATATAGTCTCCCTCGACCATGTCTCTACTGATAATCAATTGGCTAATCTACTTATGAAACCACTAGATGGATTGAGGTTTGAGTCGCTTCGGACGGCTGTTGGTATTTGTTCACCTATCTGATCGTGGATTCATGCATATTCATGCATTCATCACATATGCACCTAGTCACTTCATATCTTGCATGTGATCTGTGTGTGTGTAATGCATTTTTTATTGTTAGTTTGTCGTTTAGTCTTCTTTTGTGTGTTATATTTGTGTGTTTAAATATGAAAATTAAAAAAATTAATTAAAATAATAATAATAATAATAAATAAAAATAAAATGGGATTTTTTTTGTGTGTGCCTTTTATGTGACGATAATAACTTTTGCATTAAAGATCAAACTCTATTTTTCATCATATGTACAAGTCTGAGGTTCCATCATCGTTCTCTTTGCCTGTGGAGTTCTGAGTATATGGCTCGTCATTCATTTTTGCACAGCACACACTGCAGTCCTATGAGTGAGTCTTGACCGCATGGGTGAGACTTGGGATGATGTTCTTCTGTGATTGGGGTTATGTGTCCATTTGACTTGAACTGGGACTAGTGTAACCTAATCATATTGTCTTTCTCCACTTTTATTTTGTTGAACTTATGACTGTCTTCGGGGCCTATTTGACTCGAACAATTAAGCTTGAGGAGTTTCTAACCTGATGCCCTATGGTCATCTGACTTGAAAGTCATCGGCCCAAAGTTCGTTACCGGGGTTACTTATGTCGCCTAATGGGGATAGCATTGCACTTAAGTTCTTTTGTTGAAAAAAAAATAATAAAGGGAAGAAATATGGAATCATACAGTTAGGAGGAGTAAAATTGTGACAATTGTAATATTTGATATAGGTCCTCGTGGAATTGGATTTGACTGTCACTTGGTAGACATACACCTCTATCTGGTTGTTTTCACGTGTCATTTCTCACTAATTTAAGGTTTTGAGTCTCACTTGCATGGACTACGTGGCACTTTTCACGGTGATGTTCTGTATACACTTTACTCCACGGGATTTTGAACTATGTGTGGACTTACGATTTGTCTATGTGCTGAGTGTCGGGGTTCTGACTTTATGCTTATTGTTGGTATAGTTTACATAATTGGTCCCATGCTTCATTTTTTTTTGATTAGTTTCCGATGCTCTGCACTTGTCTTATTTTTGAAAATACACGATTTGGGGCTAATTTCGTCATTTCTTGATAATTGTGTTCTTTTTCTAAATATTCAAAATTTTAGTGCTATTTCTGACATTTGAACTTCGCTCGAGTCTCGCCTGGACTTCGCTCGAGCGACAAAAGCAGAACGCTTTTCGCTTGAGTTTCGCCCATGGCTCGCTCGAGCGACAGTGCCTTTTTAAGAGTCACAGTTTTCATTTTTCGCGCAATTCTTCTCCATTCTCTCTCATTTTTTCAACAATTGCTGCGGTTCATTCAAAATTCATCCATCACACTTGTTTATTACACAATTTCGAAGCCCCTGACATATATTGGCTTCCGAATTTCAACATTTCCACAGCGTTTTTGAGGTAATTGTTTTTCGTTTTTTTCTTTCTTTGTTTTTTTCCTCTTGTGTTTAGTTTTTTTTTTTTTGTATTTTGATTGTTTCTTCTTCCCTTGTTATGATCTTCATGCATTTCTTGTTTGTTATTCTTGTTATTCTTCGCATTTTGCATCACAAATTACATTAAATTGTGTGCTCTTCCATGGTTTAGTAATGAAATTTTCGTGTTTTTCGTCCATGTTCGTGTTGTTCGTTCTTGCGTTTCGTTACTCTGTTTCTTGTGTGGTTTGTTTCATTCTAAAGACCATGGTTTCTAGTTTGTGGGACTATGCTTGGTTGTGTGTTTGCGTCTCGTATGTGCTTGGAATTGTGTGCCAAAGTGTCGCACGCCACGTGTTCGATGAAAGTCCTTAGTTATATGACTTTTGTTTTCCCTTAGTTTTTTTTTGTGTTTCTATTTTCCTTCTTTCCATTTCGTCTTTGTTTCATTGTCGTCACATGCCATGTTGAGTGCTTTTGGACATATTTTAGGTTTATCTTTTCATCATGCTTGGTTTGCTCTTAAGGTTGTTCACGTTTTTCGATGCATTTCTTTCGTGTCTCATTTGTGTGTGCAGTGTTTCATTTCACATTGCATCATATTACGTGCATTCTTCATGTTACTCATTAGTTCCGTCTCTACGTGTGCCAGATGGCCCGTAAGCGTTCTCGACCCTCTACGCAGCCGGCCAGTGGTTCGACGTCGTATAGTCGATCGCGATTCATTTCTGCTACAGCTCAGGAGGTCTTCACTTCTCAGCTACGGCGATGGCCACGGGTTCTTTACACAATTTCGAAGCCCCTAACATATATTGGCTTCCGAATTTCAACATTTCCACAGCGTTTTTGAGGTAATTGTTTTTCGTTTTTTTCTTTCTTTGTTTTTTTCCTCTTGTGTTTAGTTTTTTTTTTTTTTTTTTTTTTTTTTTTTTTTTTTTTTTTTCCTTTTTTTTTTTTTTTTTCTTTTTTTTTTTT